>NW_006408801.1:1909066-1911408 GCF_000296735.1 Chrysochloris asiatica | reverse complement strand
TATCTATCATCTATCTCTCTATAGGTCTATCTGTCTATCTATCTATCTATCTATCTATCTATCTATCTATCTATCTATCTATCTATCTATCATCAATCTATCTATCTATCTATTATCTATTTATCTGTCTATCTATCATCTATCTATCTATTGGTCTATCTATCATCTATCTCTATCTCTCTGTCTGTCTATCTCTCTATCTATCTATCTATCTCTCTATCTATCTATCTATCTATCTATCATCTATCTATCTATATTTACTTCAGGAAAATGGCTCATGAGTTGTAGAAGCTGGCAAGTCCCAAGCCAGTGGGTCAGGTGGCAGGCTGGAGACCTCTCCTGGCTCTTGTGGTTGCAAATCCAAAATCTGCAGGTGAAGGACAGGCTGGAGGCTTTGCTTTATGGTCCAAGATCTGGAGGCCAGGCATTGATAAAAGTGCAGGGTTGACTGAGACAGATGGACAGGTGGAGAGAGCAAGAGAGCAATAAGGAGAGCTTACATACTGAAGGCAGACCACACCCCCAAGGAAAGTCCCCTTTCAACTGATTAGCTGATCACACAGATCACATCTTGGAGGATGATTGTGTTATACTACACTCTGAGAGTCATAGCCTAGTAAAGTGGATACATAACACTATTCCCCCACCCCCACCCCCAGTTTCTCCTTTGCTGCATCTTCCTGAGATGGCAGTGAGCAATGGAGGGGAACCAGCTCTGTGAATGCTGCCCTGTCTTCCCTGCTGGGGATCTCCCACACAGATCAGAGCTGGTAGACTCCTCATTCTGAGCTTCTTCCTTGTCTGAAAGTGCACTTGCTGTCCCAGAGGGGTGCTTGGTGGAGGGTTTCCCAGGCATAGGCCCTTCCTGCTGTCTACTCTGCCCTGTGTCCAGCTGCTGATCCAGAGACCACTGCCAGTGTGGGCTTCCTGCAAGGCATGTGGGTGCTGGGCCATATAAAGTGGCAGAGGATGCTGGGCCGTGTCCTCATCACCCCCACTATCAGCTTTGGTCAGCACCCCCCTATGAGCAGGAGGTGCACTCCCTGTGGCCAGTGGGCATGGCAGCTGGATTGCATTGCAGGTGGACATAACTGATGGATCACCAGGCTGGGCTCCCCATGAATTCACTACTAGGTCCTTGTTCCCCCCACCTCCCACCCGGCAGACGAGTAGCTGGAGAACAGTGATGATGGGGAACCACGTGTGGATTTGTGGCTCCCACCTTCCTAGCCCCGGAAGCCTATCAGAGCATATCATGGAAACACAGCCACCAGCCAACACTCAGCAATCTCCAGACTAGCCAGTCCCTCCTTAGGTTTATATTTTAAGATTTGCTGTTAGAGGAATTGTATAGTTTTCCAGAATTGGTAATCTGAGGTGCAGGTAAAAGTTGTTAATATTTTAACCACAAACACTGATCAACTTAGAATTACTGTGAGAATGGTTTTGACTAATTGTTACTTTGAGACTGACTTTATTTACATTAGAAGATTAAATTAAACAAATAATTTATAGTGCTCAAGAGCAAGTTGTCACTTTGAGAATTAACGTGTTCCTGACCCAAGCCATGGTATTTTCAATAGTCTCATATTCATGTGAAAATTGGACAATGAAAAAGGAAGACCAGAAAAATGGATGCATTTGAATTACACCATTGGGAAAGAATATTGAAAGAACCATGAACTGCTAAATGGACAGATAAATTTGTCTTGGAAGAAGTACAGCCAGAATGCTCCTTAGAAGCCAAGATGGTGAGTACTCTAGACATGTTGTTTGGAGGGATCCATCCCTGGAGAAAGATATCATGCTTGGAAAAGTGGAGAGTCAGTGAGAAAGAGGAAGGCCTCCCAATGAAATAATTGGCTCAGTGGCAGCAACAGTGTGCTCAAACATAACAAAAATTACGATGGCTAATGATCATTAGCATTTCTTCATGGTTGTTGGCCATCTGAACGTCTTCTTTGATGCGTGTCCTCTTTCTGTTTTGACCACTGTGGCTGTGTAGCAGATTTTGAGATGAGGCAGTGAGAGATCTCCTACCGCATTCTTTTTTGGTAATGCTTTGCTTATCCAAGTTCTCTTTCCTTTCCATATAAAATTAGTGACTAGTTTTTCTATCTCTTTAAAGAATGGCATTGGGACCTGGATTAGGATTGTATTATATCTAAAGGTTGTTTTGAGTAGTTTTGACATTTTCATGATGTGAAGTCTTCTTGCCCACAAGCAACAACAACAACAACAATTTCACTTTTCGGGTGGCAATTGATAATGGTATTGTTTTCCTGATTCCCTTTTCATGGCTCTCTTTATTAGTGTCAAGGGCTCAGGTTGACTTTTTTTTT
>NW_006408801.1:1906741-1907931 GCF_000296735.1 Chrysochloris asiatica | reverse complement strand
CACTGCTGGCCAACCAGGTCTCCACCTGGGTTCACAGGAGTCTATTGAATGTTGTAGGGTTTAGCTTGCAGCTTCATTGCTGTTTTTCCCTCACTTCCTCTTATCGGTGACAAATGTCATCACCAATCAAAGCAAAAATTCTCTTTGAGTCTTAGTCTTACAAGGGGGTTTGCCCTGGGAGGATATGACCACTTGCCTTGATGTTTCCTGGGCAAGCAACTTGCTTGTTCTTGTAGTAATCAGTCGGACTGCCTTTATTGTTTTGTATTTTTCCTGTCGGTCTTTCTTTCAAGAAGTATCTTCTGTTCTTCTAGCTGCTCCAGGCTGGTCTACTTGTCTTTTCAAGTGGAAATTTCCCACCTCAGAAGATTCTGGATGTGGTTCAGGATTCTACCTATGGTCTTATGTAATGCAGAGGCTCCACAGGAAACCTCCTACACTGGGCACGTTGTAGCCCCATTTTAGGCATTCCAGTCAGTTATAGGCAGAAGACGGACTTATAAGCTTTCTATGGTGATATTTCTGGCTATTCCTTTCTCTCCCCCTCAAGTATCTATTTTATAATGATATGCCAGGGAAACCAAGATTCAAAACACAGCCAAGCATCTTAACATTATTTTTCCCCTTTTGCCCATTCAAGCCATGTCTCAACCCCTGTATCCCAGAGGCTTGTTGTTCCAAGGTTGTGCATACATCATCATTTATCTCTGTCCCACTTAGTCCATGCCAATCTGACCAATTGTTTTCCCATCTGCTTTGTTCTTCCATTCTCCTCCCCCTTCTTGTGTATTGCCCCCCTCCCTAGCACCCCAACTATCCTGTGTCTATTTGCTACCCTGTGTTCCACCTTCCCCTCCTTTTCCTCCCCCCACCCCCTACATTCCAGTAATCAGCAAAGAATCTACCACCCCCTCCCCTTTAGTATGGGTTGTTTTTCTTAGTCTTTTACAGTAGTGGTCCTATGCAGTATTTCTCCTTTTGTGACTGACTAATTTCACTCAACATAATGTCCTCAAGGTTCATCCATGTTATGCGGGCGGCTTGCAGCTTCCTTGTTATTCTGAAAGGTAGCATACTATTCCATTGTGTCTATGTACCACAGTTTGTTTATCCATTCTTCAATTTATGGACACTTAGGTTGTCTCCATCTTTTTGCTATTGTAAACAGTGCTGCTATGAACATTAGTGTG
>NW_006408801.1:1894504-1895821 GCF_000296735.1 Chrysochloris asiatica | reverse complement strand
AGCTTAAGCTGACTTGCTTTCCTTTGTATGTAACACTCCTCTTTTCCCTAGCTGCTTTCAGGAGGTTCTCATTATCTTTGGTTTTGGAGAGCTTGATATGATATGTCTTGGTGATTTTCTTTTGGGGTCTATCCTTCCTGGGGTTCGTTGAGCTTCTTGAATGTTTATCTTTTCACTTTTCAGGATGTGAAAGAAATTTTCTTCCAGTAGTTCTTCAACTATTTCCTCTGTGGACTTTGTGTGGTTCTTCTTGTTCTGTAATGCCAATAATTCTTAAGTTATTCCTCTTCATGTTTTCCAACATGAATCTTAGACCTTCTTCAGATTTTTAAAATCCTCTTTTCTGTTTTCTCTTCTATCTTAGTGGTATTGAGATATTTGTCTTCCGTCTCACTGGTTCTGCCTTCCATCTTTTCTATTCTACTCCTTTGCCCTTTTAGTGTATTGCCTATTTCTGATATTCTATTATTGATCATTTGGACCTTTTTCTGTAGGTTTTGAATTGTTTACAATGCTGTATCTATCTTATTTGATTGTTCCTGTAGTGCTTCCCTGACGTCTTCCTTATTTTTCTCAACTCCATTGTAAAGTGTTTTGAAACATTTTATAATAATTTTTTTTGAATTCCTTCTCAGGCATTTCCAAGGCCTGCCCTCCTTCCAGAATGTACTCCAGGTATTTCTTTAGGTAATTTGTTATCTTGATTTTGGACATGTGCTGATATGGTCATTTTCTTTTGCTTCTTGGACATGTTTAGTATTTATCTGTGGCCTTAATACTTAATTATGTGTTTTGGTATTTTTTATGCTTTCTGATTGCCTCCAGGTAGATGTGATAAGGATGTGGCCTTCCCTTTTCACTCTTCTTATTGCTTAATTCAGCATAACTTTCACAGATGTTGTCTGCCTCCCTGGCGTATGGAAGTTGATAATGGTTCTTGCCTAGATTTTGGTGTTTTATAGAGGGTGATTGTAGCTTTACTATATGGAGGCAGTTGTTGTCTCTTCTTGGGTAATATAAGGAGAGAAAGAGTTCCCCAAAGGTGCAAGGGGGAGAATAAAACAGCAACAGCAAAACAAAATAAAACAAAAAACCCCACCAAAACTAGATTGGAGACTGTCGTCTACAATTGTAGAAAAGGGAGAGAAAGGAGAGAAGAAGAAGAGGAAGGAAAAAATCTGTAGCCTAATATGAGTATGACTTTAATGTCCTCTTTCAGCTTCTTGCTTTCAAAGCTGTTGATAGATTTCAAGATGCTATTGTTGAGTGTTATGCTGCACTTCAGGATTTAATTTAATTTTCGGCCTGTTTTGTTTT
>NW_006408801.1:1881275-1893794 GCF_000296735.1 Chrysochloris asiatica | reverse complement strand
TTTGTATGTTGATCTTGTTCTCTGTTTTTCATGTGGGTAGATAATTTTGACACTGCAACATTTGGTCTGAAGAACGAGGCCCATGTATTTCAAGTAACACATTCCAGGAGAGGGTTTCCCCTGTAGGCATCACAGTGATGGAGAGGAAGGAAGGAGTTGTCAGACCACCTTCTCCCATGCCTGGTCTTAAAGAGGATGAATGCACCCTGTACTTAAGCTGGTTCAGAGTTCACCCATGCCTAGATCCTAGGATGCTGTGGCCTTGAGGATGAATTAACCCTATACTTAAATTGGTGCTGAGCTGAATACTGAAACTTTTGGAAAGGTTGTCTTGAACCATCATCATAAGAGACTCTGCCTATGCTCCAGTCTTAGTGCACACACACACTCACTCACATGAACACCATAAACAAGGTGTACACACACACGTGCACATCATAGGCAATGTCCACACACAGACTCACTCATGTGGGTACCAGGCCCAAGGTCAATTCTAAGGTAGGGGATATGTGATTTTAATAATGGTCCCACTGAGTAGCTCTAAAAGTGTTTTATCTTGTTATTTTATTTGGCTTCATTCCATTTTCTAGATCCTTCTTGAATACTCTGCCCTCCATGAGTCCCACCCCCCACCCCTTTTCTCTGCATTCATCCTCTTCTTCCTTGTTAAAACCACTCTGCTTTATCTCAGGGTCTCCACTTTTATCAGGAGATAGAACAGGTTGACCAAAGTCTCTGTTTCATAGTAGTCACCCCATCTATGAATCATCCCACATTCATTCATGAAACCCCAAACACAGCCACCTGCCCATGCAGTCCCCCTCTCCCCTTCCCTTGTGGGTCAGAATAGAACTGTGCTCCATGGGCTTTTCAATGGCTGAATGTTCAAAAGGGGATGGCCAGGTCTTTGTCCTGAGGTGCCTCTTGGTGGAGTTGAACCTCTAGCCGTTTGGTTAACTGTAGAATGAGTGAAGTCTTGGCACTGCCTAGGGACCCCATACCATCCGATGTCCTTAGATGGGTCAAAGATGGAGGAGGATGCAGGAGGACATTCCGGCAGATCCACTTGTGCACAGAGCTGGCACAGAGAACCTTGCGGAGAAGCCAGCATCACTAGTTTTCTTTATTAACGACCTTCTGTTTCCACTTTTGCTCTAGACATTGGCATTGCATACTACTTCTGTGTCCGTGACTCTATCCCATCCCAACCAGGCAGGTGTGTGTCCATTCAGAGTGAACTTGAAGGTCTGGGCTGTGCTTTAATGCTAATGCCATGAACGTCACACGGGCCATCCCGAAAACGAATGAGGAGTCTGGGGGACAGCTCTGAGATTGGCCTGGGAAGCTAAAGGGCCCTGTTTGTGTCATTTGGGGAGGAACAGCATCTGACACTGCCCACGGAACCTTGGAAGTCTAGGCCCTCTCCACAATCCTGGTAAATATGTGAATGGTCCCCAAGACGATGAGCTAGAAGATTGGAGGAGAAGCAGAAAGGTTATTTATGTATTGCTACCTAGCCAATACTCTGCCTGCAACTATTAGATAATTCCTGAAAAGTGGGCTTCCAGGGTAGAAATTAAACATCGCTGAACAGCTGTTGGAAGAAAATTGCTTTCTAGCTGGATTTCTTGTTCTCTGATTGTGGATGCAGCTCAGCTGACCTGGCTTCCCGTTGGTATTCAGGTTCTCACCAGAATGCCGACTGAGGAAGGATTGATACCTGCCATCAGCATGAGCCCGATCTGTGGGGAGCACGGCTGTGCATCACTGTTGCTTGGTGCTGGCTGGAGGTGGGCTTGACCGAGGACTGTATTTCATTTACATGCTTGTGTTTAAAGAGGTAGTTGTTCTGAGTGATGGAGACCTGAGCTGTGTGCGCCTTACAATCCCAGTATAATATCCAAGAGATTGGACTACTGGGAATGAATCAGGTTCCAGGGGGCTGACAAAACGCTGGGATGCAGTGCCTATATTTACAGTACACTGTCTCATTTTTAATGTAACTTGTCCAGGAAAGGATTCCAAACCAGTTGCAATCAGCTGGCTTCTTCTGTACAGCTGTGGGGATTCATATTCCAAACAAGTCTATCACTCTATGGCCATTTTGCTAACTTAATCACCCCTCCACCATTCCTGTGGGTTGCAGCCCCATACTCCATCACCGACTCTTCCCTCTCTCGCCTTCTCTTCTAAGACTCTGTCCCATCCACAGACCTTTAAATGACTCCTCCCATCTGAACGGAATTCCATGATGAATTTCTCAATCTTTATGATCAACTGCATCCTGGCTTTCTGTAAGAATACTTACAAGAAGGGAAAAATGCCTGTTTGTCTTTTTCCCAACAGCCGAACAATGGAAGATGCCTTACAGTGTTTTCTCCAGCGGGCTTCATTTTTTTATTCTGTGTTTGTTTGTAGGAAGCAATGAGAACAGTCTCACTAGGGTTGGTGCCATCCAGTGGGGTAAGTTCTGCTGCCACCCCTGCCCCATGAACCTGCTTCCATACCAGATCATACAGAAGGCTTGGTAATTTTTTTTTTTTCACTAATGTTACTTATAAATTTTAATTCCTGAATGTCATTGTGGAATGTAATGGCAATAGCAGTGACAAAAACAACTGTTGTTGTTGTCAGGTGCCATCAAGTCAGTGCTGACCCATAGCGACCTTACACACAGAAGAATAAAACACTGCCTGATCCTGGGCCA
This sequence comes from Chrysochloris asiatica, assembly GCF_000296735.1. Taxonomy (NCBI): domain Eukaryota; kingdom Metazoa; phylum Chordata; class Mammalia; order Afrosoricida; family Chrysochloridae; genus Chrysochloris; species Chrysochloris asiatica. Next base: position 1,891,087 of record NW_006408801.1, on the reverse strand, counting down.
ACCTCACTACTGTTGCCGCACTTGAGTCCATCGATGCTGCCACTTTGACCAGTCCATCTTGTTGGGGGTTTTCCTCTTTTTCTCCGACCCTCCACCTTATCAAACATGATATCCTTCTCCAGCAACTAGCACCATGAAAATGACACCTTTAAATCATTGTGAGTGAATGCAGATGAAACCGTATGCTTCAATGTGTCCTTGTCATTGGGTAATAATGACAGCTCTGCCCATTGTCTATCGCCGAAACAAAACCAAACTCATTGTCGGTTCAGATAGGGGGCAGTTGAGGTGCTACATGAATTCCTTCATTCTCCTGTGGGTTGCCAACCTCTGGGCTTTCTGTTAATGGCCTAGTGCTTAATCACTGTGCCACTAGGTCTCCATGGAGCACGTTATGAGACCATAGTGTTTTAGCCTTGTAGGCATATTGATACATGAAAGCTGGACTTATGAAAAATACTTTAGCTGCTATAACTAACTTCAGGGCCAATGTGATAAGAAACGATATATTTCTACTGAAACAGTGCACATTGTATATATGGTCATTTTGTGTCACCTGGTGTGGTCCCCATGTCCTGGATCTCCCTAATGATTCCCCTGAGGAGTGAGAATGTGGAGATGGTGGAATGTTCGGTCTGCCCATCTGCTCCTAAGTGGTTCCCATCCCGAGAGAAATAATAAGGATGCCGGAAACAGTGATGGCAGCTTTGCCTGATGAAACCTGCCTAGGGATAAAGATGAAGTCGGAACAGAGGGGGAAGACCTGGTAGCTGTCAGGGACAAGGCTCCATCTGAGAACGCCTTGATAAAATGGAGCCACGTGCTAAACTTGTATGGGAGTCTTTAAGAACTGTGAATTTGCTAAGGGTTATGAAGTAGCAAGAAGCAAGCACAAGAAGGCATATCTTTAGAACAAAACAGTAAAAGGTCCCACTGCTTGCCAAAATCCATGCTGAAATAATTCCTTTTGTGTCCCCACACTACCCACCCCCAGCAAGCAGAAGGTCGATTTGGAAGCTCTCTCTTTGGGAGTGAGCAGGGCCATTTAACTTGCTGTTCAGAATTATCAAATGTCTTTGAAATTTCCAAATACCATTGTCCTGAGAAAAGAACCTGAAATGGCTCAGGTATCAGGCTCTGTTTACTCCTCAGGTATTGCCCTACTGTGCTATCACAGGTAATGTGATTTACACCCACTTGCCCAGAAAGGAAGTCATCTGAAGGCTGCACCTCACACCCTACCCACCTGACCTTCTCAGAGACAAAGTTGAGCATAGTTCATCAGGTAACTTAATGAAGGACGCATCCCCGCTGTCGCCTTCCAGAGGCCCACTAGTACAGTGATGGCTTTCTCTCCAGCATTCTGAATACACTGCACTGAAACGACTCCCTTCTAGAAAAGTGGCGGCCATAGAAATGGGAAGTGGATGGAACTGGAGGAATGTGGGAAGGAGGCATTATTCCCTAGGTTTCCACGCCTGTGGGCTTCAGTCTATTGTTCAAGATGTTCAATGCCACAGTGCTGTTCAGCCCTGTCACCAGCGGGCCTTCTCTGCACTGCTCCAATGTAACCATTGTGCCAATGGTACACATGAAGTATGCCCCTGGAGGCCCATTCTAACCTGCCACATCCTCACAGTTCTGCAACAGTTCACATGGAATCGAACATTGCTAACCATCCCAGATAACACTTTTTAATGTGTGCTGTAAAACAAAACTCAAAATCATAAAAAATTATCAGACATATTGGTCTGACAGAGACTGATGAACCCCTTGAGATCATGGTCCTTAGACACTTTTCAAACCTGGTACTTAAACCACAGCCAGGGAGCAGCCTGCAACCAAACACTACACAAGTCTATAAAGTGAATAAAAGAGCAGGGAGGAATTGCTCCTCAGAACCATCAACCATAGGAGACTAAAAGGTCAGCTTCTGTCCCCAAAACAAAACTCAGAATGAAGACATAATGAAAAGGGGAACCCAGGGAGACAGGGGGGAGAACGATGTTACATAGAGGGGATTTCAACCAATGTCGCAAAACAAAATGTGTCTAAATTATTTAATGGAAAATTACTATGATCTGTAAACTTCTGCCTTTCATTCAAACTACAATAAAAACAAAAGCAATTAACACTGTTCCTAAGATTTGGACTGTATGTACACGTGCACCCACCTGTACCCACACTTGATGTCTCTGTGTAGCATTGCCACAGTGGACTCCTAGAGAGGAATGTAGCTCCGATTCCTCAGTTGTCCCAGCTCTGTTTCCTTTCTTCTTATTTTAAGGATGGTTTTTCTGGAGAGGGTCAGTCTCATGCCTGGGCTGTTCCTTTATCAAACCAAGTGTATTATTACCACATTGTCTCCATGATAATGTAAGAAAATGCCAATTGGGAAAGAGCTCTGTAGCTATTTCTAAAGTTCTTTCAAGAATTCTCCTTCGCACTCATTCTCAACCCTCAGTATGCACCAGTACTCATTGTGGAAAGTGCTCCTGCCCACTTTCTGCCTTGAATGGCATGTTCAGACCTTGAGGTTCAGCGTCACCTAGTCTTGCTCCACCATTTCACCCACAGGGGTCTATTATGAGCTAGTGCCAGGTCTCCAGAATAGTCTAAGGGCGGACTTCCTGTCTCTGGATTACATCCACCACTGTAACATTTCAGGGCAGATTATGAATGGAAACAATGCTAATGTATGTATGAATCCCTGTGGATGACAGCTGGATTTAACTGGGTCCTTCAAATACTTCCAGTGTGGTTCTTGGCGTCCCTCAGATCTGGCCTACAATGGGCAGGCTCAGATCCTTTGGGGGCCCCAGAATTGATCTGGTCCAAGAATGCTGACTCATATTAACACATCTCAGAGGAGACTGACATAAAAAACGGGAGTGCCAGTTCATTAATTTACAGAGAGTAATGTAACAGTCAGGCGAACCAGATGTTTGCTTTATCCTGACCAACACATTCTCTCCCCATAGGGAAGATACATAGGGAGTTCAGCAATCAGGAGGTGCCTAGGGAACAGACAAGCCCAACCATAGCATCGGGCTTTATTATTCAACTCTCCGGTGCATAATAAGGTACACTTGATACTTAGGTGATCAGGACTTACATTGAGTTTGCAGAAGTTTGTTGACCTAACAGCCTTTTCTGTACTTCATCGAAAGACCTACTTCTTGTCATGCCAAAGGTGCTCCCTGAGCCCTGGTTAGGCATTTCAGACCACTCTTGATGCTCCTTCATCTGTCAGGTGCCATACTGTGGTGTCTTGTATGCTGTCGCGATGCCGGAAGCTATCCCATTAGTATTTCAAATACCAGAAGGGTCACCCATGGTGGACAGGTTTCAGTGGAGCTTCCAGACTAAGCCACTCTAGTGTCTGACAATTAGCCAATGGGAACCTAATGGATCCCAGCAGAATGCATATGATGGAATGTTGGATGTCCTCAGGAAAGACCAGTTGCTAGAGAAACACATCATGTTTGGTGGTGAGTCAGCTAAACTGTGAGAAACTCTCAATGAGATGAACTGATGCAAACCAACTTTGCCATCTGTGTTTCTCCTACAGTGCCACATCTTTGTAGAAGACTGTAAAAATAGCTCCTACTTTGGAGCCTTGGTGTGGACAATGCACTGGGTTGCAAGGTTGTTTTGAACTGCAATGTCAGCAGTTCAAACTCACCAGCTGCTCCTCAGAAACATGTTACAAGGTTGCTATGAGTTGGAACTAACTCAATGGCATTTAACAACAACAACAGTTTTGGTTACTAGCTTACTCTGCACACTTTTCTTGAAGCCATCTCTGTAATGAAGGTAAAGGTCCTTTGTCTGTACTTTTGAATTTATGGTGGAAGATTCAGTCCCTTAAAGTGGTATCCTCAATATCTGGTTAAAGGATCTTGATGAGCCTCCTTCCAGCAAGCTAACTTCTCTGTGTTGATATTTGTTGTCTATTGAATTGCACCTCTCCAAAAGGCACATGGGACCCCTAATCCTTGGTAACCAAGAGCGTGACCTTATTTAGAAATAGAGTTTTTGCAGATGTAGTCAGATTATGATGAGGTCAAATTGGATTAGAGTGGACCTAAATTCCAATGACTGGTGTCTTCAGGCCCTAGGAGGACACATCTAGGGAGAGTGCCATGTGACAATAAAGGAAGGCAGGAAGTGGTACCTCTGCATGCCAGGGGGTGTCAACGCCTGCCTACCATCGCCAGCGGCCAGGAGGGCAGGTGGATTCTTATTGCCTCCATAAGACAACTGCTCCACCCACATCTTGACCTCAAACGTTGTGTCTTCCAGAGCCACTGGAGAACAAAAGCCTTGTTTTAAGCTTTCCAGTTTGTGGTCCTTTGTTACGGTAGCCACAGGAAAGAAACACAACTCTCCATTTTAGAAAGCTTCTGAGTGTGAAGCCAGACTCAGAATTTCCCAGTGTTTTATGTTTAAGCCCATTTTTGGCCAAGGTGGAGTCCAATGGGAGTCCACCTCTCTCACTGAAATTACACAAGGAGATAAATAATTAGTCATTTCACAACCACAGAAAGTCCTGATGAGGTTATTCTGATCCCTAATTGGGAGCTGAAACAGGAGAAGTTGCTCTGTAATTAGCATGTCACGTTGAGCTACCTGGCCGCCTTCGTCTGATGTCGGATGCACCACACACACCGGGCCCACGGCGGGCGTGCGGGTGTGGGATGATGGTTGGTGAGAATCAGGTGTCTGCAACTCTCATTAATTAAAAAGATAGACAATGTTACCCTACCAAAAAAAAAAAATGCAATCATTTAATGACATATATTTTAAATGAGTATGCTAATTTTAGGGTGTTTCTTTCTAATCCACAATAAGCATAACTGTGGAAGGGATTCTGGGTAATGCAACCCTGAGTGGGCTTCTGAGCAAACGGCTGATGGGTGAGGCCTCCTCAGAGGACCGTGTGATCCTGAGGTGATGCTGTGGGTTAATGCATGGGAGCACAAAGTTGGTTTGAACTGTGGTTCAAGCTCACCAGTCACTCCTCAGAAACTCTATACAGGGTCGCTATGGGTTGGAAATGACTCGATGACACTTAACAACAACAACAACAAACAGTGACAGCAAAAAAAAACTGGGGTCTTTTTTCTGTCCTATGTTGAAGCTCCTATTTCTCAAGGACCAGTTGTGGCCTGGGCTGCACTGTGGACCCCACAACAGCCTGGTCTGATGGCTAGAGCATGAAGAGGTGAACGTTTAGAAGGACACAGTGTGGTTTCTCAGGACCTATTCTCTTTGTTCTCATGAGGGATGGAAACAGCTCATTGGAATGATTTAGTGGAAGCATTTAGTCAAAAAGAAATAAAAAGAATATTTGGAATATGGTGGAACTTCAATGTCTCTTGAAACACACAGGTCTTCTGCTTTATCTCAATGTTTGCATTTTGTAGCTAAATGGAATCCTAAATCTGAGATGCTACCCAACAGGATGCTTTCCAAACAAAACAATATGACTAAAAAAGTAAGATATTTTCAGAAAAGGGTCACAATCATAGCAGGAAAGAAACAAGACTTGGTGTTATGTTTGTAGTTGCAACATACACAGTGCCAAAAGATAAAAAACAAAAACAAAAACAAAAAAGGAAGCCTATTGGGGGAGAGAACGGATGTTTTCAGAAATCATCCCTGGAAAAATAGTTCAATAATTCTCACAAGCCCACATTAGCCATGTCTTCACCGACCATTGTTTTCCTTGGGAACAATTTCACCTAGATGATCTTCCTCATCAGTCCCGGAAGGAATGGCTTAGAGCTGCATTTGTAAATCGCTAGTATGGTACATCTTCATCTTTGACCCAGTTGAGATTGTCAAAAGACACCCAAAGCCAGAATTTGCGCTTTATGAAGTTCATGTTTTCTAGAAATTGCAGGAATACAAACAGCATCTTCTTTTATCCTTTACAATTTTTAACGGTTTTTGAGAGTACTCTGAAACTCTGTAGACAAAAAAGAATCTACCACTCCAACTCTATTTCAAGGTGTCTCTCCTGTCTCTAGGATTATTCGGACGGAACTAAAGTGTATTTATTTTAACCTGAGCTCAAATGGACAACTGCAGCGTGGCAGTGGGCCAGAGGCAATTGGTCCTACAGTAGAAGATATTTCTGATTTGTGTCCTCTGAGGCCCTGCGGGTTGTTGGTTTCACTCCATCTAAAATATAATCCAAAAATGTGTTTCATAGGTTGTGCCGTTGAAATGCAGAGCACGGGAAGGAAGTTAAATTGGAACAGGGCTCAAGACTATACATTCTGGGTGCTCTGCTGTGCCTGGGTACTAATTGAGCATTGTTAAGGTGACTTATTCTGACTATTAATTAGCTAGTGCAGTGATGACTTCAATACCTTTAAAACCAGAGGAGAAGTATTCTGTATATTTTATATATACATATATTTTTAAAGAATTCCACCTTTCTGCTGACATTTTCCTCACACTTATTGAGTTTCCTATGAGGAGATTATAGCCTAAAATAGATTAAAATAATAAAAAGTCCCTTACTTTTCTCAAAAGTTAAGTTTCTTTCAAATGTCTATAAAAAGTAGTACTAAAAGTTGATGACATCTTTAGGGAATATATTTAAATACAGGTTGTTGTTGTTGTTAAGTGCTGTTGAGTCAGTTCTGACTCATAGCTACCCTGTATAGGGTAGTATAATGGTTACGAATCAGGCTGCAAGCCGCAAGGTCAGCAGTTAGAAACTACCAGCTGTCCCACAGGAGAAAGATGAGGCGGTCTGCTCCCGCAAAGATTTACAGCCTCGGAAACCCTGTGTAGAGTTGCTATGAGTTGGAACCTACTCCATGGCACATAACAACAACTACAACAACATAGGGTTTCTGAGAAGGGGTTGATGGATTTGAACTGCTGAGTTTATGGTTATCAGCCCTGTGTTTATACTACAGCACTGTACCAACACTATTATTGTTGTTGTTGCTGTTAAATGCCATCGAGTCAGTTCCAACTCATAGTGACCCTGTAAAGAGTTTCCAAGGAGCAGCTGGTAGGTTTGAACTGCCAACCTTGTAGTTCAAAATTCAGTCCTGTAGGGCCATACCAGAAGTCCAGCACTATTCTGGAAGCTATGCCACGAGTATTTGAAATACCAGCAGAGTCACCCACAGTGGGCAGGTATCAGATGAGCTCCCAGAGGAAGACAGACTAGGAAGAAGGAGAGAAGAACTACTTCTGAATCTTTAATCACTAAAATCCTCTTGAATAGCAGAGAAACACTGTCAGATATAGTGCCAGAAAATGAGCCCCTCAGGTTGGAAGGCACTCAAAATGTGACTAGGGAAAGCTGTCTCCTCAAAGTAAAGTTGACTGTGATAACATGAATGGAGTAAAGCCCTCGAGACCTTTGTTTGTTGATGGGGCACAACTCAAAATGAAGAGAAAGAGCTGTAAACATCCATTAATAATTGGAACATGGAATGTCCGAAGTATGAATCTAGGAAAATTGGAAATTGTAAAAAATGAAATGGAACGCATAAACATTGATATCTTAGTCATTAGTGAGCTGAAATGGACTGGTATTGGCCATTTTGAATCTGACAACCACATGGTTTACTATGCCGGGAATAACAAATTGAAGAGGAATGATGTTGCATTCATCATCAAAAAGAACGTATCCTATCAGTCATGAGGTACAATGCTGTCTGTGATAGGATAATATCCATGTGCCTACAGGAAGACCAGTTAATACCATTATTCAAATTTATGCACCAACCACTAAAGCCAGTGAGGTTGAAATAAAAGAATTCTACTAACTCATTCAACCTGAAAGGAGCTCTGGTAGCGTAGTGGTTACGAATCAGGCTGCGAACCTTAAGGTCCCCAGTTCGAAACTACCAGCCGCTCCGTGGGAGAAAGATGAGGCTTTCTACTCCCGTAAAGATTTACACCCTCGGAAACCCTGTACAGGGTCGCTATGGGTCGGAATTGACTCGATGACACTTAACAACAACATTCAACCTGAAATTGATCAAACATGCAGTCAAGATGTATTGATCATGACTGGTGATTGGGATGCAAATTTGGAAACAAAGAGGAAGGGTCAGTAGTTGGAAAATACCGCCTTGGTGATAGAAATGATGCTGGATATTGCATGATAGAATTCTGCAAAACCAATGATTTGTTCATTTCAAATAGTTTCTTTAGACAGCAAAAGAGATGACTACACACATGCATCTCACCAGATGGAATGTTGACCCAATGGAATGCAGAAATCATCAGACATTTCTTTGATATCCCATGTGAGTAAAAAGTTTTACTAAAGGCAATATAGAAAGGGCTGCAAGCATACATTGAAAGAACATCCAGAGGTTCAAGTTGGATTCAGAATACAACGTGGAATGAGGGCTATCATTGCTGATGTCCGACTGATCTTGGCTGAAAGCAGAGAATACCAGAAAGATGTTTACCTGTGCTTTATTGACGATGCAAAGACTTTCAATTGTGTGGAACATAACAAGCTATGGACAACATTGCGAAGTATGAGTATTCTGGAGCACTTAATTGTGCTCATGAGGAATCTGTACATAGACCAAGAGGCAATTGTTCGAACAGAACGTGGAAACACTGAATGGTTTAAAAATAAGAAAGGTGTGTGACAGGGTTGTATTCTTTCACCATACTTATTTGGCCTATATGCTGAGCAAATTATCCGAAAAGCTGGTTATATGAAGAAAAACTTGGCATCAGGATTTGAGGAAGTCTCATTAACAACCCGCGATATTCAAATGATGCAACCTTGCTTGCTGAAAGTGAAGAAGAGTATTTACTGATGAAGATTAGAGAGCACAGCCTTCTGTATAGATTGCATCTCAATGTAAAGAAAACAAAAATCCTTACCAATGGACCAATGAACAACATTCTTATCAATGGAGAAAAGATTGAATTTGTCAAGGACTTCATTCTCCTTGGCTCAACCAACAACACTCATGGAAGCAGGCAGTCAAGAAATCAAACGATGTATTGCATTAGGCAAATCTGCTGCACAAGACCATTTTAAAGTGTTGAAGAGCAAAGATGTTAGCTTGAGGACTAAGGTGCGCCTGACCTCAGCCATGGCATTTTCAATAACCTCATATGTATGCAAAAGCTGGACATTGAATAAGAAAGACCGTAGAAGATTGATGCTTTTGAGTTATGGTGCTGGAGGAGAATATTGAAAGTGCCATGGGCTGCCAAAAGAAGAGACTTATCTGTGTTGGAAGAAGTGCAGCCAGAGTGCTCTTTGGAGGCCAGGATGGGCAAACTTTGTTTTTATACTTCAGACATTTTGTCAGAAGGGACCAGTTGCTGGAAAAAGATATCATGTTTGGTAAGGTGCAGGGTCAGAGAAAAAGAGGAAGACCCTCAGAGAGATGGATTGGCCAAGACGCAGCATCAATGGACTCAAGCATGGCAACAATTGTGGACCAGGCAGTTTTTCCTTCTGTTGTGCATAGGGTTGCTATGAGTCTGTACGAACTCGATGGCAACAATTCTTTTGAACTTCACTGTTATTGCTGCTGTGAGATGATAGCTCATTGTTGTTCTGATTTGCATCTCTCTAAATGGCTAATATTGTGTTTGGCCCAGGTTTGGGTAGTGTTTCATTCTGTTGTGAATAGGGTCACTATGCGTCGGTACCAACTTGAAGGCATCTAACAAGGAGCTCTGGTAGCGTAGTGGTTAGGAATCGGGCTGCGAACCTTAAGGTCAGCGGTTCGAAACTACCAGCTGCTCCGCGGGAGAAAGATGAGGCTTTCTACTCCTGTAAAGATTTACACCCT
>NW_006408801.1:1862031-1876425 GCF_000296735.1 Chrysochloris asiatica | reverse complement strand
CGACCCTGTACAGGGTTTCCGAGGGTGCAAATCTTTACGGGAGTAGAAAGCCTCATCTTTTTCCCGCGGAGCGGCTGGTAGTTTCAAACCGCTGACCTTAAGGTTCGCAGCCCGATTCGTAACCACTATGCTACCAGAACTACTAATATTTTGACATGGATTTAAAAGTGGTAGCATGATGTTGTTGTTGTTGTTAAGTAATTCCAACGCATAGCGACCCAGTATAGGGTTTCCAATGAGCAGGTGGTGAGCATGAACCATTGACCTTGCAGTTCAAATGACTTTGCTGTCTGATGCATCAGCCCACAGCACCACACCAGGACTCCATGATACTGTTTGATAATTCCCACAACTAGATAACTAAGAGATACAATTTCTTCCGTATTTAGAGAGAATATGAATTCAATGAAGGGAGAGATTTTGTCTGTTTATTGGTTTTTGACCCTGAGGGTTGACATGTGGTGACTATCCACTCTCCGATATTTGTGGGGTGATGTGTGAGTGACCTTGTGGCACTAGATGCTGGTAGTTTCACCTCAGTCTCTGGTTGTCGGTTCCACACTTGGGGCTGGGCTGGGCTGGTACTGTCTTGGATGCCAGCAGAGTCCCGGCTACTTTCCCAAGTGATGCTCTCAGCCCTGTGACCTGAGTGCACCCATACGAGTCGTTACTTTCTTCCCAGTAGACTGAAACTGCTGTCCTTCCTCTACTCCATGTCCCAACCGGTTTCCACTGAGCTGATCCCAACCCACAGCGACCCCGTGTATTACACGATAGGACTGTCCACTAGGCGAGGGTCACTTTGAAGCGAAGTACAAACAGGGAACAACAGTAACAGTGAACATTTATAGAAGGCCTGCTGTGGACCAGATGCTATGTTGTGACGCACACATGGTGGTCTCATGTCTCAACAACCCTTTTGACCCTCTTGCTAATTCTCTGTGGTCATCATTTTGAAGGTTAGGAGATTGTGAGAGGCAAGAAAGGTGTTCCTAGTGTTGTTAGGTGTCATCCAAGTCCATTCTGACTCATAGTAGACCCATGTACAACAGAATGAAACAACCTAGCCCCATGTCACCCTAACAACTGTTAAGTTTGAATCATGGCTTCTGCCACTGTGCACCTCCTCTTGTGAGGATCTTCCTCTTTTTTTGTTGACCTTCCACTCAGTCAGAGTAACCAACTCCAAACCAGATCTTGTATTCACACAGGAATTAGAATCTTGACTTTACAATACATTTCTTCATTGGCTAGTGTTGGGTTTAAATTGCTGTTTTTATCTGTGCTTTGATAGTATGATTTCATCTGAACCTTCTGTCAAATTTGGGAAATAAAAATACAGATATTAGTGTGGTGCTGCACTGAAGCATCAGCAATGGACTGATAACCAAGGTTGGTGGTTCAAACCTACCAGATGCTCCTTGGAAACCCCAAATACAGGGTCGCTATGGGTCAGAGCAACAGCAACAACAGTACAGAGTACCTTAAAAAGATTTATCTGGAGGCTGACTATCTTTCAAGTACCATTGTGGATTCCAAAAACCAGATGTGGGAACCATTTCTGTGGAATCAATTGCTCCCAATTGCACTCAAATTAATGTTTAATAGAAATTTGTTGTTGTTGTTAAATGCCGTTGAGTTGGTTCTGACTCATAGCAATCCTGTATAAGGTTTCTGAGGAGCAGCTGGTGAGCTTGAACCATTGACCCTGTGATTCAAACCGACCTTGAGGTTGAGTGCTTGTCCCTTAGTGCCTCCCCAGGTCTGCTGATCTGAAATGATGAGAATACCACCAGGGACTGTTCTCCTGCAATTGTTTCTATCACACCTCCCTGGAGCAAGGTGTTACTGCGGGCCTCACATTGCAGATGAGGAGACTAAGGTGAGGAAGGTATTTGATTTAAGGAAGGTCACATAGAGCCAGAGTGGGGATTTGAACCGCTGGCTCCAGAGACCATGATTTTAAATACTGCCTTTCTTTGCCATAGAACTCCTCTACAATAGAAAATCGGGTGGTAGAAACCATATTGTTAGACTGCTTAAATAGCTGTGAAAGACAAGTTCCATGATGAGAGCTTCCAGACATCTGTACGTCTAGATCAAGTGTTGATTGTCTTCTCTCCTCCTTCCCTCCGTGTTCCTTATCCCCTTCCTCCACTTCTCCCCCATTTTCTCCCTTCCTTCCTTCCTTTGGTACTGTGTTTAGCTTCAGCAGTAACAGAGAGAGATGAATACATTCAGTAGTAGCCCTGAAGAAGCATCAAGTCCAAGGACTCACCAGCAACTAGATAGATGTCCAGCAAAAACCATGTGCACAGGTTGTTTGTAGAGCAAAGATGGGACCCCATTAATGTTATTCATCACACCTGCCTTTATCCAATATCTAGTGTGGGTTAATGTGTCGGACTGCAAAGTCAGTTTGAATCACAAGGTCGGTGGTTCAAACTCACCACTTGCTCCTAGGAAACCCTATACAGGGTCACTATGGGTTGGAACTGTCTCCACGGCACTTAACAACAACAACAATAGTGCCTCCACTTGGGGTAAACTTTAGGGTGCTGCAGCATCCCACACTGCCCTGGCTGTACCCTTTACTTTAGCTTGTTGGTTCAGGAGTGGGAACTTGCCTTCTCTGGGACTTTGAAGCCGGACTGTGAGAGTTTCGTAGTTTCCAGCTCTTGGGGCAGGGGCTGGAACAGTCAGGAGGCATCAGCATTTTGGGTTTCTGGCCTCAGAACCAAAGAGGTCAAAGAATTTTCTGAAAATGAGGCATAAGGAGATTGGAGAGGAACAGAGCCTGGGTCCATTGGCTGGTGTGTCAGTCCTGCGGCAGCTGTGTCTGATATTCATCTACATTCTAATCCTAGCAAGGGGCCCTGGTGGGCTAAGCCCTGGGCTTCTGACCACAAGGTCAGTGGTTCAAACACATGGGTTACTCTGTGGGAGAAAGAGGTAGCAACTTTCTAGACATTTTTACAGGCCAGGAACACCTTTGGAGTAGGTCTATTCTTGTCCTATAGGACTTCCTATTCAATTAGTCATCATCGACTCAATGACTGGGGTTTGGTTTGATCTGGTTTCTAATCTAAGCATCCACCTCCATGTTCCAGATGTCAACTCTCACAGCTAATTCCCATTGTGGCACTGTAGGATAAACACTGGACTGCTAACTGCAAGGTTGACAGTTCAAACCCACCAGCCAATCCTTGGAAACTCTGTACAGGGCCATTAGGAGTCACAACTGACTCAAAGGAACTTAGCAACAACAACAAGAAGCATATTAGTGTACCTGATGATGATGGCATTGAGGATTAGCAAATCCACAGACATGGGTGGACTTTCGCTATTTTCTACGGAAGGTGTCTTCTGATCTTCATTGATTTCAACAAGTCATGCTGTGTCTCAGTATTAATATTATCTAACTAGAGAAACTCTGCTTCTAATTTCAGTTTACTTTGCTTTCAAGAATAAAATGATCAATGAATTGCATGTTTATTATGCTCTTTCAAATGGGCAATTGGAAATCCTGGTGGTGTCATGATTAAGTGCTTGGCTGCCAACAAAAAAGTTAGCTGTTCAAACTCACCGACCTTCCGAGGTGGAAAAGACGTGGTGATCTGTTTTTGTAAAGATTGGCAGCTTTGAAACCCTCTGAGGCAGCCTACTCTATCCTATAGGGCTGTCGTGAGTCAGACTTGACTAGAAACAATGGATTAACTGACAATTAAAAAGCACCTTCTAGCTCAGCCCTATTTCCTTTTGAACAATTTACAGATGACGCAACAAAATCTTGTGGGTCAGCCTAAAAAGCAAAATGATTGTCAAGGATATGATTACACAGAAAATTCTTGACTTATGAGCATAGAGAGAGGTTAGGAAGAGACCCTGACAGCCCATATTTAGGGTTGTCAGACATGAATAAATATATATTGATATGTTTGTCATCATTTCTGAAGTAATATGCATTCAAGTCCTAAATTCAGTAGAAGTGTTTAACATTTTCCATGCACTCATTTAAACATTTATACAAACTCTCTTCCCCACACACTGCCACCAAATTATGATATTTATAGGTAAAAGATGGCTCAAATTGCTTTTTGAAAGAGTACATTAATTTAAACTTGAATGTGCAGTTACAATTCAACAATTTCTAGAGTAAAAATGGAAAGTATAATAAAATGATACATTTTAATTATGACTCGGAAAAGCTTGGTGATGGGAGATGCTTGATAATTTTTCTAGTCTATTTCAGAGATGTAGAATTACAAGCAAACATTCAAACACATCTTTCTTACTATATATAAGATGTTAAGTGGTTTGTGGAATGTAAACACAATCAGCCACAGTGTATTCAGTATAATTAAGCTGCAGAAGCTAACATTTAACAGAATATCTTAATTTATGATGGAGGAGGGAAGATGGAAACAAAAATCCGATGAACTCTAGATTTCTTTGTATTCTCTTGGAAATAGATGTTAACATTTGTCAAATACCTGCACAGACTCAGCTGCAATAATTAGGAAACTTTGTCTTCGGAGCACTGAAAATCTGGGAGCCCAGAGGAGTGTGATGACAATCTTTTGCCTTTGACTTTTGACCTTCATTGAGTGGAGTGCAACTTCTGCCCATAACTCACTTGCATGATTTTAAAGATTTTAATTTCTCTCTTATACTCTTTATTCTTTCCTGTTTCTCCTCTTCTTCCTTCAATCTCTTCCTCCTTCCTTCCTCTTTTCTTTCTTTTTTTCTTCTACTTCTTGAAGTTTTTAGTCAGTGATTAAAATTCTAAAATCAGGGTAATCTCTTGAGTTGAGGAAAATTGGGTTCTTTTCCCCTGTTGCTGTAGTTGTTGGGGTGTCTATGCACAGCAGAACGAGACACTGCCCTATTCTGTACCATTTTCACACGTGACATGTTTGAGCCCAATGTTTCTGTAACTGTGTCAGACTACTTCATTGCATGTCTTCCCATAGTCCCCCATAGTTTCTGCCAACTTCATCACCACAGTTTTGTGATGTTTTCAACAGCTAGAAGGAGCTCTGGTAGTGTAGTAGTTACAAGTTGGACTGCTAACTTCAAGGTCAGCAGTTTGAAATTACCGGCCATTCCACAGGAGAAAGATGAGGCTTTCTGTGTCTGTAAAGATTTATAGTCTTGGAAACCCTACACAGGGTCGCTATGAGTCAGAACTGACTCCACAGCACACAACCACCACCATATGTTCTGTTTAAAAATTAAACTAAGAGACATCTTACTCAGTCCTTAAAGACAATAACTTGATGATGGCATTGAGGATCAGCAAATCTATAGACACGGGTGGACTTTCGCTATTTTAGTGAATGTGTTTTCTGATCTTCATTGGTTTCAACAAGTCATGTTGTGTGTCAGTGAAGGAGGCTTGGTAGTATCTCTAAGAAAGACCAGGTCATGGAGAATGGGGGCAGAACAACCTCTCTCCCTGATCAACACACTATTAGTCTTTTTGTGAACTTTGAATGATTTAATTCACTAACAGTTTGTGGGATGCCCCATGGCCCATTCCCTCTCCTGTGTGTTCAGGTTGATACTCAACCACTCACTCAGGTCTTTGATTTAGGAGGTGTTTGGAACATAACTTCTGCAGAATTTTAACTAAAGCCATACTCAGTCTGTTTTATTCATTAGGCAAACTCTGGAGCCTGTTTGTTAAACTAATTTATGTATAATCATGGCCAGACTTCAATTTGGGATTTAGGGCAAATAAGTACCTTTGTTTTTGATGATAGGGATCTTTTTCAGTCTATGTTATCAATTTTTTTTTTTTTCTACTAAGGTAGCATTTTAAGCGTCCCTCAAGTGTCCTGACAACTCCTATTCCTAATGGTGTGTTCATGGGGAAATTGACGTGTCATTGCTTTGATGCTCTATGTGCTATTATAGTGTCTTAGGGTTGCAACCATTTTAAGCTGTTTGTGTTTGTGTATGTGTATGAGAGAGAGTGAAAGATAGACAGGGAGAATGGGAGAGAGAGACAAAAAAAGGAAGACAGAGTCTATGCTAACTAGGGTCATATAGCATTACTCATTATACTGACCTAAGTAATCCCGGTGTGGTGCTGTGGGTTAATGTGGTTCAAACTCACCAGCTGCTCCTCAGAAACCCTGTATAGGGTCACTGTGGGTCAGAACCAACTTCTCAATGGCACTTAACAACAACAACAACGATTCATCTAGTTAAATTGCAGCTAGATATAACTTTGTACACTTCATCGGTGTGCATCATCATTATATAAACCCACTCTGCCCATCCATGCATTCTACATACAGTATTTTCTCTAATACCTCAAGGGTTTTGGGTATTAGAGCAGGGTAGAACTCATTTCAACAGCTTAGTGAAATAGGATATTGGAAGGCAAGGGGGAAATGGCAATATGAGCAACACAAGAACCATACTTTTTACTATTAAAAGAGGTTTCTGAAGTTTGGAGGTGCCCGCATGTTTACGTGGGAGGAGAAATGGGCTTCTCTTCTCATTGTGCCCACCACACTTCATCAATGTGTCATTTGATTTCTCTAAAACCCCTCCTCAATCGCTTTATTAGAATCCTGGTTAAAATTGGACATAGTTCTCAATGATTTGTTTTTGATAGTAAAAAAATGGAATTCTTGTGATCACAGGACTAGATATGTCATGGCGAGGTACAAAATCTGAGCTGGACCAATCAGAAATAATGCTGGAAGTTTGTTGGAACTATTGGATGAATGGAACTTTCTACTGTGGTACTTTCTACAGGGTCTGGAGAGTCCTGGTGTGGTACTATAGAATAAGCACTGGAATGCTAACCCTAAGGTCAGAGATTTAAATCTACCAACTGCTCTTTGGAAACCTTATACAGGATTGTTATGAGTCAGAATCGACTTGATGGGACTTAACAGTAGATAGGTCAACTCAGAATGGATGTTGCTGTTAGATACTATCAAGTTGATACTGACTCATAAAGATCTTATGGGCAAATGAACGAAACATTGCCTAGTCCTGAGACATCCTTACGATCATTGTTATGTTTGAGCCCATTGCTTCTGCTACTGTGCCAATACATTTCATGGGGGGGTCTTCCTTTTTATTACAGACCCTTCATTTTACCTAGCATGGTGTCTATCTCCAGAGACTGGTCCTTCCTGATAATATGTCCAAAGTATGAGAGACGAAGTCTGACCATCATGACTTTTAAGAAACATTATGGTTGTACTTCTTCCAAGTCAGATTTGTTTGTTCTTCTAGCAGTCTTTTGATATTATTGTTCAACACCAAAACACAAATGCATCAATTCTTTCATAGTCTTCTCTATTCACAATCCAACTTTCACATGCACATGAGGCTATTAAAAACAAAATGGTTTGGGTTAGGCGCACTTTAGTCCTCAAACTGACATCTTTGCTCTGAACACTTTAAAGAGGTCTTGTGCAGCAGATTTGCTTTTATGCAATATATCATTTGATTTCTTGATTGCTGCTTCCATGAATGTTGATGGTTGATCTGAACAAAATGAAATCTTTGACAACTTCAAGCTTTTCTCCATTTATCTTGTTGTTATTTATTGGTCCAGTGGTGAGGAATTTTGTTTTCTTTACATTAAAGTGCAACCCATACTGAAAGCTGTGGTCTTTAATCTTCATCAGTAAGTTCGTAAGTCCTATTTGCTTTCAGCAAGCAAGTTGCATTATCTGCATATCTCAGGTTGTTATTGAGTCTTCCTCCAATCCTGATGCCACAATCCAGCTTCTTGGATTATTTGCTCAGCATACAGACTGAATACGTTTGGTGAAAGAAGACAACTCTGGTGCACACCTGCCCTGATTTCAAAACATTCAGCGTTTCCTTGTTCTGTTCAAATGACTGCCACTTGATCTATGTACAGGTGCCTCATGAGCATAATTGAGTGTTCTGGAATACTCATTCTTCGCAGTATTGTCTAGAGCTTATTGTGATCCACACAATTGAAAACCTTTGCATAGTTAATAGAGCACAGGTAAACATATTTCTGGTATTCTCTACTTTCAACCAAGATTCATCTTATGTCAGCAATGGTATCCTTTATTCCAAGTTCCCATCTAAATCCAGTCTGAACCTCTAGCAGCTCCCTGTCAATGTACTGTTGCTGCCATTTTAAATTTATCTTTAGAAAATTTATATTTGCATGTAAAATTAATGATATTGTCTGATGATTTCTGCATTCTTTTGGGTCACTTCTCTTTGGAATGGCCACAAATATGAATTTATTACAGGCAATTGGCCAAGTAGCTGCCGTTCAAATTTTTTGCCATAGTGTGTGAGTACCTCCATTGCTTCCTCAGTTTTTTGAAGGATTTCAATTTGTATTCCATCAATTCACAGAGCCTTGCTCTTTGCCAGTGCCTTCAGTGCACCTTGGGCTTCTTCCTTTAGTATCATTGTATCTTGATCATATGCTGCCTCTTGATATTGTTGGACATTGATCATTTCTTTTTGGTACAGAAGTTTATGGCAATTTGTTTGTTTTAGGATTCCAAAGGGGTCATCTTGATAGATTTTATGGGGGAAAACGAGATTATCATGTGCTTTTGTTAGGAAGAAGTTTTAAGAAAACTGCATTGGTAAGAAAAGGCCAGGAAATTTGTGACAAGGACTTGTTTTCCCTCATAACATGGTTGTTGTTGCTATTGTTAAGGACCATTGAGTTAGTTCTGACCCATAGCAACCCAGTATAGGGTTTCCATGGAGTGACTGGTGAGCTTGAATCTCTGACCATGTGGTTCACACCGACTTTGCAGGCCAGCACATTAACTCATAGTGCCACACCAGGACTCCTTCTCCTAGGCTATCATGGGTTGGCCTAGGAAAATTCACTGAGAAATCTAATGCCATCTAGCATTGATCTTGCCCCTATAGGCTTGCTTTATTTTGCTTCCCAAACTTTAAGAAGCTTTAAAAGGAGAATGATCTGAGTTCTCAGAGGACACCCAAACTGCTGTTTTGAAGTGGAACAGATCAAAGAGGACAGGATTCTTCAGGGTCAGCTGAGAGATGGAAACACCACCTTCAGAACTGTATGGACCTCGATGGGGGAGATGTTGAGAAGCAACAGCTCCACATGCATATATTTTTATTTTATAAAGCTTTCTGTGATTTTGTAGCAATATTTTTTTTACTTATCCTCACACACAAATAAGGGAAGATAGAGTGATTGTTAGAAAATAAATAATATAATTCATCATTTCCTTCAGAAGCAAGGATCTTGTGGATTTAGACTAAAATCTTCAGAGTCTGACTTTACCACCCACCAAACACTAAACCTTCTTAGATATGGTTTTTCATTTGCTTAAGAAAGATGAAAAATTGTAGTTAGCCATAGTGTTGTTCAGATAATTAAATGAAATACCAAACATTTAGCACTAGATCAGCCAGTGAGGAGTAGACACAGTTGTAACTATCAATACAGGTAGGCTTCACTTTATTGTGCTTTGCAGATATTGTGGCTTTGTTTTGTGTATTTTACTTTTTTTATTGTAAACAAATTAAAGGCAATCCAGTGTCAAACAAGCCCTACTGACACCACTTTCCAATAGCATGTGCTCACTTCGTGTCTCTGTGCCACTTTTTGGTAATTTTCATAATATTTCAAAATTTTTAATAATGCTAATGCACATTTCACAAATGACACTATAATGGAAACATTACTTTTGTCTGTATTGGGAAACCCATACGTTGTGTGACTCGTTTTATTTCCATATTCACTTTATTGTGGTGGTCTAGAACCAAACCAGCAATATCTCTAAGGTATGCCTTTATATTAAAGGAGAAAGAAATATTATTACTTTAATAAGTGTTCAAAAGATATTTGTTGTTCTTGTTAAGTGCCATCGAGTTGGTTCCAATTCATATAAATGCTGAATTGGGTTTCCAATGAGTAACTGGTGGACTTGAACTGCCAAGTCTGTCGTTAGCAATCCAATGCTTATCCTATGACATCCCACTAGGACTCTAAAAGATATTTAGACAAAGATTTCAAAGCAAAAAACATCATTATATTCAAGGTACAGCATTTGATTTCTGTTATGTATTACTACTATCTAATGGAATCCTGGTGTGGGACTGTGTGTTAATAAGTGGGACTCCAAAGTCGGCTTGAACCACAATGTTGGCAGTTCAAGCTCACCAGCCACTCCTAGGAAACACTATACAGCGTCAGTTTGAGTCAGAACTGATTCAACGACAGTTAAAAACAACAACAATTTAATATTTTCAGAAAACGTTGTTGTTGTTAGGTGCCATTGAGTAGGTACCGACTCATAGCGACCTTATGCACAGCAGAGCGAAACACTGCCTGATCCTGGGCCAACCTCAATATTGTTGCCACACTTGAGCCCATCGATACTGCCACTTTGCCAATCCATCTCGTTGGGGATCTTCCTCTCTTTCTCTGACCCTCCACCTTACCAAACATGATGTCCTTCTCCAAAGACTGGTCCCTCCTGACAGTATGTCCGAAGTATGAGAGATGAAGTTTGGTCATACTGGCCTCCAAGGAGCACTCTGGATGCACTTCTTCCAACACAGATCTGTTGGTTCTTTTGGCAGCCCATGGCACTTTCAATATTCTCCTCCAACACCATAACTCAAATGCATCAATTCTTCTATGGTCTCCCTTATTCACTGTCCAGCTTTCACATGCATATGAGGTTACTGAAAATACCACGACCTGGGTCAGGTGCACCTTTCTTAAGCTAACATCTTTGCTCTTCAACACTTTAAAAAGGTCTTGTGCAGCAGATTTGCTTAATGCAATACGTTATTTGATTTTTGACAGCTGCTTCCTTGAATGCTGATGGTTGATACAAGAAGAATGAAGTCCTTGACAACTTCAATCTTTTCTCTATTGATAAGAATGTTGTTTATTGGTCCAGTGGTGAGGATTTTTGTTTTCTTTACATTGAGATGCAATCCATACTGAAGGCTGTGCTCTTTGATCTTCATCAGTAAATGTTTTAAGTCTACTTTCAGCAAGCAAGGTTGTATCATCTGCATATCGCAGGTTGTTAATGAGTCCTGATGTTACATTTTTCTTCATATAACCCAGCTTCACAGATTATTTGCTCAGCATACAGGTTGAATAAGTATGGTGAAAGAATACAACCTTGTCGCACAACTTTCTTAATTTAAACCATTCAGTGTTCCCATGTTCTGTTCAAACAACTGCCTCCTGTCCATGTACAGATTCCTCATGAGCACAATTAAGTGTTCCAGAATATTCATACTTCACAATGTTGTCCATAGCTTGTCATGATCCACACAATCAAAAGCCTTTGCGTAGTCAATAAAGCACAGGTAAACATCTTTCTGATTTTCTCTGCTTTCAGCTAAGATCCATCAGACATCAGCAATGATATCCCTTGTTCCACGGCCTCTTCTGAATCCAGCTTGAACATCTGTGAGGTCTCTGTCAATGTATGCTTGAAGCCTGTATTACCTTTAGTAAAACTTTACTAGCATGGGGCATCAAAGAGATTGTCCTATGATTTCCGTATTCTGTTGGGTCACCTCTCTCTGGAATGAGAACAAATAGGGATCTCTTCCAATCAGTTGGCCAGATAGTTGTCTTCCAAATTTCTTGGCATAGATGACTGAGTGCCTCCTGTGCCACCTCACTTTCTTGAAAGATCTCAATTTTTATTCCATCAATTCCTGATGCATTGTTAATTGCCAATTCCTTCAATGTACCTTGGGCTTCCTTCTTCAGTATCACTGGCTCTTGATCATATGCTACCTCTTGGAATGGTTGAACATTAATCATTTCCTTTTGGTAAGGTGACTCTGTGTATTCCTTCCATCTTTTGATGCTTTCTGCGTCATTCAATAATTTGCCCAGAGAATCTTTCAGTAACGAAAGTCAATGCTTGAATTTTTTCTTCAGTTTCCCCAGATTGAGAAATGCTGAGTGTGTTCTTCCTCTTTTGGTTTTCTGATTCCAGGGCTTTGCACATTTTCTCTTAATATTTGGCTTTATCTTCTCGAGCTGATTTTTGAAATTTTCTGTTCAGCTCTTCATTTCTTCCATTTGCTTTAGCATCTCTACGCTGGAGAACAAATTTCAGTGTCTCTTCTGACATCCATTTTGATCTGTCTCCTGAAGATTCACTGGTGAGTATGGAAAATGTTATCCATTGTAAAAGAATAAATAAGAGGTAACCTGTCATTAAAGAATGAAATAGTGCCATTTTTTTTTGTAATATGTTGTAATATGATTGTTGCTCTGAATATCCTAGAAACTCAAGTGCATCTCACATGATCACATTAATCAGTTTTTCTCATTCCTATCCCTGGTGGCATAGCGAATTACTCATTGCAGTGCTAACCTCAGGGGTTTAAGTTCTAATCTACCAAATGCTCCACTGGAGAAAGATGAGGCTTTAATGCTTCAGAAACCTTATATAGGGTTGCTATGAATTGTAACCAACTTGACAGTAATTAACAACAATAGCAATGTGGTGTTGGAGAAGAATAGTAAAAGTACAATGGATTACCAGAAATACAAACAAATCAGTCTTGGAAGAAATACAGTCAGAAATCTCCCCAGAAGCCAGGATTGTGAGACTTCATCTCTCATATGTAAGACATATTACCAGGAGGGACCGGTCCCTGCAGAAGAACATCATGCTTGGCAAAGTGGAGGGTCAGCGAAAAAGAGGAAGGGCCCCTCAAGATGGACTGAAACAGAGACAGCAGCAACAGACTTAAACATAACCACAATTGTGAGGATGGTCCAGGACTGGACAGTGTTTTGTTCTGTTGTACACAGAGTCACTAGGAGTTGGAACCTACCCAATGGCACCTAACAACAATTTAAGTTGGAACTAACTCCATGTCACTAAACAACAAAACAGCAGCTTTTTACAGAGGGAGGAGATTGCTATGGTGGTCTTTCTCCTGGGAGTCACTGGTGAGTTCAAGTCACTAAGCTTTTGTTTAGCATCCAAGTGCTTAATCACTACACCATTAGGACTCCTTTTGGTATAGCTGAAGAGGTGGAAGTTAGTCCAATGATGACATTAACAAACACCAAAAAGAAGCAGTGCAGGATGCTATAAGAGCTTTTCCAGGGGACACATCTTGTGCCTATAAGATGATTCTGATCAGAACTGTGAGTCAAGTGGGTATGAACACGGTATAAATTGCCTCCAAGTTCGAGATTTCACATTCTCTAGCAGCAGAATCAGCTAGAAGACCCCTCAGTGCTGAGGGCTGGGGCTGGCTGTCTACCACCAGGGTCTGACACAGTCAATCCTACAATGAATGACCTTGAAGCCCAGGGAGTCAAGTCCTCAGAAATGAAGTAGGAAGGAGCTGTAAAGGGACATATATGACCCTTGAACCAAGATCCCCCACAAGAAGCAATGGTGGTGTAAAGTGGTGTTTATGTTTAAGCAGTAGAATCCTAGGTTGCGGAGAGCACCTGCAACATCACATTTTTCTACCTAAGAAACAATTCACAATTTGTCCAAATTCATAAGGACTGTACTCAGAACAGTCAACCACAGGAGAACAAAAGGGCATCAATTGTACAAAAGCAAAGCTCAGAAAGTAAGGACAGAAGGGATTCGGGAACCCAAGGAGGCATGGGGGAGACATTGTTACAGTGTAGGGATTGTAACCAACTTCAGGGAACACACGTGTATAAATGGTTGAGTGGAAACCTAATATGCTCTGTATACTGTATACTTTCACTCAATTTGAGTAAAAAGTTAAAATAAAAAAGACATTTTGTGGAGCAATTTATGCCCAAGTCTGTGTTCCTATAGAACCATCTGATCCTGCAGAGATCTGAGACATAAACAGTTTATTCAATTTGGAAGAGATTAGATACAAAATTCTTCTAGAAACTTGTTTGGATTAGGTTACAAAATTCTTTTATCAATGCTATCAGGTTAAAATCTTATTTGTACAATTTTAAAATGTATATAAATGACTGAGGGTAAAACCCAAAATGAGTCTTTGGGTGTCTCAAGTTGAAAGGTTGGTGGTTCAAACCCACCCAGAAATGGCTCAGAAGACAGGCCTGGCAATCAGTTTCTAAAAGGTCACGTCCCATGGAGTCTTTCTACTCCACACTGGGGGCCACTGGGGATGGGAGATGATGATGAACAGAGCAGAGTCCACAGGTACTGGCTGTGGCAGAAAGATGGCTGAGGAACCCCTACTTTGATTCAGAGAATAAGTTCATCACACTGCTTATTTTTATTTAAAAAACAAATTTTTATTGTGAATTAAGTGATAGTTTACATGGGAGAACATCAGCTTTACATTCATCCTATCGTATTTCATTTCATTGCTCCATGCATCATCATTCAATAGTATTTGCTTTCATTCCCACTGTTTTTT
>NW_006408801.1:1829815-1859531 GCF_000296735.1 Chrysochloris asiatica | reverse complement strand
GCAACCAGGCTGTGGGCCGCCTGGGCTGCGAGGCGGGTAGGCGATTTGGGCCTTGGTTGGGCCTGGGCCTTTGTGATCATTTTGTGGGCGGGTTGGGCCTCAGGGCAGGCCTTGGCCTCAGTGGGAGTGTCTGGGCCTTGGGAGGGCCTTCGCCTCAGTGGGTGGGCCTGTGCCTTGGGCGTTCCTGAGCCTCGGCAGCTTGGCAGAGGGCTGGTGTAGGCTGGGGCAGTAGAGGGCTGGGGGTAATGGCTGCAGGGAGGTAGTGTCTGTATTTGATGACGTAAAAAATGCCTCTCTCAGTCTCTCTGTACTGTGGGTACCTGGAATTTCCGGATATCCTCACTGATATCCCTCTCTATTTGTTCGTCTTTGTTAGTTGATGCTTCCTTTTCTCTGGAAATGCAGCCTTCTAAGTGGGGTTGCTCTAGCCCTGCATTCCAAGGTCTGCAGGGGGCAGAGGCACTCGCCGGCACGGGTGCAGAAGCGGGAGCCATGTGCAGGCAGGCAAAAGCTCAAAATGCCTGTAATTCCTCAGCAATTTGCTCTTTTAAAAAAACGAATTCAGAATGTTGAAATATAAGATCTTATGTTTGTTCAAAGGCTGTCTGTCTGCTAGACAAAGGTTTTCTATGTGTGATTCTGCCCCTTTTCCCCTAGACTGCCCTACCCTGAGCTGCCTGGTCAGGGAAGCACCGGAAGTCCTCCTTCCACTGCTTATTTTTTATAGGACCTTGAAATATGTGTATCCAAACATACTTATAGTCAGTGTACGTGGTACAATAAGTTTGGTCCTTTGAGTCTTTAGTGAAACAATGAGTTCTTTGCACAGGCAAAACTGTGCAGATGATTTATGGAAAATAATGGCTCAAAAATGTTTTCAGTTTGGAAAATACATTAGTTACCAGCTGTTAGTATTCTGAAGTCTGTGAACCTTACTTCTAGTATCACACACCTTTCAATATTTTGTAGAAGTCCTTATGAGAAATCTGTCTATGTTATATTGATTATTTTTACCTGTACAAATACATCTGATTGGATAAAGTCTTTATCTTAGGAAAAACGAATATTTCATATTTATAAATTTTGGAAAAGTCTTTGATTTCCTTGAGGTCAGATTGTAGGTGACTTAGCCTTTCTCTTGAATCCAGAGTTAATAGTAGAAAATTCTAGAATAGAATCTGGGGGTGGGACTAGTTGACCAGTTACAGCTCGAGTCTTTTCTTAACAGAAGGTTGACCTGCCCAGAAGAGAAATTTTTTATAGTCGAAACGAGCCTCATTGGCCTGGCCATTTATAGAGCACTTCTTTCTTTACAAGACCATTAAAAAACGTGGCAGCATTCTAAGCAGTTGAAGGTTAATCAGTGAGAACAATGACTCTTTTTTCAATGTTTTATTGTGAATTATGTGATAGTTTACATGACAGAACCTTAGCTTTAGATTCATCCTATCGTTTATCATTTCAGTGCCATGGTTACAATCCCCTCTATGCATCATCAACCAAAACACAGAGTACATACTGCAAGCCTGGCCCCCGGTCATCAGCACACAGCCCCTCTCCCTCTCTGGGGCTAGAGTCCCCAGCCACCCCATCTCTCCACATTGACTTCTCTGCCTCCATCTCTGGCGTCACTGCTTCTCTGGGTAGGGTCTTGCACTCCTCTCTTCTCCCCTGATGGTTTCAGGGACCTCTGCTTCTGGACTGCAAAGTCAATCACTCCTCTCCTTTTGCTACAAAACATCTACCTTTACATTTCCAACCCTTGAAGTCAGTCCTGATAACAATTATTCACCATTGTACCACACGTGACCTATCCCCATCTCCTTTCATTAGCCCCATCCCAATAGATTGGAAACTACGCAGTGAAGATACTATCTTCCTCCTTGCCCTCTGGATCTAGGTTCCCTCTTGAAAGCTTGTAAGCCACTCACTTCTTGCCTTTGTAGCACCCCCCCTCCCCCATTTTGGGTAGCCAATGTCTAAGTTGCCCATCCCTGTCTACTCTGTGTATAGAGGGGTTTATAGAATGATCTTTCCTATAAAGATTTGTACCCTCTTTTGAGCTACTGCATCCATAGGTATAGGTCAAGTTCATCAAATTGCATCAGATTACTCTTTTTATCCTCTTCTTTCTTCTTCTAGTTGAGCTCTGATCATCCAGTCATTCAAACCAGGTCAAGTGGGTATTATTATATGCAAGTGTGGGTGTTCTTGTGCATATGCCCTCTCTTCTTATCAGCTGGACACTTCACTCTCCACTCTAGTCTACTGTGGCTATGTCACTGATTCTGGGCCCAAGAGTCCCCAGGTCTTGCCACACAGCTCGCCAACCAGGTCTCCACCTGGGTCCACAGGAGTCTATTGAAGGTTGTAGGGCTTAGCTGGCAGCTTCATTGCTGTTTTTTCCTCACTTCCTGTTATCGGTGACAAATATTGTCACCAATCAGAGCATGTATTTCTGCTGAGTCTTGGAAGGGGGATTTCCCTGAAGAGACCCGACCACTTGCCTTGGTGTCTCCTGGGCGAGCAACTTGCTTGTTCTTGTAGTAATCAGTCGGACTGCCTATATTGTTTTGTGTTTTCCTGTCAGTCTTTCTTTCAAGAAGTATCTTCTGTTCTTCTAGCTGTTCCAGGCTGGTCTGCTTGTCCTTTCTAGTGGAAATTTCCCACCTCAGAAGATTCTGGATGTGGTTCAGGATTCCACCTATGGTCTTATGTAATACAGAGGCACTGCAGGAAGCTTTCTTCACTGGGCACGTTGTAGTCCCATTTTGGGTATTCCAATTAGTTTAGGCAGAAGATGGACTTACAAGTTTTCTATGGTGATATTTCTGGCTATTCCTTTTTCTCCCTCTCAAATGTCTATTTGATAATGGTATGCTAGGGAAACCAAGATTCAAAAGACAGCCAAGTATCTTAACATTATTTCCCCCCTTTTCCCAATTCCAACCATGTCTCAATCCCTGTATCCCAGAGCCCTGTTGTTCCAAGGTTGTGCATACATCATTATTTACCTCTATCCCACTTAGTCCATGCAAACCTGCCTAATTGTTTTCCTGTCCTCTTTGTTCTTCCATTCCTCTCCTGCTTCTTGTGCATCGCCCCCCTTCCTAGCACCCAAAATATCCTGTATCTATTCCCTGACTTGTGCTCCCCTTCCCCCCCCCCCCATCTCAGTAACCAGCAAAGAATCCCCCTCTCTCCCTTTAGTATGGGTTCTTTTTCTTCGTCTTTTACAGTACTGGACCTATGCAGTATTTCTCCTTTTGAGACTGACTAATTTCACTTAACATAATGTCCCCAAGGTTCATCCATGTTATGTGGCAACTTGCAGCTGTCTTGTCATTCTTCATGGTAGTATAATATTCCATTGTGTGAATGTACCACAGTTGGTTTGTCCATTCTTCCATTGATGGGCACTTAGGCTGTCTCCATCATTTTGCTATTGTAGATAGTGCTGCTAAGAACATTGGTGTGCATATATCTACTCGTGTTATGGCTCGTATTTCTTGTGGGTAAATACCAAGTAGAGGAATTGCTGGATCATAAGGTATTTCTATTTCCAATCTTCTGAGGAAGCGACATATTGTTTTCCAGAGAGGTTGGGCCATTTTGCAATCCCACGAGCAATACAGGAGCATCCCAGTCTCTCCACATCCTCTCCAGCATTTATTGTCCTCTACTTTTTTGATCTTTGCTGTTATTGCTGATGTGAAATGATATCTCATTGTTGTTTTGATTTGCTTCTGTCTAATGGCTAGTGATCATAAACATTTCTTCATATGTTTGTTAGCTGCTTAGATCTCCTCCTTGGTGAAGTGTCTGTTCATGTCCTGTGCCCATTTTTTAATTGGGTTATTTGTCTTTTTCTTGTAGAGGTATTGTATATATGTTAGAAATGAGTCCCTTGTCTGATGTGTCATTGCAAAAGACTTTTTTCCCATTCTGTGGGTTCCCTATTTACTCTTCTGGTGAAGTTTTTGATGCACATAAGTTTTTAATTTTTAGGATGTCCCAATCATCTATTTTGTCTACTTTTGTTTGTGTAGTTTTCAAAATGTTTGGTAGTCTGTGTATTCCCTGAATTAGTGCCCTCACAAATGTCCTGATTTTTTCATTGATGGCCTTCATAACTTTGGGATTCACATTTAGGTCTTTAATCCATGCTGAGTTGTTTTTTGTATAAGGTGTGAGGTAAAGGTCTTTTTTCAATCTTTTGCATATTGCTTTCCAGTTCTGCCAGCACCATCTGTTGAAGAGACTATCACTTCCCCATGCAATATATTTAGGTACTTTGTCAAAAATCAGTTGACTGTATGTGGATGGGTTAATTTCTGGATTCTCGATTCTGTTCCATTGATCAATGTATCTTTCATTGCACCAAGCTGAAGTCAGGGAGTGAGAGGTGTCCAACTGGATTCTTCTTCTTAAACACTGCTTTGCTTATCCTAGGTCTCTTTCCTTTCCATATCAAGTTTGTAATTGTTTTTCCATCGCTTTGAAGAAGGTCATTGGAATCTGGATTGGGATTGCATTATATGTGTAAATTGCTTTGGATAGTATAGACATTTACATAATGTTAAGCCTTCCTATCCAGGAGCATAGCACACTCTTCTATTTTTGTACGTCTCTTTTGACTTCTTGTAGTAGTGTTTTGTAGTTTTCTTTGTTTAAGTCCTTTGTTTCTCTGGTTACATTTATTCCTAAATATTTCATCCTCTGGGCAGCTATTGTAAATGGTATTGCTTTCCTAATATCCTTTTGAGCACTATCATTTTTGGTATAGAGGAATCCAACTAATTTTTGTGTGTTGATTTTATATCCTGCCACTTTGCTGAATCTTCCAATGAGGTTTAGTAGCTTTTTTTTACTGAGTCTTTGGGTTTTTCTAGGTATAGAATCATATCATCTGCAAATAGAGAGAGTTTTACTTCCTCTTTGCCAATTTGGATGCCTTTAATGTCCCTCTCTTGCTATATAGCTCTTGCTAAGACTTCCAGCACAATATTGAATGGGAGTGGTGACAGAGGGAATCCTTGTATGGTTCTCGTTCACAGAGGGAAGGCTTTCAGTTTCTCTCCATTGAGAGTAATGTACTTTGTTGGTTTTGTATATATGCTCTTAATTATGTTGAGGAATTTCCCTTCAATTCCTACTTTGTTGAGTGTTTTTATCAGGAATGAATGCTGTCAAATGCCCTTTCTGTATCAATCAATATGATCAGCAATGTTTTTACCACGTCCCAAAGTTTTTGTTATGTTGTGTTTTCATTCTCATTGTGCTGCCATTGTGCCAATTCATCATTCTGAGGTCTTCTTTTTAGCTGACCCTCCATTCTATCAAGCATGAAATCCTTCTCAAGGGACTGGTCCCTCCTGATAATATGTTCTATGTATGAGAAGCCTTCTGGTGTTTCACTGTAGGATCAGCACTGGACTATGAATCACAAGGTCTGAAGTTAAAACCTACCTCCTGTTCCTCATAAGTGCTAGACAGAGTCGCTAAGAGTCAGAACCGACTGGATGGCACTTAACAGCAACAACCGCACATATAAGAGATGATATATGACTTTGGTTGGTTGGTTGGTTGATTGGTTATGTGCCATGGAGCTGGTTCCAACTCTTAGTGACCCTGTAATGGACTTCTGAGGCTGTAAATCTTTAATGGAGCAGAAAACCATATCTTTCTCCTTTGGAACAGCTGGTAGTTTTGAACTGCTGACCTTGAGGTTAGCAGCCCAACTTGTAACCACTACACTACCGGAGTTAGTAAAATCACTGGAAGCATTTTAATGACTATTGGCTTTGAGTCAGAACAGACTCAATGACACACAACAACAACATTATAATTAATTTTTACAAATGTACTTATGTATTCTATTCTTTTTATGTTGTCAAAGTCTAAGATTGTTTTTTAATGTAATGTAATATTAATGTGTTTAGGTGCTATTGAGTTGGTTCCAATTCATAGGGACCCGATGTGCAACAGAATGAAACATACTCAAAGTTGGTGCTCTGTTGGAACCCATTGTTGTAGTCACTGTGTCACCCCATCTCACAGAGTATCATCTCCTTTTTCAATGACCCCCTATTTATCAGGAGTCCTGATGTGACGCTGTAGGATAAAGCACTAAACCACAAGATTGGTTTCAACCACAAGGCCAGTGGTTTGAACTCACCAGCCAATCCTCAGAAATCCTCTATAAGGTTGCTATGGGTTGGAACTGACTCAAAGGCACTTAACAACAACAACAAGTCTTTACTAGCCCCTCAAGGCAGCATGTCCAAAGTACACGACATTAAGTCTCGCCATCCCTACTTCTAAGGAGCATTCTGACTGTACTGCTTCTGAGACAGATTTGTTCATTCTTCTGACCCAAACCCACTACCATCAAGTCAATTCTGACTCCTAGTGACCTTATTAGGGTTTCAAAGCCTTTAAATCTTTATAGGAACAGAGGGCCAACCCATTGGTCTCCAGAGGAGGGGCTGCTGAATTTGAACTGCTGACCTTGCAGTTAGCAGCCCAATGCATAACCCGCTAAACACACAGTCAGGGTTCCCTATTCTCTGGAAACCCATAGTGTGTTTAGTATTCTTTTTCAGTGCCATAATTCAAGTGCATCAATTCTTCAATGGTACAGTATAATACATAGCATATGAATACTGTTAGCATGCTATATATTATATAATATGTTGTTGTTGTTAAGTGCTGTGGAATAAGTTCCAGCTCATAGCGATCATGTTTGGGGTTTCCAAGGAGCAGCCAGTGAGCTTGTAGTACAAATCGACTTTGTGGTTCAATGCATTATCCTGAAGTGCCACAACAGGACTCCATTATATAATATAGATAGTAAGTATTGTAAGGTATTATCATGTTATTTATGAGGCATTTTACTTAAGAGCCAGTCTTTGAAGAAGGACATGACACTTGGTAAAGTGGAGGGTCAGCAAAAAAGAGGAAGAATCTCAGCGAGATGGATAAGCACCGTGGTTGTAACAATGGTCTCAGACAGAACAAAGGTTGTGCGGATGGTGTGGGACCGGGCAGCGTTCCATTCTGTTGTGAGTAAGTTCGCTGTGAGTTGAAGCCAACTTGACGGCACCTAACAACAACAAAATAATATTCCAGCATCCTGATGTTTCACATTTGCATGGAGAAATTACAAGTGTTGTTTTCTTTCTATTTTTTCCTTCTCCTAGTCTGTTTCCTGGGTTTTCTAAAGTGAACATGCATGCCTTCTACAACAAGAAAGTGTATTATACATTCAGGGAAAAGAGCTCCATGTCCTGCCTATGTTTGAGTGTTGAGAGAACACGTCTGAGCTCAGAGAGGTCCCTGATTGCGTGGACGATCTACATTCAGAGCTGTGCCCACCTTTTCCACCGTCACTCACAGGGCCACAGACTGCAGGCAATGGGTGTCAACATGTCTGTTTCCCAGAACTCAGAGCCCCGGAAGCATAACCATCTCAGCATCATTCCAGGACTCTGCTGGCCCTGGGAGTCCTCACTGCCATGTACAGCTGGACGTTCTGTGGGTGAAGCAGTATCCTGTAGTTGGGACCTGTCTAGACCCACAGAGCAGTTCTCCTCCCCAGCATACCTTTGAGCTGCAGAAAGGGGACCCCAAAACCGGCAGCCTAGTAGAAATGCTCAGAGAGGTTCAGAATACACCTTTGGGAAAGTACTCGTCCCTCAAGAAAGGGTACAGAGTGTGTTTCTCTTAACTGGGCCTTCTAGAGCCAGCAGCTGGAGTCCTGGTGTGGTGCTGTGGAGTAATGCGCTGGACTACAAGGTCGGTTTGAACTGAAAGGTCAGCAGTTCAAATTCACAAAACACTCCTTAGAAACCCTATACGTGGTTGCTATGAGTCAGAACCAACTCATTGGAAATAACAACAACAATAACAACAGGGCCAGCAGTTGGTTCTGAGCCATTCAGAGCTCTGGCAGGACTACAGCTATCTGCAAAGCAGTTCTGTATCTGACAATAAGGTGCCTACCTGGACGACCAGGCAGAGGGATGGTGGGCTGCACCAAGGCAGGCCAACCTGGAGGGCAGATAGCTCCGGGGCTGCAGGACTGTGCTGTTCTTCCTACAAGTCACAGCAGACTGCCCACCTTGTCAGGAAGACCCATGGCATTCCTGACACACAACTTAAAGTCAGAGAGGGTCATGAGTCCAAGAGCCTTTTGATTCTTTTAAAACAACGTGAAGAACATAAAATATGTTGCTTCAACAATTGCCTATTCATTTTGCTTTAAAGATTAATTAGAGTGCAGTTTGGAAAATAAGACTCACAGACATCCTCTTTGTGCAGCCTAAACATTTTAAATCCACCTTTGGTCATCCAGGAGGAAATTCATGAGTCTTTACTCTCCGTCCTTCTTGCAATTGTTACCAGCCATTGAGTAAGGCCCCCTCATAAAGACCTTATGCAAAACAGAATGCAACATTGGACATCATCCATGGTGCCAGCCCAGACCCACAGGGTCATGCCTGTCCTCGCTATCCCTCTACTTCAGCACACAATGTCCTCATCCAGTGACTGACCCTCCCTATGAGATGTCCAAGGCATGCAAACCTGACACCATTCTGCTGCTATGCATAGGGTTCTCACTGGCTGATCTCAGAGTCAGATCTCCAGTCTTTCCTCCCTAGTGTCTTAGCCTGGATGCCCTGCAGAAACCTGTCCACCATGATGACCTTGCTGGTATTTAAAATCCTGGTGGTGGCATAGTGTTCAGCTTCACAGCAACACATGAACCACCACAGTAGGATAGACTGACAGACGAGTGGTAGATTCCATCTTTGTTGTTGTTATCAGTGCTGTAGGCTCAGTACTAACTCATATCGACCCTGTATAGTGTTTCCAAGGAGCAGCCTCCAGATTTGGACCTCTGACCTTGTGGTAATAAGTTCAATGCTTGCCTTGAAATGACACACCAGGACTTCAGATTCTACGTTTGTTGTTGCTGTTAAATGCAGTTGAGTCGGTTCCAACTCATAATGACCCAGTGTAGGGTTTCTGAAGAGCAACTGGTGATTTTCAACCACCGACTTTGCACTTCAAACTGACCTTGTAGTCCTGTGCTTATCCTACAGCACCTACTAGGACTCCATATTAATCCTTGGTCTCTGCATTTAGAGTCATTTCCTTTTAAAATGAATTCCTTTATTCCCATAAGAAAGAAGCCTTTCAACAAAGTGATCTTCCTTGGGGATCCACAATGGAGCTGTGTTTTGGGGGCTGTGGAGTGAGGGAATGGTGCAGCCAACCCCAGCTCAGAAACACAGACTTCTCTGCAGTTGGGAATTGGGGTGCACTCTTTGGGACAACCCACATCCTCTCTCAGAACGAGGTAGAAGGTGGGCTCTCCCATGGCCCATTTTCAATTTCTGTGAACCTCTAGAAGCCACAGGGCAGGGCTGGGAGGGACAGCTTTGTAATTTCAGCTTTATTTCACTATAATCTAAGTGCCTTATACATTTAGGCAACTTCATTTTGCATGGGCTTTGTAGGAAAGTTGACTTTTACTTGTCCCTGCTACTTTGCAGTAATGTGCTTTTCTTTATTTTTTTCCTCTTTAATGTCATCGATTTCAGTTGTTATCCATCCTTGGTGGAGAAAACCCCAGTCTGCCATGCTTCCTGTCTTCTTTTCAGAGAGGAGGAAGGAGGAATAGAGAGATAGCTTCCCCTTCGGTGCCTGGACGTTGAAGGGACTGTGCTCACGTGGGCACTTAGAATTCTAGTGTCTGAGTTTCCATATGAGGTTCTGGTGGTGTACCTGCATATCTCGTGGTGACTCCTGCAAGTCAGAAGAGAGCTGAGTG
The DNA here is from genome assembly GCF_000296735.1 of Chrysochloris asiatica. Lineage (NCBI taxonomy): Eukaryota > Metazoa > Chordata > Mammalia > Afrosoricida > Chrysochloridae > Chrysochloris > Chrysochloris asiatica. The sequence continues at coordinate 1,849,693 of NW_006408801.1, read as the reverse complement.
TTTAGGTATGTTGTTGTTGTTTTTGTTTTTAGGTGCCATTGAATCAGTTCTGTCCCATGGCTACCCTGTATAGGATTTCTGAGGAGCAGCTGAACTGCTTGAACTGCTACCTTTGTGGTTCAAATGACTTTGCAGTCCAGTGCATTAAGCCACAGCACCATGCCAGGACTCTGTCTTCATAAAGTTTATGGAGAAATTCCATTATCTTTCAATTCCATTTTTCCTCTAGCTTTCTGGAGTCGTTTTGTATGTGAGCATACTTTTCAGTGGTGATCTTCTCTGAGCTGTGTGGTTGGCTGAGAAAAGGATCCTGGGGTCTGAGTGGATGGAAGAGATGGCAGAGGGATGGGTGAATTTGAAAAAAGAAAGAAAGAAAGAAAGAAAGAAATTCTCAAAAAATTGCCAATTTTTCACCAAGATACTACCATTTCATATCTGAATAAAAGTTTATAGTCTCCTAGTTTTTTCTTTCTTTTTGGCAAGTCTGTCTCTGTACAGTAGAGCTGCCAGTTGGTATCCTTTTCTGCTCCTTGCTGGCAGCCAGTGAGAGGACAGAGAGAACAGCCAAGAAGGGAAGTTTCAGGAGTGTGGCCCTCGCCACTGCACTTATCTGTGTGCCAGAAACTGGCACCTGCAGATCTCAGGGCAGGAAGCTGTGCCTCTCATAACATAGGCAAAGAATTGGGGCCGGAGGAATGGTCAGCCATCTGTATCTATAACTTCCCAGCCTGGAGCCCCCAGAAGGGCTCACCTTAGCTGAATGGAGACTCCAGCAACAAAAGGACAGCGGGGTGCAGCCACCTATGGGCCCTGCCAAGAGCCACTCCTAGCACCTGGCTAGATCACAGGTGCACCTGAGCTTCCCTGTCCTGCGTCTCGGCTCTGTACACAGTCTGCAGACACCCAGTGGGGTTTTCAGAAGCAGGGGGCCAGGTTCCTCCCTGTCAATTACAAAGGATCCAGAAGGAAAGAAACAGAAAAGGGAGGAGCCACCAGGAGAAAACACATGCAGTCTGGGAAAACCACAGATACGGGAGTTGAGTCAATTCTGCCTGCTTGGTTCTCTTTAAACTGTGACCCAAAGCACATGAAATGCCGCTCTACCTGGGAGAATTAATGACTAATCTTCTATCCCGCCTCAGTTTTTCAGTTTATTTATTTATTTTAAATTGTAATAAATATGGGATGCTTAATGGAACCAGCAAGAGATTTTTTGGCCTATATTCATGGAATGGAAATGTTTAAAAACACAGCATTTTTATTAATAAAATAGATAAAAACAACAGGAGAGGCAGCTTGCACACTTGATAAAATCATTTTTTTTCAGTGCATGGGGGAGGGCAGGCACACTGGGGGCTATCCAAAGAGCAGCTGTACATATAGACACCCAGCCCCCCACCCACCACTTGTGACTCGATCACAGGATGGGTGTGGGGCGTGGCCAGTTACTTGGCATTGTGTGGCGAAATGAGGACTTGAATGCTTCAATTGTAGGTGATGGTATATATTGTGCTTCCTGAGAATGGAGATCCCAGCCCCTGCCCAGTCTTTGGGACTCGAGTCTAATGAGTCTCATGGGTGGGTCCTCACAAAAATCAGGGTCCACAGGAGGCACAGGACCCCAGCAAACTCATGCCATGTATTGGGACCCAGCCATGCCTGAGAGGGACAGCAATACCCAGAATGCATTTCATTCAGGGCGCTTTCCTTTGAGAACGTGTCTCAATCACCGCCATTCGGATTCTTGCCAAGTAGTGAAATTCTGTGTCTTGTTATAGTTTAGAAACAAAGCTGGGCTAAAGGAAAGGTTGGTGGTTCAAACTCACCAGCCACTTCTTGGAAACCCTATACAGGGAACAGGTTTGACAGGACTTAGCAACAACGTATCTATAAGGAGCCCTGGTGGGACACTGATTAAAGCACATGGCTGCTAGCCAAAAGGTCTGCGGTTCAAACTCATCAGCTGCTCCAGTGAGAAAGATGAGGCAGAAGGCTTCCATAAAGATTTGCAAGTTTGGAAACCCTAAGGGGCAGCTGTACTTGGACCCATAAGCCACTTTGAGTCAGAACCAACCTGACTGTAGTGGGTTTGGTTTGAGTTTTCTTTTATATATAGTTATTTAATTTTGAATTCAATTCGTTGTTATATTGGGTATTTACAGCACCCTGGATCTTTTTTTGTTTCACGTCAACTACAAAAAATAGGTACAATTTAACCATGATTTTGTAAAGTTACATATTTTTTCTTCCCTGGGTCTTTTGTTTGGCGTGATCGTTGATATATTAAAGAAATAATTAATTTGTCAAAGACCTTGGAAATATCTGTGCTTCCATTTGCATTTTATTTTTGTTAATGGTGGGATTTTTGTTCTCTATTATTCCTTCCTTTGCTCTCCTGCTGACTTTCTTATCTCCCTGAAATCATCAAGTGGTTTCACCATCTCTTTCATGGCATACAATGAACTCTTTAATCCTTCTTTTATTATGGCAGATAGTTTGGGGAGGTTTCAACTACTTCTATTCTCCCAAATAAATAACTAATGATTGCTTCCCTGATGAGAAATGCACGCCTTATTTAATGTTAAAATACATAAGGAATCTCTTCTGTTTGTGGCTTTCTACTCTGTCCAATTAATATGCTTGATAATCAAGTCAATTAATTGGTGTCTGGCAGAGTTTTTTACCCCTCTCCCACACTGTCATTTTTCAATAAAATTCTTTGTATTCCACCCATTTATTATTTCCTAGATAATGCAAGATTTTTATTGCAATTGCTTTAGTTTGGGGTGAAATGACATGTCTTCATATCCAGCCATACCATAGAGAAATAACATTTACACATTTTGATTTATTCAATATTTTAACTGTTTCAGTTTTTTTTTCTTTAAAATTCACACATTTAAATTTAAAATGTGTATCTATTTTTTTCAAATTATATGGTCTGATTGGAATTGTGACAGGGATCTTTTTTCATTAAAAATGTTCCCATGGATTTTAATGCTATAAGGGAAAAATGTTAATTTTTATTTATTTATGTTATAATTTTCTACCTTACTGAATTTACTTATTATTCACCAACTCCTTTTTTCCCCTTTATTTTTGATTGATGTCCTTAAATTTATTTAGTGTGTAAATAGTAAGTCACTGTCTCAATAGAAACCGCCTATAACTATAATCATTAATCTACTTCACCAATTTTGTGCCTTTGCCTTTTATCAGTCCTGTTGTAGCACTGAAGGATAATGCACTGGATCGCAAAGTTGGTTTGAACCACAAGGTCAGTGGTTCAAATCCGCCAGCTGCTCCTCAGAAACCCTACAGGTTCTCCATGAGTCGGGCTGACTAGATGGCACTTAACAAAGACAACAACAAACCATTAATAGGGAATGTTATGGCTCCATAGGATACGCTCTCATCTCCTAACCACAGACTCGGAGTTTTGAGTCCACCAGTTGCTCCATTGGAAAAGATTAAGCTTTCTGCTCCCATAAATATTTACAGCCTTGGAAACCCTACACAGAGTCACTGTGAGTCAGAACTGATTCACTGGCATGGAACAACAAAAACAATAACAATTACTAAAATGTCCATTGTTGTTGTTTAGTGCTGTTGACTCAGTTCTGACTCATAACAATCCTCTATAGGGTTTCCAAGGAGCAGCTGATGAGTTTGGACTGCCAACCTTGCAGGTCCAATGCTTTTTCCTACAGTGCCATAGCAGGGCTCCAGACTTTCACACACTGGTAAATACACAGACAGTGTAACAAAGAGTTTGATCCTAAATGGAACACCCCTCATTTTTCCCCATTCAATAGTAAGCCATTTATTTGATGCAATTATATTCCTAACAAGAAGGAACTATCCTTGGAGTGTTGATTTAAAAAGAAGTTTTTGGAAAAAAATATTTCTTAAATCATGTGATTTTATTTCCTTTTGATATTTTTATATCTTTACTAACTCAAGTCCTGTGTGTTGCTGCAGGATAAGCACTGGACTGGAACCATAAGGCCAGTGATTCAAACCCACCAGCTGCTCTTGGATACCCTACACAGGCTCACTATAAGTCATGATGTACTCAGCAACGCTTTAACAACAACAACAACAACAAAACAACTTGTAAAAAGCAAGGGTGATGTTTGTCACATGTACTTTGGACATGTCATTAGGAAGAACCAGTCCCTTGAGAAAGACATCATGTTTGATAAAGTAAAGGGTCAGTTAAAAAGAGGAAGATCCTAAAAGAGGTAGACTGGCATAATGGCTGTAACAGTAGACTTGAACACGACAAGGAGCAGAATTGGACAGAGCTTCATCCTGTCGTCTACAGGGTCACTATGAATTCTCACTGACACAGCAGCCCCTAACAACAATGATTCAGATGTGTTTGTAGCCTTCTATCCCCAACTAGAATGTAAGCTCCGTGAGGACAGGACATCTAATTTGTTCTCTAGCAATGAATTTAGAAATTAGAAAATCCATTGGCTTTAACATGCTATGGAAACATTTGGTTTATTTAAGGCATGAGGATTTCCTGAGCTTATAAATGGGAAAAAATAAAATTTCTGAAGTTAGAAAGAGTTTTGAAGTTATTTCTTTAGGAATCATTTCAATTTTTCTCCTGTGAAGGTTATCTACTCATTTCTAAGTCAGCTTTGATATCTGTCTTTTTATCAGAGTAATTCGTCTAATCAAATTATTCACCATTGCTAATGTGGAATTTTAAAAGTTCCCAATATTTCAAAATATTTGCCTATCTATAGTAAGAATTCCCTTCTTAATACTTCTTTTCTATAGTTGTGGGGGTTTAAGTCTCTTAATATGTTAATTATAGCTGTCAAAAGTTTATCTACCCATTTGGTTATTTTGAAAAATTAATTCTCAAATGTAGCTAAGATTATCAGCTTGATCATTATTATTCCTTATGTTTCAAATTCTTTGATCTCTATTTTTGTCTTTATTTCCTTCTTCTTGGTTTTCTTGTTTTCCCTTTAAAATCCACAGAGTTAATAACACTTAAATGATTTTGTTTCACTTTTTCTTTTTTCAAAGTTAATGTACCCTACTGATACATTTCCCTTTGATGATCTCTTTGACCACCCAGCATGCATTTTGATATGACATTTTTATAAGCACTAGTTTTAAATAACCTGCAGTTAGAGTTTTGTCTTCTTCTTAACTTGAGTTATTTAAGCATTTGTTAGTCATGGCTGAGGTTATGTACTTTATTTTTACTATTACTGCCTTATAACCAGAGAATGATAGTCTCTGGTTATAAGGCAGTAATAGTAAAAATAAAGTACATAACTTTAAACAAAAAAATTCTTTGAAGTCTCTTTAAAAATCTGGAAGCAGATTTCAAATTTGACCTACAGGATTTCTACTGTCAGAAACCTGGATTAGACATACATCTACCGTCCTCTTCATTAAGTACAATTGCAACCCCATGGAATTCAATCTAAAGCAAACAGAAGACAACAGTAAAGGTGCAGCAGAAAAGGGGACCAATTGTGGCTCCCAGTACCCTACAAGCCTCCCAGAACTGAGTTGTTTGAGTTTTCTATGGGATCTACAAAAACAAATGAACAAAAATTCTTAGAACGAATAAGTGAAACCAGGAGATTGGACCACACAAAATTAGCACAAGAGAAAAAATTAGAAATCATAAATTAACAAAGACAAGGAAATCAAAATAAAAATACAATTATAATTTACAATTGTATTTTTATTTTGATACAATAATATACAGAAGAAAAAAAACAAACCCAGAAATTCTTAGATGTAAGTCTAGCAAAACCTGTGATCTGAAATCAACAAAATGCTGATGAAGGATTCAAACGAGATAGAAATAAATGGAGAATAGGATTCTTGGTCATGAATTGGAGGATTAGCACAGTGGCAGCAGCAATGGACTCGACTGCAGGAAGATCTTGACAGGTGATTACTGGGCAGTGTTTTATTCTCTTGTTAAGCTTGAGCCCAATGCTTCTGCCATTGTGTCAATCCATCTTGTTGGGGTCTTCCTCTTTTTCACTGACCCTCTACTTTACCTAGACTCGTGTTCATTTCCAGGGACTGATCCCTCCTGACAATATATCCAAAGTATTTGTTATTCCTAGACAATTTCCAAGGTGTCAGTTATAAATGTGCTCTGAGGTGCAGAAGGAAGCAAGAGACTAATACATAACTCAATCAATAAAATGGGAGCATTAAGAACAGAATAAAATTATAAGAACAGAGGATCTGGGATGTCAGTCTATGATCAAAACAATTACAATGTGAAAGAAGGTAAACACAGAGGAACACAGATGTAGGTGGTGAGAAGATCAGGTAGATTACAGGATAAAATAGACTGTCTTAACTGGAGGGAAGCATTATGGAGTATAAGGTAACCACAACAGTGAAGTTGGGGTGGGGGTTTAGTTCGGTTGTTGGGGAGGGCAATATAAGAAGGGGGAGGAGGTTGAAGAACAAGTTAGATAGGGGAACACTGAGACAGGTTTGCATGTCTTAAGCGGGGCAGAGGTAAATAGTGATGCATGCTCAACCTTGGAACAACAGGGTTCTGTGATACAGGGATCTAGGCATAGTTTGAAGAGGGGAAATAATACTAAAATACTTGACTATCTTATGAATATTGGTTTCCCTTGCCTACTATTGTAAAATAGACACTTAAGTGGGATAGAAAGGAATGTTGGGAAATATGATTACAGAAAACTTGCAAGCCCGTCTTTAGCCTATAACTGATTGGAATACCTAAAGGGGGTTCTAGAAGTTGCCCAGTGAAATAAGTCTCTTGCAAAGCCTTTGCAGAGTATAGGACCTTAAGTGGAATCCTGAGTCCTATCCAGAACCTTAGAGGTGGGACATTCCCACTAGCAAGGACAAGCAGACCAGCCTGGAACAGCTAGTGCAATAGAAGATACATCTTCAAAGAAAGATCATCAGGAAAAACTCCAAAGAAAAATGTCAGCATGACTGGCTACTACAAGAATAAGCAAGTTGTTCACCAGGAAACCATCAAGGCAAGCAATCGAGTTACTTCAGGACAAGCTCCCCTCTAATACTGAAACTCAAAAGGAACACATGAACTGGCATGTAAGCTTGCTGATGGCCACATTGGTCTACTGATGAGTGGAAGAGGGGGAAAGGCAGCAATGAAGAAAAATGGGCTGAGTTCAACCATAGTCCATTGACTCCTGTTGACCTGGAGATGAGAGGGAGATGAAGAAGGGCTGGTTGATCCAAAATGTGGTGAGACCTGAAGACAGTTGAGCCCATGGACAAGGACATAGCCACAGAGGGCTAGAACTGAGAGTAAGCATCCAGCTGATATGAAGTGAGGGGAGATGCACAGGAACACCCAAACTTGCAGACAGTATCCATTTGACCTGGCCTCAATGGCTTGATAATCAGAACTCTACTAGAGGAAGATTACAACAACAACAATTTTTTTTTCTTTTCTTTTGATAAAGGAAACAAGGGTAAATTGCTACAATTTGATGAACCTGACCTATACTCATGAAGGTAGTTAACTCTAAATACTAACAGAGAGGAAAGGAGTCGTCACATCAAGTGTCAATGCTATCCTTTCGGTACACTGGGTAGATAAGGATGGGCAATTTAGACACTGGCTACCTAAAATTAGGGGTGATAAAGGCACGAAGTGACTGGCTTACAAGACTTCAAGATGGAGTTTAGTTTAAGAGAAGAAAAATTCCCACCGAATAGTTTTTATCTTGTCTAAATGGGTCTGGTGAAAAGAGATGGGGATAAGAGTCATATGATTCAATAGTGAATAATTGTTATCATGACTAATTGTGAGTGTCACAATTATAAAAGTAGAAGTTTTGCAACAAAAACAGGGGAGTGGTTACTGTCATAGTCCAGAAACATAGTCCAGAAATAGGGTCATCAAGGGAGGAGAACATAAGCAGAATGTGGGACCTTATCCAGAGAAGCAGCGACACCAGAGATGAAGGCAGAGATGGGCATGTGGAGAGGGGGAGCAGCTGAGGACTCTAGATACATGGGAAGAGAGGGATTAAGAGCTGGTGGGCAGGGGGCAGACTTGCAGAATGTGCCCTTTAGAGGTGTAAATTATTATATATGCTTGAGTGTTTTTTAAAAAAAGCTAAAGTGAATATAGAGAAATACTGTTAATTAATGGTGCATGGAGGGGATTATAATCATTGTAATGAAACAAGGTGTATGATTTGTTGAGTGAAAAACTGATGATCTGCCCTGTAAACTTTCACTCAATCCACAATAAAAACCTTTAAAAAAGTATATACTAATAAATTTCAATTTATGAAAAGCTTAAAAAAAAAAGAGAGAGAGAGAGAGAGAGAGAGAGAGAGAGAGAGACTACCACAGAATGTTTGTTGTTGTTAGGTGTCATAGAGTCAATTCCAACTCATAATGTTGATTTCCAACTCAACCCAATCAAACTGTGCTTGGTCCTGTACCATCTTCATAATCGTTGCTATGTTTGAGTCCATTGTTGCAGCCATTGAGTCAATCTCTTTAAATGGCTTCCTCTTTTTCACTGACTCTCTAGTTTGTAAGCACGATGTCCTTTTTCAGTGACTGGGTCTTCCTGAGAACACGACTAAAGTATATGAGAGGAAGTCTAACCATCCTGGCTTCTGAGGAACTCTCTGGTTGTACCTCTTCCAAGACAAATTTGTTTGTTTTTCTGTTAGTTCATGCATTTTCAATATTCTTTATCAACACCATGATTCAAATTAATTGGTTCTTCTGAAGTCTGCCTTATTCATTATCCAGTTTTCATAGGTATATGAGGTGATTAAAAATACCATGACTTGCCCAAAATGGGGGGGGGGGGGGGGTGTGTGCTACAAAGGCAAGAAGTGACTGGCTTACAAGCTTTCAAGAGGGAACCTAGATCCAGAGGGTGTGGAGGAAGGTAGAATCTCCACTGAGTAGTATCCAATCTGTCTAGGCGGGGCTGATGAAATGAAATGCAGATAGCTCTCTTGTGATACAATAGTGAATAACTGTTATCAGGACTGATTGTGAGGGTTGGAAATGTAAAGGTAGAAGCTTTGTAGCAAGGAGGGGAGTGATTAACTTTGCAGTCTAGGTGCAGAGGTCCCTGGGACCATCAACGGAGAAGAGCGGAGAGTGGGACCCTACTCAGAGAAGCAGTGATGCCTGAGATGGAAGCAGAGACAATGATGTGGAGAGATGGAGCAGCTGGGGACTTTAGACCCAGAGAGGTAAAGGGGCTGTTTGCTGATGGCTTTTAGTGTATACCTTTTGGTTGGTTGATGATGCATGGAGGGGTTTGTAACTATGACAATGAAATGATATACGATAGGATGAATGTAAAACTAATGCTCTCCCACGTAAACTATCACATGTTGTTGTTGTTGTCAGGTGCCATCGAGTCGGAACCGACTCATAGCGAACCCATGCACAGCAGAACGAAACAATGTTCGATCCTGGGCCAACCTCACTACTGCTGCCACACTTGAGTCCATCAATGATGCCACCTGGCTGATCCATCTAGTTGGGGGTCTTCCTCTTTTTCTCTGACCCTCCACCCTACCCAGCATGACATCCTTCTCCAATGACTGTTTCCTCCGGACATTATGTCCAAAGTAGGAGAGACGAAACTTAGCCATCCTGGTCTCCAAGGAGCACTCTGGCTGCACTTCTTCCAAAACAGATCTATTGGTTCTTTTGGCAGTCCATGGCACTTTCAGTATTCTCCTCCAACACCACAACTCAAAGGCATCAATTCTTCTATGATCCTCCTCATTCACTGTCAAGCTTTTGCATCCATATGAGGCTATTGAAAACACAATGGCCTGGGTCAGGCGCACCCTAGTTCTCAAGCTGACATCTCTGCTCTTCAACACTTTAAAAAGTTCCTGTGCAGCAGATTTGCCCAGCGCAATACGTCGTCTGATCTCTTGACTGATACTTCCGCGAGTGTTGATAGATGACCCAAGAAGAATGAAGTCCTTGACAACTTCAATCTTTTCTCCACTGATAAGAATGTTGTTTATTGGTCCAGTGGTGAGGATTTTTGTTTTCTTGACATTGAGATGTAATCCATATCGAAGGCTGTGCTCTTTAATCTTCATAAGTAAATGTTTCAAGTCCTCTTCACTTTCAGCGATCAAGGTTGTATCATCTGCATATCGCAGGTTGTTAATGAGTCTTCCTCCAAGCTATCACATAATTCACAATAAAACATTTAAAAAAAAAAATACCATGACTTGAGTTAGGAGCACCTTAGTCCTCAAAGTGACATCTTTACTTTTTAACACTTAAAGAGGTGTTTTGCAGCAGTTTGTCCAATGCAATGTGTACGTACAGAATGGTAATCCAGGTCATTCAGCAGACAACTTGCCCTGTGGAAGTGCAACATGAAGTGAAGAGAGGGCCCTGTTTGAAAACTCAGGAGATGAAGGACTAGGTGAAGACATAGTCATCCCAAGGCCCAGAATTTCAGATACAACTGAGGTACAAGCAATGACCCAGCTTCCATCAACCTTTGTCTCTAAATTTTAACTTTTAGGCTTGGCTGTCTTGTGAGAGAGGCAGCTAGAGGTAGACATGACTGACCAGATGCCTTCTGTTTAATGTATTTCACTAGAAGTAGTAATAATAATAGAATCTACTAACAATTCCTCTCACAGATGTACAGGATGTTGTTGTGTGTTCTTTAGTTGATTTAAAGTTATAGTAACCCTATTGTTGTTGCTGTTAAATGCCTTGGAGTTGGTTCAGACTCATAGCTACCCTATAGTTTGTTGTTATTGTTAGTTTTATTTGTGTCCGCTACAACTTATGATGACACCACATACGACAGAACAAAACATTGTCCAGGCTATGCCATTCCCATGACCCTGGTACACTTGATTCTATTGTTGTAAAGACTAGGAGTTTTGAATGAGTTCCAACCTAGGAGGCTCATCTTCAAACACCATAGTGAACACTATTCTGTTGAAATCTGTAGGGTTTTCATTAGCAGATTTTCAGAAGTAGATTACAGGTCCTCCTTAGTCTATCTTGATCTGAAAGTTCCACAGAAAACTCTCCACCATGGTTGATTTTGGTGATGTTTGAAATACTGGTTTCATAGCTTCTAGCATCCCACAAGCTACCACAGCATGGCAAACTGATGGGAAGCGGTAAATATGTTTCACTGCTAAATCTTCAGCTCCTACTAAAAGGTTTAATAAGGTCTCCTGTATCAGTGGGGGACCATACAGAAGCTGTGAGGACAGTGGCCACCATACTCTTTGTATGGCACATGCTAGAGGCCTCCTGGGTGGTGTGGACACAGGTCAGGTGCTCCCTCACCTCTCTCAAACCTTCTCCATATCATACTCAGAGCACGACAGGAAGATGCCTCAGCTCTGTTAGGGTCTGTTTAAAACAAGACGTCTTCTCCTGCTACTAAATATTGACACTGTCCTTTTAACCTCAGGTTATAAGAGCAGCTTTTGTCTTTTGTTCTAGTTTTAATATAGAAGGATTTATTTTTGAGGGAGCTTCTTGTTATCCTTTGTCCTCTGGCCTGAGTGTCCACTTTTGTCATTTTCATTCCATCTCATAGGAAGCTGTGCTCAGAGAGTGACTAACAATATAAATCACAACATCGCACCCCACCCTCAAAATGAGACCTTGCAAAAGGACATCAGTATGCCTCAGTTCTCTGTATCTGATGAATTTTTCAGTAACTCAGACCATGTTTCTTTTAGGTCATTTAGGGGCTGGGTAAGGGTACTGACACTTACGATGCTCGGATCTTATTTATTTGTTCTATGGTATCATTTTGACTCCAACTTTTCCTCCCTGCTTCTATTTCTTCCCCACTGGATGAGTTCCACCGAAATCTGTCTGCGTCATAGTTCCATGAGACAGAGGCTGGTCCTGTCTTTAGCAGTGATGCGGTGTCCTGTGGAGTCTGGAATTCGCATCATGGGCACTTCTGGTTCGGGTTCATTTCACTGTGGTATAACACTTTGGCAAACACACACTTACTCAGATACACGCGCATTCACAAATGTATCTTCAGTTCAATTTCTTGATATCCACCACTACCAGAAGATTTTTGATTTGAAGGAATGGCTGGCATTTTCATTCAATGCCTGTCCTACCGTATGCAGTGAAGACTAAATGGCTTATGATTTCATCTGCACAGTGACAGATGAGCTTCTGAGGGCAGACTAATACAATAAATTAATGTATTGTGGTTTAAAGGAGAAAACTAGAATAAAGCAGCTTTGAAATCGGAGATAAATATTATTGTACATTTTGATTTGGTTTCCTTTGAATTCTGCTTGGATATGGTGCTAATTTATGCCCTTCAATGGTTGTCCATTTCAGAGAATAAAGTTGACTCATGGGAAGGTATTCAGTGGCAATTATTTTAGTTAAATCAAATGGAAACCAAGTCTGAAAAGAAAATAAATTCACCTTCCTCCCTCTTGGGTCTGTTCATATGCTATTATGTAGTGATCTTTACAAAGAACAACATGCAACCTTTGAATTCAACCTTTTCCTTCATTTCAACCTAGATAGAGACTTCCCCTTATGGGAATTAAATACTTTATGTTATATGCCAACAGAAGGAATAGGGAATTTAGAACGTGCTTGGTGACAAATGCATGACAGTTGGCTGAAGGACAATTGATGGTTGGAATAGGAAGAGTCACCTTACAATCCAAACTTCACACTAAGGAGGCCCTCAAAAAGAGAGCTTGCAGTATGCCTGTACCTCCAACCCAGTGTTGATCACCTGGGCGAAAGTGCCATGTCCCGTGGCAGAACTGGAATTATAATTAATTGAAATCATGATCTATCTCATCAGACCACATGTTCACCATAATATTAAGCAAAAGATGTCTTTTAAGTGTTGAAAAGCAAAGATGTCGCTCTGAATGCTAAAGTGCACCCAACTCAAGCCATGGTATTTTCAATTGTCTCATTGTTGTTACGTGCTGCCAAGTCAGTTTCAACTTATAGCGGCCTTCTATATGGTTTCCAAGGAGCAGCTAGTGGGTTTGAACTGTCAGCCCTGTGGTTTTAAGTCCAGTGCTGATTCTAAGCTCCACACTGGAAGTCCAACTGTCTCATATACATGTGCCATCTGAACAATGAATAGGGAAGAGTGAAGAAGAACTAATGCCTTTGATTAAGGTATTGCTGAAGAACATTGAGTATACCAGGGACTGCCTGGAAAACACAAAAAGCTGTCTTTCAAGGAGTGCAACCAGAATGCTCTGGCCTAAAGCTCGAAAGACTAAGACGAGACTTTGTTGCTGCTGCTGTTATTGCTGTGGTATTGGATCCGCCACATTGCGACCCTGTATATAAGTTTTCCAAGGAGTAGTTTGTGGGTTTGAGCTGCCAACCTGTGGTTAGCTGTCCAGTTGCCTCCTCATAATTAATGAACAAATGGACAGCAAGACACATCTCTGAAGAAAGGGGGAGCAACAATATGTGTTAACATCAGGGAAAGTATTGATAGTTTGTGTGAAAAAATGACGTGTCAAAACCTTTGTGTAAGAGCATTTCAGGACATTTCCTTACTCTCTGAGTTCCTTCCTAGGCAAGCAGACAGAGAAAAATCTAGTTCTCATTGAGGCTAGCTCTCAGGAACCAAAGACTGTTCAAAGAGGGAGAAAGAGTGGCCGCTTACAACTGCGCTGTGAAAGCTGAATCCAGGGAACACTAGAAATTCTTCAAATGAAGTCTGTTCCCAAAGGTTTCCGGTTTAGGCCAAGGATGACCATAAGACCAGCAGAAAACGTGAATAGGTTCAGGTGGATGAGGATTCAGAACATCCACGGCCTTTTCATGGAGGATGTGTTGATGGCAGGAACCACTGAAGGAAAAACATGAAGAGACCAATTAGCTAAGTAGATTACATTTCCTTTGGACAACTACTGTTGCCATTGTAAGGTATCCCTGAGTTGGTTCCACCTCATAGTGACCCTAAACAGATACAGCATTGGTTGATCTTGCATCATACCCACAATCCTGGCTATGTGTGTATTGTTGCGGTACTAGATCAATCCATCTCATTGAGAACCTTCCTCTTTTTCACTGACCTTCTACTTTTCTGAGCATGATGTCCTTCTCCAGGGATTGGTCCCTTCTGGTAACATGTCCAAAGATGTTGAGATGAAGTCTCATCATCCTTGCTTCTAAAGGGCATTCTAACTGTATTCTTTCCAGGACAGATTTATTTGTTCTTCTGAAAGTACACCATAAATTCAATATTCTTTGCCAACTCCATAATTCAAATACATTATTTATTTGTTGTTAAATGCTGTCAAGTTGATTCCAACTCATATTGACCCTGTGTAGAGCTTCCAAGGAGTGACTGGTGAATTTGAACTGGTGACCTTGTGGATGGCAGTGCAGTGTTTATCCTACAGTGCCACGCCAGAACTTTTCAATTCTTTAGTCATCCTTATTAACTGTTTAGCTTTCACATGCATATGAGACAATTGCAAATATCATGGTTTAAGTCAGGCACACCTTAGTCCTCAAAGTGGTGTCTTTTCTTTTCAACACGTTCACATGTCCTGGAATTAACACGATTATGTGTCCTGGAATTCCCATTTTTCTCAATGTTATCCATAAATTGTTTTGTTTCCAGTCTTTTTATAGACCATTCACTTTCTTCATGTATGATATCCTTGATGTCATTCTACCACTCATCTAGCCTTCGGTCTGTGCCAAATAGATTCTTCAGATTGCCTCTAAACTTAGTTGGGATATATTCAAGTTCTTACTTTGGACTGGTTTTAATTTTCTTCATCTTCAACTTGATCTTGCATGTGAGCAGTCGATAGTCTGCACTGTAGTTGGTTTTTGGTCTTGTTCTGATTTATGGTATTAAGTAACAGCAAATATATCTAATTGATTGTCATGTACAAGACTAAGTGTAATAATGGGTAGAAATAAAGAGAAATTGAGAATATGGCTTATGCTTGTAAACAGCTTCCAGCTCCTTTAAGATATCTAGGTATGATCTAATCAAATATTTATAACCCTAAGGAGCCCTGGTGTTGTTGTGGGATAAGCACTGAACTTTTAACCACAAGGTGGGTGATTCAAACCCACTAACTACACCTTGGGAGAAAAATCCGGCTTTCTGCTCCTGTAAAGATTTACAGGAAACCCTACACAATGTCTCCATGAGTCAGAATCAATTTCACGGCAGTGGGATTGCTTATTTTTAAATTTTTTTGGTTTTGTTACCATAAGTCAGAATCAACTAGATGGGAAAGGATTTTGTTTCTAATTGTTTAATTGCTTATAACTGAGTGAAGTTTGTAGGGATGATATTAAGAATTGGTCATATAGGAAGAGGTAACCTGCTAGAATAATAGAATTTAGAGGATAGCTTTTGCTACATAGATATTAATATGTAATATTCATGCTTTATTTTTCAATTGTTGCATTTTTAATTTTATCTTGGATCATAGAGTAATTTTCAGGAGTATTTTTAAATTTATAAGAAGAAATTTCTCCTTAAGTTCTGATTATTAGTTTCTAGTTTTATTAGTTTTTCTGAATGAAGTCTACTTGTGTTGACTCTAAAGGTCACTTCATGTTTAATAAATACATGAGAATGTGGGGGTCTTAACCCTCCTTTCTAATATCGGATTTTAAAAGAATTATTTACTCAATTATTCTTTTCTGATTTTTGCTATGTAGATTTCATTTTCTTTATTTATTCTTTATTTCTCTCTTGTGCTTTGGAAAGTGGGCACTATATTTTAAATAGTACTAGCACATAGCTAAATATATATTTTTTTTAAATAAAGGTTACTTTAGTCTAATAATGGTTTTAAAACGATGAACATTTTCTCCTGTAACACAGTATGGGGAATTTTATTTTAAAAATCTTTGTTGATTTTTCTGGTTTCTTTAATTTAATCTGGGTTTACAATTTCTGTGATTTAAAAATAACATTGTTTGTCTATTTGTACCTTTTTTCGTCCTTAATGTTTTGGGGAAATATTTGGCAATTTGTATGTGTCAAAATCCGGTAGTGTTTGTTACTAGTCCTAATCTACCATGCATTGACTCTTGTTCTTTTTCAATCTTGTTATTATCTCAAGTAGGACCAGCAAGTGTGGCCCATAGACCAAATCTGGATGTCATCTGTTGGTGCACAGCCCAGGAGCTGAGCACAGTTGTCACATTTTTAAATGGCTAAAAATAATTAAAAGATGAGTAACGTTCTATGACACACACAAATCATAAAATTCAGATTTCAGTGGCCATAATAGAATTTTATTGGGGCATAGTAAGGCCCATTCATTTACGTGGTATTTCTGCCTGCTTTCATGCTACAATGAGACAGATGACTAGTTGCAATAGAAATCATGTGACATTTAAGGTCATGTGTTAAGCTGGGCAGGCCATGGTTCTCAGTGATCTGGGCAGATGCGCTGTGATACTTCTTTGTTCTGTCATCTATTGTGAGCAGACAGCTGATTGAAAAGGATGTTTCTTTAGGGACATGGCTTGCATGTAATATATATGAATTTTCTTGCAAAGCTTTCTCTCAGTCCTACACGAAAATGATCCTCTTCTGACCTCCAATTTTTGAGATGTGAGCCAGCAGCCTGCCACCTGACCTAGAGATTTTGGATTTCCCAGCCTTTGCAGCCATGTGAGTCAGTAGAAGACTTTAGTCTGACTCCTGATACATGGTTTAGAGAGTTGTCAGCCTCCACAACTGTGAGCCATTTCCTAGGAATAAATCTTTCTCTGTACGTTTATATTTACACTTCAGTGGTGTTACTTCTCTAGAGGACTCAACCTAAGATGGTCAATATGGCCCCTCAAACCTAAAATATTTGTTAGTATTCCTTTACAGAAGAAGTCTGCTGACCCCGTATCAAGGGTAGTGATTTTGATTTTTACTCTACCGACATAAATGAAGGATCTTATTTGTGAGATCATGTGGGAACCCATGCCCTAAGTTAGTAGGAAAGTGAAGCACTACAGAATTTATAATTGCCTCAGATATTGAAAACAATAGTAATGAGTTGAGGCTGCCAGTTAGGTTTAATTCCTGAATTCTGAATATAATTCTAACATTTGAATCACTGTCAATTAAACCCCAAACTAAATCCTCAACCACTGAGGTGATTCTGACTTATATACTCATGCAGGACAGAGTAGAAGTGCTCTATAGGGTTTCTGAGTGTGTAACTATGTATGACATTACACTGCCTCATCTCTCATTTGAGGAGTTGTTGGTGGATTCAAACCATAGATCTTTCATTTAGCAGCCATCCTGACATTCAACTCACTGTGCCACCAGGGATCCTTGATTTCAATTAAGCACACCAGAATTCAAGAGAATGGATATGCTTTTACACTAGAGTTAACCTCAAATTCTTGCTAATTTATGTTTCTAAAGATTCAATGGAAAGCTCTCTTGCTTTATTGTGATGACAGGTTTCTGTGACCCACCTCTCACCTGTCATGCCATGCATGATCCTTGCTGAAGAACTGTTTTGTTGTGTGTGCTGACTTCAGGATGAGATACTATGTGGCATGCTTCCTGTGACACAACATATTGGAAGATGTATCTCGAGTCTGGAACCACTAGACAAGACATTCTCAGTCTGTTATCATTCCCACAGCACAATCATGATGTAAAACGTTTATACACCAGCGAATTCATGCATTAAGACACGGTTTCTAAGGTGTATATCCTTTCTCATCTTCTCCCACTTGTGAATGCACAGTGACTTGAGATAGTTGCATACTGCCTTCCTGGATGTTAAATGCAGTAGTCAGATTGTCATTGAACAAAGTAAACAACCCTTTGCTGTGGTGAAGGTAGTGATGGGTAAGTCAAGGGGGCCATGAAAGGGGGTAGAAGGAGATGTAAAATTGCTATGATCGTGTCTCAGAAAGTAACACATGCATGGAACCTTGAATATTATTTTAGCAAGAATGGAGGAAATGTTTTCTCCAGAAGAAATTGTATGTGTGCAGTGAATTACATGACAAAGAGGGAGCCCAAGGTTCCATGTTCAGGCTCACAGAGTAAGAAGGAGACAGATGAGGACAAAGACAATCAACAAAGCTGAGGGTGAGCCTCAGAAGGGCTTTACAGATCATATTCAGACAACTGGTCTAGTTTTACAGCAGGATGAAGGAGCAAAAGAGCCCTATTAAGGTTTTGGAAGATTGCTGCATGGGTTAAGGAAAGACAAACGTGAAATTAGGAATATCAAGTAAGAGCTGAATACAAAATTCAGGTGGGCCATTCAATTTGTATGCTGAATAAATGATCTAAGAAATTGGATTATTTAAAGACAATGCAGGGTCAAGAGTTGAGGAAGACTAATATACACATATGAAATATGAAGAGGCGATTGAAATTGTCAGGGATTTTGTTCTATTAGGATCAACAATAAGCATCCATGGAAGTGGTGGTGATGGTGGTGGAGGTGTGCCATCTAGTTGGCTCAGACTCATAGATAAACAGGATGTAAAGGGTTTATGAGGCTGTAATTGTTCATGAAGCAGCTAGTGGGTTAAAATCACTGAACTTAAGGTTACCAGACCAATGCATAACCCACCATGCATAACTCACTATGCTACCAGGGCCCCTTCTGTGGAGGTTGTTGTTGTTGTCGAATTGATTCCAACCCATAGCAACACTGTATAGGGTTTCCAAGGAGCAGCTGGTGAGCTTGAACAACAGACCTTGCAGTTCAAACAACTTTGCAGTCTGACGCATTAGTGCACAGTGCCACACCAGATGGGGCTTGTTTTTGTTAGGTGCCATCAAGTCAGTACTGACTCATAGCAACTTTATGCACAGCAGAATGAAACACTGTCTGATCCTGGGCCAACCTCACTATTGTTGCCACACTTGAGTCCACTGATGCTGCTACTTGACCAATCCATCTCATTGGGAGTTTTCCTCTTTACTCTGACCTGCCATCTTACAAAACATGATATCCTTCTCCAGAGACTGATCCCTCCTGACAATATGTCCAAAGTTTGAGAGACGAAGTCTGGCCATCCTGGCCTCCAAAGAGCACTCTGGCTGCACTTCTTCCAACACAGATCTGTTGGTTCTTTTGGAAGTCCATGGCACTTTTAATATTCTCCTCCAACACCATAACTTACATGCATCAACTTTTCTAAGGTCTTCCTTATTTACTGTCCAGCTTTCACATGCATATGAGGTTACTGAAAATGCCATGGCTTGGGTCAGGCGCACCTTAGTCTTCAAGCTGACATCTTTGTTCTTCAACACTTTAAAAAGGTCTTGTGCAGCAGATTTGCTTAATGCAATACATCGTTAGATTTCTTGACTGCTGCTTCCGTGAGTGTTGATAGTTGGTCCAAGAAGAATGAAGTCCTTCATAACTTCAATCTTTTCTCCATTGATAAAAATGTTGTTTATTGGTCCAGTGGTGAGGATTTTTGTTTTCTTTACACTGAGATGTAATCCATACCGAAGACTGTGGTCTTTGATCTTCATCAGTAAATATTTTAATTCCTCTTCACTTTCAGCAAGCAAGGTTGTATCATTTGCATATAGCAGGTTGTTAAGGAGTCTTCCTCCAATCATGATGCCATGTTTTTCTTCATATAACCAATCTTCTTGGATTATTTGCTCAGTATACAGATTGAATAAGTACGGTGAAAGAATACAACCTTGTCGAATACCTTTGTTAATTTTAAACCATTCAGCGTTCCCATGTTTTATTCTAACAACTGCCTCTTGGTCCATGTGCAGATTCCTCATGAGCACAATTAAGTGTTTTGGAGTACTCATACTTTACAATATTGTCCATAGCTTGTTATGATCCACATAATTGAAAGCCTTTGTGTAGTCAA
>NW_006408801.1:1813592-1829715 GCF_000296735.1 Chrysochloris asiatica | reverse complement strand
GTTATGATCCACATAATTGAAAGCCTTTGTGTAGTCAAGAAAGCACAGGTAAACATTTTCCTGATATTCTCTGCTTTCAGCCAAGATCCATCAGATATCAGCAATGATATCCCTCATTCCACGGCCTCTTCTGAATCTGGCTTGAACCTCTGGAAGTTCTGTGTCAATATATGCTTGCAGCCATTTCTGGATTACCTTTAGTAAAACTTTACTCACATGGGATAGTAAACAGATTGTCCGATGATTTCTGCATTCCATTGGGTCACCTCTCTTTGGAATGAGCACAAATATTGATCTCTTCCAATCAGTCGGCTAGATTGTTGTCTTCCAAATTTCTTGGCATAGATGAGTGAGTGCCTTCTGTGCCACCTCACTTTCTTAAGATTTCAATTTTTATTCCATCAATTCCTAGTGCCTTGTTCTTTGCCAATTTCTTCAATGCACCTTGGACTACCTCCCTGAGTATCATTGGCTCTTGATCATATGCTACCTCTTGAAACGGTTGTTTTCCTTCCATCTTCCCTTGATGCTTTCTGCATCATCCAATGATTTGCCCAGAGAATCCTTCAATAACGAAAGTCAATGCTTGAATTTTTTTCTTCAATTCTCCCAGCTTGAGAAATGCTGAGTGTGTTCTTACTTTTTGGTTTTATGACTCCAGATTTTTGCACATTTTGTTGTAATATTTGGCTTTATCTTCTCGAGCTGATCTTTGAAATTTTCTGTTCAGCTCTTGGACCTCCTCATTTCTTCCATTTGCCTTAGCATCTCTATGCTGGAGAGCAGGTTTCAGTGTCTCTTCTGACATCCATTTTGATCTTGTCCTTCTTTCTTTTCTTCTCAATTTCTGTTTGCTTTCTTCATGTATGATGTTCTTGATGTCAAGTGCAAGTAGCAGTCAATAAATCAAATGATGTATTGCATTGGGCAAATATTTTGTGGAAGATCTCTTCAGTGTTTTAAAAAGCAAAGACATTATTTGATGACCAAAACGACACAAGCCATGATGTTTTTCCCCCAAATTGCCTCATATGCTATACAATATAACAAAAAGAAGAAAAATGGATGCTTTCAAACTGCAGTACTGGTAAATAATACTGCATATTCTCTGGGCTGCCAAAAGAATGAACAAATCAGTCTTAGAAGAAATACTAATCAGAATGCTTCTTAGAAACCTGGATGGGGAGACACTGGCTCAATTTCTTTAGACGGGTCACTAGGAAAGACCATCATTAGAGTAGGACTTCCTACTTGGTAAAGTGAAGGACAGCAAGAACAAGGGAAATGCTCAGTGTGATGGGTGGACACGATCACTATTGGGTGTAAGCTTCCTGATGAGCATAGACATGGGTCAAGATGGTACAACGTTTACTCTTTATCCACAAGGCTCCTGTAAGTCAGAGACAACTTGATGGCAACTAACCACAACAAATGGAGTACACTGAGCTCAAACTGAGCAAGCTTTCTATACATAAATGATGCAACTCCCAATCAAATTTTAAAAGGCAAACCACAGATGATTTGCTCATAATTTGAGTAAGTTTTCATCATGGATTTTTGAATTATAAAAGCATTTTGGGAGGGGGGAATAATTTAGGTCTTGACAAAAGATTTAGAATCTCATATCTTCTTTAGGAATAGACAATCAAACACTTAACAAAGTTTCTTCTGTTACAAGTAGGACCTGTATCTAAAACTAAAATATTGGCAAGAACAAAGTTGACCTTCATGGAGTTATCTGGCTGTCATTGCTGATCATCAGAGGCTATGAAAGTATTTATCTCTGGTCCTGGGCTTCCTCAATGTTTAATCCATTTCAGTATCCCCTATAATGGAGATAGTTCCCCTCTTGAAAGACAAGAGTTGTAGTCTAGTTATATTATAAAAAAATAATGCCTCCTTTGGAACAGCAGGGCTCTGGGATACAGGGATTGAGATACGGTTGGAATGGGCAAAAGGGGAGAAATAACGTTAAGATGCTTGGCTGTCTTTTGAATCTAGGTTTCCCTGGCATACCATTATAAAATAGACACTTGAGGGGGATGAAAACAAAGAGCCAGAAATATCACCACAGAAAGCTTGTAAATCCGTCTTCTGCCTATAAATGATTGGAATAGCTAAAATGGGTCTACAATGTGCCCAGTGAAGGAGGCTTCCTGTGGAGCCTCTGCATTACATAAGACCATAAGTGGAATCCTGAACCGCATTCAGGATCTTCTGAGGTGGGAAATTTCCACTTGAAAGGACAAGCAGACCAGCCTGGAGTGGCCAGAAGAACAGAAGATACTTCTTGACAGAAAGACTGCCAGGAAAAATACAAAGCAATATAGGCAGTCCAGGAATATGCAAATTGCTCCCCCAGAGCAAACCCCTTTAAGACTAAGAGTCAATTACCTATGCCAAGTCCTGTGCTAGGCACTTTGCGTGCATTACCTTAGCAAATCCTAATAAACCTGTATGTTATACCCCATTTTATATGAGTGAACTAATGTTTAGACAGATATGTTATTTATCCAAATTAGCAAAGCTAAGAAATGAGGGTGCTGAGATCTAAAGCTGAAAAGTTACACTCCACAGTCTTCAAATCAATCTAGTGCTGTTGTTATTGTCAAGTGCTATTGAGGTGATTCTGACTCACAGAGACCATGTATAAGGTTTCTGAGAAGTTAGTGGTTTTGAACTGCCGACCTTGTGGTTCACAGTCTATTGCTGGTCCACTGCCACACCAGGAGTAGGTATGTAAAAAAGGTATCTTTTTCATGACATACCTCAAAGCAAACCTTTATTATTTATTTGGAATAAATATCGAACAGAAATCCAGGACTTTCCTATAGTTGTTTACATTTAAGATGAAATTTCTGAAGGATGATTTCACTTTTTGCCAGCTTGCTCCTCTAGAAGTATCAAATTTAAGCCTCCACTCTATTGAAATTAAAATTAAAAATATACACAGATTGAAGTTAAAAATATACACTCATATGCACACATTTCGTGGATGGAGATCACATTTTCATAACGTTAAAATTGAACTAGATTACATCTGATTAATGGGTTCTGTTGTTAGGTATTGGGTGTCATCGAGTTGGTTCTGACTCACAGCAACCCTATGCATAACCTAATGAAACACTCATCCTGCACCATCGTCATCATCATGCTTATGTTTGAACTTATTCTTGCAATCACCAGCTTATTCCACCTTATTAAGGTGGTTCTTCTTTTTCATTGAGAATGTTGTCCTTCTCCAGGGACTGGTCTGCCCTCATGATGTGTCCAAAGTATACGACACAAAGTCATACCATCTTCATTTCTAAGGACCATTCTTACTGTATCTCTTACAAAATAGGTTTGTTTGTTCTCCTGGCATTCCGTGACACATTCAATATTCATCATCAACATTAATTAAAATATATCAATTCTTCCGCCTTCTTATTCACTGTCCCGCTTTCACATGCATATGAAGTGATTGAAAATATTATTCATGGGTCCTTAGTCCTCAAGTAACATTTTTGCTTTTGAATATGTTCAAAAGGTCTTTTACAGCAGATTTGCTCAATGCAATACATCCTTTGATTACTGCTTCCATGGGTGTTGATTGTGGTTCCAAGTAAACTGAGATCCTTGACAACTTCAATTTTTTTTCTTCATTTATCATGATGGTGCTTATTGGTCTACTTATGAGGATTTTTGTTTTCTTTACATTGAATTGTATTCCATATTGAAGGCTGTTTTCTTTTATATTCATCTGTAAATGCTTCAAATTATCTTTACTTTCAGCAAGCAAAGTTGTGTCATCTGCGTTAACTCAGGCTGTAAATGAGTCTTTTTCAATTCTGATGCCATATTTTTCTTCATGTAGTCCAGCTTTTCATATTCTCTGTTCAGCTTACAGATTGAATAAGGTTGGTGAAAGCATACAACCTTAATGCATGCTTTCCCTGATTTTAAACCACACAGTATCTCTTTGTTCTGTTCTTCTCGGTCTCTGGACAGGTTCCACATGGAATCCCCATTCTTCTCAATACTATCTGTAAGTTGTTATGATGCACATAGTCAAGGGCCTTTGCATAGTCAATGAAACATGGGTAAGTTTCTTTCTAATATTCTCTTCTTTGAGCCAGGATACATCTGATACCTGCAATGATACTCCTTGTTTCACATCTTTTCAATCTGGCTTGAATTATTTCTGGCAGCTCCCTGCCAATGTACTTTTGCAATTGATTTTGAATGATCATCACCAAAATTTTACTGGTTTGTGATATTAATAATAGTGCTTGATAATTTCAGCCTTCTGGTGAGTCACCTTTCTTTGGAAGGGGCATAAATATAGATTTCATTCAGTATGTTAGCCAGATAACAGACTGAATTTTTAACATTGATGAAGAATCACCACCAGTACTGCATTCCTTTGCTCAATTAGTAGTCTATCAATTGCTAGAACCTTGTTATTTTTGCCAATGCCTTGGATTTCTTTCTTAAATATAATCAGTGTGCGATTATATGCTGCCTACTGAGCTGAATGAACATTGGCAACTTCTTTTTGGTCCAGTGACTCTCTATTCCTTACATCTTTTGATGCTTCCTATATAGTTCAATATTTTGCCTACTGTTGTTGTTGTGAAGTGTCATTGAGTCATTTCTGACTTATGGCAACACTGTGTAGGGTTTTCAAGGAGCAGTTGGTGAGTTTGAACCACCGACCTTGTGGTTAGCTGTCCAGTGCTGATCCCACAGTGCCAAATCAGGTCTCCATTTTGCCTATTTTTGTTGTTGTTAAGTGCCATCGAGCTGGTTCCAACTCATAGCAACTCTGTGAGCTTGAACCACCGACCTTGCAGTTCAAACCAACCTTGCATTCCAGTGTATTAACACATGGTGCCACAATAAAACGCCTTAGTATTGCAACATGAAGCTTGATGTTTTCTTTGGTTCTTCCAGCTGAAGAAATGCTGATTGTGTTCTTCACTTTTGGTTTTCTAAATCTAGGTCTTTCTTTGCACATTTTATTATAATACTGTCTTTTTTTGGCATAAGTGTTTGGTTGTAAGTTTGTAAAGTAATCATATCAACTGGTCTTCCTTGTTGGCATATGGATGTTAGGCCATCACTGATAACATTATACTTCAGAATAGATCTTTAAAATCTCCTTATAATGACTTACGTGACATTGTTCCTCTTAAATTTTTCATTTCCAGCATAGCAGACCATATGATCTTCTGATTCAGAATGGTCAATACTAGTATTTCAGCTCACTGCAAGGTTGGTGGTTCAACTTCACCAGCTGCTCCTCGGAAACCCTATGCAGGGTCGCTATGGGTTGGAACTGACTCAATGGCACTTAACAACAACAATGCCTAGGCTATTGATCTTTATGAAGTGCTTCATTTTAATTTTGATGATTTGCAGTTTTTCTCACTTCATATTTTCTACATTTCACATTTTGGTTATTAGTTGATATTTTCAGCTGTTTCTTCTTTTTTTGAGTTGTGCCCCATCAGCAGACGAAGATTCCAAAGCCTTTGCTCCATCTGCATCATTAAGGCAGACTCTGCTTTGAGGATGCTGTTGTCTCCCAGTCTTATTGTGAGTGCCTTCCAGCCAGAGAGAGCTCATCTCCTGACACTCTAATTAGACAAGGTCTCACTGCTAATCATCTGCTGCTATTCATAAGGCTTTCAGTTGTTAACTTTTCAGAAGGGGACTAGTTCTCCTTCTTCCTACTGTATTTTAGTCTGGAAGGTCTACTGAATTCTTTTTATCATGGGTGATCCTGCTAGTATTTGAACTACCTGTGGTGACATAACTTCCAGCATCACAGCTTCACACAGGTGACGACAGAATGACAGACTGACAGCTGAGAGGCTGTTTTTGCCCATAGAATCCTTCAGCATTGCAGCTTAAGATTTGAAATTTTGTCTTCAGTTCTTTCTTGAGAATGCCTATCATGTTCTGTCTTTTTCTGTTTATTAACTCAGGGTCTCTGTACATTTATTTTATAGTAGCACTTTGTCTTCTCAAGACATCTTTGAGGTATTTCTGTTCAGTTTCTTTAACTTCAGTTCTTTTCTTCTCTAGGTTCAAACATTAACATGGTCTCAAATTCTTTTGTCATTCTATGGGAGCAGGTTCAGAATCAATTCTGATGCCAATTTTTGTCTTTTCTTTCTTTCCTCTTTCAAATTATTTTTTTGGTTTCTTCTTGTGTGATGTTCTTGATTTCAGTGGCCACTAAATGGCAATTTCATACCAAGAGGGTTTCAAAAAGTTTGTGGGAAAAGTTCATGATCTTTAACTCTACTTCTTCATGGACTTTTTGAAGTTCCCTCATATATGCTGATGCATTGGAAGCATTATATTCTTTAGTTGCTCTGAGAACCATGCTGGGGGCATTTTGGTGCCATTAAAGCGTAGAGTAAATACCTCCTAAACCAGGGGAATTAATTTGCCTAATGCCATGAGCTAATAAGGAACAG
Source organism: Chrysochloris asiatica (assembly GCF_000296735.1). Lineage (NCBI taxonomy): Eukaryota > Metazoa > Chordata > Mammalia > Afrosoricida > Chrysochloridae > Chrysochloris > Chrysochloris asiatica. The sequence goes on along the minus strand of NW_006408801.1, from coordinate 1,823,245 downwards.
AATTTGAAACCACATTGTGTTTAGTCCAATGCTTATGCCCTTCTCACTAGGAAGAGAAGAGTTGTTGTTGTTGTTAAGTGCCGTCGAGTCCGTTCTGACTCATACCAACCCTATATAAGGTTGGTGGAATTGAACCACGAACTTTTTCTACAAATTGAAATATTTGAGAAAAGTTGATCATCTTTGACATGACACATTTTTCTCTTCTGTTTGCAGAACTTTTGCCTAACTTTTGCATTTATTTTAATTTTGCTCTGAACTTTTGCATTTGTTTTAATTTTGTTTATGATTAAACTTAAAATTTTGCCAAAGATTCCAATAAACAATGAAACAAAATGATGAACAGGAGAGCTTTTGTTTTTCTGGGATCATAAAATGTTTACACTGGATCAATAATTTCTTTGTCAGAAATCATAGATAATTTGAACTCTACAAATTATCTTGCAGTTTCTTAATTATTGAAATTGTATTTTTATTTGTTTTCTATCCTCACTGTTTGACATGGCTCCTGGCCTATTACATATATTCAAATAGTTGGTAATTTAATAATAATGTTGTTAATTTTATTAAGATATATGAAATGTGACGTCTGGTTATGATGCAAAGTTAATTTCACATGACTTGATGCTTGAACATTTCAATACCCAAGAGAAATTCAGGTAAGCATTTTCATTATATGAACACCATTGTCTTGTCTAGAGATTCTGTGTAGTTTTAAAAATGTGTATAGAAACATTGAAGACATTTTGCTTCATAAATGGTGAGAGAAATAGAAACAACAGTGAGAGCTTATTTAGTTGGAAAATTGTATTGATCCCTATCTCCTTTTATAATACATTAGTCTGGGCACTAAACTAACTTTCTCTTTGTCCAATTACAGAAAGAAAGGAAGAGAAAGGGGACATTTAGCCTTTCAATATTGAGGCTCCAAGATACGTTTTAAACCTGCTACTTTACATTTACGATAGACATTGCATTCCCATAGACAATCTGAAAGCATTTTATGAAAATCAATTACTTAAAAATGCATTTAAAAATCTAGAGCCTTCTGTAATGACTTTAAAGTTCCTTTGTCCTAGTGACACAGCGGTCTTACACTCTGACAGAAGGGAAAACGAAGAGTTCTCTTGAAAGGTAGAGCGATTTGCAAACCAGGACACTGACCAGCAGCTACACAGGGTTCCATCGGGTTCCAAGTGGCAAGGAGAGCATGAAGCTTTTACTGGGTGCTGTCAATAAAGGACTATATGTTCATGGGGACAAGGGGCACATGACCAAGAGTTATAATGGGTTATTGACCTATAGTTCTTAACATCATCATTTCTATTTCCTAACTTCCTGAGACATGCTGATCAAAGCATTCTTCTTGGATTAAGCCATGAAAACACTCTCAACAAACATCTTTTAACAAACAATTCCTTGCAGAAACTGACGTCTTGACTCGTGCTCCTTTTGGGCTACAAGCAGTTAAATGTGTACAAGCAGCTGGATCATCTCTTCAGAGCAGCAGGAGCAGGGCGTTATTCTAAACTGCAGCTCCATTCGAAATGGAGCTTCACTGAGACCTGGAGTTCACTGAGACCATTTAACCACATCACGTTCCTCAGTTTGGGAGTTTGTTCATACACCTTCAACACATTTTATTTATCTCTGCAACACTCTTGTTTAAACTAATAAAAAGGTATATTATCCTGTATTGGGTCAGGAAATTTGCTGAAGAAAATACTTAAAAAAAAACAAAAACAAAACCAAAAAACTTTTTATTGTGCGTTGGATGAAAGTTTACAGAGAAGAGCATCAGTTTTATATTCAACGTATTATTCACTTTGTTTTATCTCAATAATTCAGTCCCCTCCATGCAACAATAGTTATCCTGCTTCCTCTCTGTGCTTCCTAATTCCACTCATCCTCCTTCCCATCCCTTATCAATTTCAGCCTTAGGAAAATGCTACCCTGGTGATTTTGAATGATTGATCATTCTATGGTGAGCATGCCTCACTAGTGTTTTTGTGACTCCCCGATAGTCCTGGTGTAGCACTATAGGATAAGTACATCACTGAAAGGTCAGTTTGAACCAAAAGCTTGATGGTTCAAACTCACCAGCCGCTCCTCAGGAACCTGATACAGGGTCACTGTGAGTCGGAACCAACTCAACGGCATTTCACAATAACAACAACAATGTGTGCCTAGCTACTACTTGGCTGAAAATTAGAAATTTTGTATAATCATTGTTTAGTCAACATTAATTGTATACATTTCTTAATTTTTATCACAAAGGCATATTATTTCTTCAACTTGTTTTGTCTACCAACTCAAGAAAAACCTCTCTCACTACTACTACAACAAAAAATAAACTGAATAGGAACGAGAGAAGATATCCATATTTAAATCATTCCTTACTGTCTGTGTTTCCTTTGACATGCCTCCTCTATTATGGAGCATTTAGGACTCTGGTTTCTCTAGTCCTTCAGCTCTATGTTTCCTTTTTCATTGAGATTCAGGTAATCAACACACACATCCTGGGGTGAGCCCACACTTGTAGACACCCAGGTACTTCAGTGTGGCAACAAAGGTTCTTCACCCATGGCCTTACCACATAAGGCAGATAAGCCGCAAAAACATACTATGCAAAATCTCAAGGTGGGATTTTTGTAGAGTATGATTTTTGATGAACACCATGCACTTTGAGCGCTTCATTTCTGAAAAGGGAAGACCACAGGAGAACCCCGGAGGGAGATGCACTTCACTGATACTCTTGCTGTCTGGGAATCAACAGTGAAGATATTGAATGTTTCTGCAGTGGGTGAAATGCCCTGCTGCTAAATGTCAGGTCAGCAGTTCTAACCCACAGAGAGAAGATGAGCTGGTCCACTTCTGTAAAACCATACAGCTTTGGAAACCCATGGGAACAAGTTTACTCTGTCCTGTAGAGCTGTTAGGAATCAGAACGGACACAACAGTGTTGGTTTTGGGGGCATGACAAGGGGTAGGATGTTTCTCCTCACAAGATGCTCTATTATTTTCTCATTATTATTTTAGAAATGGATTCAAGAGGAAATTATGAAAAAAAAAAAAAAAAGATGTGCCTATAAAAACCTACTCATCAAAATCTCCGTTTGATTAGTAGCTAAATTTAGGCTTTGATAGAACGATCCATGTTAGTGACTTGGCTCATTTGGTGTTTTCTTTTCTTTGGCTGTTTCTTTTTGGAGTCTTTTCTGGATTTAGGAATTAGATACCAGTACTCTAGAAATAGGTCAGTAACTTCAATTTCAGTAAAGTCCTGAAATTGTTGGTTCCAGTTTTATTAAGATGTTCTATTGCCCTTTCTATAGGATAACAAAAGAACACGAGTCCAGCTTAATTTTTTTTTTCCCCTTTTTCTTTTTAAACCAGCAGTTTTTCTAACAGGGTAATAATTTCCACAGATCAGATGTCTAAGAGCCACAAACACTCATGCCCAGAGACATTGTGTTAAAGTGGAGCCATTCCTGAACTGCTGTTTTCCTCCCCAGGGTTAAACTTTTACTTAAAAGCCCAGTGTGTTGATCTTGAATGCACGAAATTACTTCCTCCTACCTCCTTATGCCACAGTCAGCAATAATTTGATTATAATTGAGCTTCATCATTGAGCAACATACAAATATATATTCTGAACAGATTCTCAAACTTGCAAAATATGCTTTCACCTGAAAAGCGGAAACTGTATGCCTAATTATGCACACATATTTATTCTAACTTACAGGATTAAAAAAATAAATAAAATGCATAAATAAAATCAACCGAGCTGGGTTTGGGTGGGAAACACATTTCAAACTGCAGGGTGGGAGGAGGAAAGAGCAGACTGTGATTAATAATCCTCATTACTGTGTCAGTCTTTGGCCCTGCATGCATTTCAGAAGGTCGTATTATTTCCCTTCTGTAAGGAATGAGAGGAAAATACGCGAGTGAAATGTGGAAATAAAAAGAATCGTTTGGTCCAAGTCTAAAGTTGGCTCATGCTTAATTATTTAGGTAATGTTAGGTGCTTTCTTCAGAGTTTACCGCTCATACCTGTGAGCAGACATACAGTAACTGAATTGTTTCAACTTATCCAAATAGCATTGAAATGGACTTAATTGTTGGCACTGGAGGAAAAACCACGTGTCTCCAGGGACTATTAGTGTCATTTAAAAGGCTAAATGTATCATAAAACCTGTCTTTAACAGAATAAAATTGTACAGACCAACACAATTTTAGCTAATGTTTTCCACATTTCTTGAAATGAAAGAGGAATAAAAAAGAAAAAGAAAGAAGGAAGGAATACTTGGCTGTAAAATAAAAGTTTATAGGTCACTGAGTTATTAGAAACAATTTAATTCTACAGTGCCTTTTTCTAAAAATTAAACAATTTTGTAGGGAAAAACTGACATTGTAGATTTGAATAAAAATATACCCGAGGAGTAGGGAATTCCATTTTTAGATGATAAATCTAATCAGTTTTGTTTCTTTCAAAATGTGGGATTGAACAAAAATGAAATCTAACTTACACAAGGAAGAAGACTGTGCCTTCGAAATGGAAGTGAAGTTTGCAACTGTTTTCATTGCCTCTTTATTTTCATTTTCTTTTCTTTTTTTATTCTGGAGAAATGCTCCCCAATGGTATTTGTGTTTTTGCTGCGAATGTTGTCCCTGCTGAGTGCTTGGCCAGCTCTCTTTTCAGTACAGTAAATAATGGTAAAGGTTTTTTTCGAAACAGAAAAAAGGTAGAGAGGAAGGTGTCAGCATTGCTATTATTCCATCAAAGAGACAAAAGGATATTTCTTTCTTCGAAAGGAGTTCAGAGTATAATGGGGGGAAAAAATCAAGAACGGAGACAAATAGTGAAATCAAACCTCAATTGAAAGAACAAATCTTTCTATTTATCTGTCTCATCTTTTCACCAAGGTTGTATATCAACTATCAAGCAAGTGATTTCAAATAACTTCTGCTAACATCATTGTTATTTTATAAATTGAGTTGCTATGGTAATGCATGATGCAATAGTCAATTACCATCACAATCAGTTTTTCATACCTCACCAGCATATCCGCCTCCGTCTCCCCCCCCCCATTTTCTCCATTAGTCCTCTATGATCCAGGAGGAAACGCAAAATACAACGTTATGTACTTCGCATGATTGTTCTGGAAAGTCTCAGAGTCCGGATACAATTATGGGAAGGATTCCGGTGTTTCCCGTCTCTTCCCGGCTGCCGCTGTGACCAAGCTCTCCCTGTTAAACCACAGGTGTGTGCATACTGTCGCTGCTAAAACCAGGTGCTGCTTGGGAAGAAGTGGTGTAGAATAGAATCGCTGAGGCATGAGGACTGGAGGCCCAGTTTTGTTACCTGTAGGAGGCGCCAGGTCACCTTGGAAAGGGTTGGGGATGCTGCTAACCCTTTTGTTGTTGTTAAGAACCATGGAATTGGTTCTGACTCATAGTGACCCTGTATAGAGTTATGGAGGAGCAGCTGGTATCACACTGGTGGCTGCCTTGCATCACGGAATTTGTGGTCTTGTTGAGAGCTGCTTGCTGTTCTTTTCTGAGTGACTGGCCACCAGCATAACTGCATACTCAAACATGGATTGTACCACATCATAACCCCCTACAAAGAACCTTCCAACAAGGATGTCAGCAGCACATTGCACACAAAGCCCAAAGCTCTGTTTGCCCCTGAAGGCAGGACCAGCATTGCTTCCCACAAGGACATCCACTGTCGTCTGGACACAGGGAGCCACACCTGGTTGTCAGTGAATATGAAGGTGCAGCTGTGGTACAAGAAAGGCCTGAAGCTTCATGTGGGTTACCCTGTACCCACACTCAGTCCAGCTGCCCCAACTACCTCTACTTCCACTCTCAGCTCACTTGCATCTCTACTCACCTTGCCTCCCACTCATACCTCTGGGAACACACCTGGCACGTCTTCCCTCACCTCTTCCTGAAACCCAGGCTTCTCTTCCTTTTCTTTTTCCATCTTTAAAAATCTTATTCAGCTCCCCACATTTACCTTAAAACCACCCTTGTCTTGAAATGATTTGGATCTTAGGCCGGGATCAGTTCTTTGCTTGCTTCTCTCTGTGTGAAGATAACCTACTACTTCTCAATCTCTGCAGACTGTAAGCCTCTTCAAGTTGGGGATGGTGTCTACCTCATCCTTATAGCTCACATGATACCACAGTGTGTGGGGTCTTGTAGAAGGCCATCATTAGGGAAACAGGAATCGAATGCCAGCACCTTAATATTGATACATATTTAAAGTGAGGAAAACACAGATTGAAATAGAACATGCACAATTTGATTCTTCACATTCTGCACACCCACCATGGACCACAGACATGACTCCTGGATTTTGCTTTCTGATATCTTGGGAAAAGGTGTTTTTCAAATCGTAGACTTTAGATATACAACAGCCCTGAACCAACTAGCTTTATTTGTTAATTTAGGAAAAGCCTCAATCCTACTTTGCCCTACATTCTTATTTGAAACATGTCACAGAGAGGATTTCTGAGGCTTCTGCAAAACAATCAGTCTGGTGTTTCTCTTTCTTAAGGTCTACATTATGTTTAGAAATATGACAGTTCTGTTTTAGATTCTATTCCTCTAAGCATGGAAGGTACGTGCAGAACAAATGTTTATTCAGCACAAGAAGAAAGAAAGGAAGAAAAGGAGTGATTAAAGAAAGGAACAGAGGGAGAGACAGAGGGGAATGAAGGAAGCAAAGCAGAAGAGAGGGAGGAAGGAAGAGAAGGAAGAAGAAATATACCTTCATTTCCCCCCACTTTTCTTTAGGAGCTCACCAGGCACACAGTTTATTTTGGTGTCAGGACCAAGTGGATGGCTTTGTATTTCAGTGCAGCTAGAAACGTTATGACTAACTTAGGAGATCCATTCCCAAAAGGGGCACTCAGAATCTTGATGTTTTAAAATGAAAGTATTATAATTTTGGTCACACAGGACTGCAGGCAAGAATAACGATGGCCCTGCTCAATCTGTTGACTTTTAGGCATCTGAGAGCCAGGATTGTGTGTGCGGCTCACAGATATCCAACCTGCTTTCCTTCAGTCATTCTCATCATGCCACTTTGCTCACAAATGGTGTCTGGTGGTGCCCTTCTTTCTAATGGATTTAAATTACAAAAGCAATTAGATGCCAACAAATTTTAGATTTGATTTCTTGGGTTAGGACTGAGATGAAGGCAGCATCATTAGGAAACCAGCATTACATGTCACCTTTCCACACCAACTGGATCTCTGAGGCGCAGGGGGTTAAGAGTTGATAGCACAGGTAACCAATGGCTGTATAAATGAGAGACACTGCAGGAAAAAGCCAGCAGCAGCAGTGAAAGCAAGTGTCACACCCCTCCAGACTTGCCAAGAAGTCTTCTGACTAAGATTTTGAGGGAAACCAAGTCATGGTTGGGATTTTGAAGCTATGTCTTCATAATGTTGTGCTCACAGGGACAATACCTGATATGTGAGATGCTGTGAATGTAAGGAATCTATTGAATGAATGAATGAATTCTTGTTTTTGTTGAATTAATATGTTGTTTTTGTTGTTAGATGCCATCTATTCTGTTCCTACTATTAGCAATTAATTTTATGCGCAACAGAATGAAATACCGCCCAATCCTGGGCCACCCTCACAATCATTGTTAGGCTTGAGCCCACTGCTGCTGCCACAGTGCCAATCCATCTCATTGGGGTCTTCCTCTTTTTTACTGATCCACCACTTTACCAACAAGCATGATATCTTTCTCAAGGGGCTGCTCCCTCCAGATAATATGTCCAAAGTATGAGAGACAAAGTCTCAGATCCATGCTTCTAAGGAACATTCTGGCTGTACTTTTTCCAACAGATTTGTTTGTACATCTGTCAGTCCATGGTACTTTCAATATTCTTTTCCAATACCATAGCTCAAATGCATCAATTCTATGGCCTTCCTTATTCATTGTCCAACTTACACATGCATATGAGGTGATTCATAATACAATGATTTAGGCCAGACACATCTTAGCCTTCAAACTAACACTTTTGCTCTTGAACAATTTAAAGAGGTCTTGCGCAACAGATTTGCCTAATGCAATACCACATTTGATTTCTTGACAGCTGTTTCCTTGAGTATTGATAGTAGTCTAAGCAAAAGGAAGTGTTTGAAAATGTCAATGTTTTCTCCATTTAACATGATGTTATTTATTTGTCAAGTGAATATTTTGGTTTTCTTTACATCGAGATGCAAGCCATACTGAAGGCTGTGTCCTTTGATCTTCATCAGTAAGTATTTTAAGTCCTCTCCCTTTTCAACTAGGAAGGCTGTACCATCTGCCTATTGCAGGCTGTTCATAAATCTTCCTCCAATCCTGATGCCACATTCTTCTTTATATAATCCAGTCTCTTGGATTATTTGCACATCATACAGACCGAATAAGTATGATGAAAAACCACTTATTTTCTGACACACACCTTTCCTTATTGTAAACCATTCAGCATCCACTTGCTCTGTTCTATTTATTTTTTCTTGATCTATGCAGAGGTTCCTCATGAGCACAATTAAGTGTTGAGGAAAACCCGTTCTTCAAAATGTTATCCATAGCCTGTCATGAGCTACACTTTGAAAGTCTTGCATAGTCAATAAAGAACAAATAACTATCTTTTTGGTAATCTCTGCATTCAGCTAAGATCCATCTGATGCCAGCAATGGTGATATCCCTCATTCCACACCCTCACCTAAATCCAGCTTGACCCTCTTGCAGTTCCCTGTACTATTGTACTATTGCAGCTGTTCTTGAAGTATATTTTTGCAACATTTTACTTGTACATGATTTTAATGATATTGTCTGATGATTTCTGCATTTCATTGTCTAACTGCTCTTTGGAATGGGCACAAATGTGGGTCTCATCAATTCTGCTGGCCAGGTAGCTGTCTTCCAAATTTCTTGGCATAGATGAGTGAGTGCCTCCAATGCTGATTCAATTTGTATTCCATTAGTTGCTGCATCTTTCTGGGTTTTCAGTGCACCTTGGACTTCTTCTTTCAGTACCATTGACTCTTGATCATACATTACCTCTTGAAATGGTTGAATAGCCACCATTTCTTTTTGTTAGAGCAACTCTAAGTATTCCTTCCATCTTCTCTTGATGCTTTTGGCATCATTCAATATTTTGCCCATAGAATCCTGTAAGATCAGCACTGGAATATGAACCAGTCAAGGCTTCAATTTTTTCTTCAGTTTCTTCAGCTTGAGAAATGCTGAGCATGTTCTTCCCTTTGATTTTCTAACTCTGTTTTTGAATATTTCATTTCAATTCTTGACTTTTTCTTCTTGAGATGCCTTTTGAAATTTTCCATTTAGCTTTTTTACTTCCTCATTTCTTCCATTTGCTTTAACATCTTTATGCTGGAGAACAAGTTTCAGAATCTTTTTGGTCATCCATTTTGATCTCTTCCTTCTTTCTTGTCGTCTTAATGACAATTTGTTTTTTGATGTTTTTTGATGTCTCCCCATACTTTTTTTATGGTCTTTGGTCATTAGTGTCTAATGCATCAAATCCACTATTTAGGTGATCTATAAATTCTGACAGAGAACTTCCAGAGCTTCAAGCTGGATTCAGAAGAGGCCGGGGAACAAGAGATATCAT
>NW_006408801.1:1745693-1811942 GCF_000296735.1 Chrysochloris asiatica | reverse complement strand
TCTTGCAAAATTCTATCATGTTATCCACAACATTGTTTCTATCACCAACAACATCTTTTCCATCTACTAATCTTTCCTCTTTCTTTAAAATATTTCAATCACCAGCAATTATTAATAAATCTTGATTGCATGTTTTGTCAATATCAGACAGAAAAAGTGGTTAGAATTATTCAATTTCATCATCACTGTCTTTAGTGGCTGGTGCCTAAATTTCAATAATAGGTTTTTACGTAAATTTGATGAATAGTGGTATTAGCTGGTCTTCACAAAAGCTTTACTCCATTCTTGTCATCATGGTCAACTCTACTTTGAGGAGACAGCTCTTCCCTGGTCATATTTTGAGTGCTTTCCAACTTGAGGGGCTCATCTTCTGGCACAATATCTGACAATATTCTAGTGCTCTTCATCATGTTTCAGTATTCAGTGTTCTGGGGCTACCTGACAGTGTTCCACTGACATGAATCAGGTTGTCAGTAGCTAAGCATCCACAAGTAGTCTGCCTCCCCTTCTTCCAAGTCTGTCTTAGTCTGGAAGTTCAGCTGAAATCTGTCCACCATGCGTGATCCCACTATTACTTAAAATACTGGTGGCATAGCTTTCAGAATCACAGTAACACACAAGCCACCACAGTGTGACAAACTGACAGAAGAGTGCATTCATGCAGGATTGCTTATTTTTGTCTGTCAGTTTTTTGTACTGTGGTAATGGGTATTGCTTTGATACTGGAAGCTATGAGACTGGTTTTTGCATAAATATCAGCAGGAACACCCATGGTGGACTAGTTTCATAAGAGCTTCCATACTAAGACAGACTAGAAAGTAGGAGAGGCAGATTACTTCTGAATGTTTAGTCACCTGAAATCCTTATGAATAGCAACAGAATATTGTCAGGTATACTGCCAGAAGATGAGCTCCTCAGCTTCGAAGGCACTTGAAATTCGACTAGGGAAGAGCTATTTCCTCAAAGTAGAGTTGACTATGATGATATGGATAGAGTAAAACTTTGTGGCAATTCATTTGCTAATGCTACAAAACTCAAAATGAGGAGAAATAGCTTTAAGCATCCATTAATAATTGGAATGTGGAATGCATGAATTATGAATCTAGGAAAATTGAAGGCTGTAAAAATTAAATGGGATGCATAAATGTTGATAACTTAGGCATTAGAAAACAAAAATGGGCTGGTATTTTAAATCTAACAGTCATATGGTTTACTATGCTAGGAACAACAACTTGAAGAGAAATTGTATCACATTTATCATTAAGAAGCACATTTCAAGATTTATCTTGAAGTACAATGCTGTTTGTGATAGGATAATATCCATACACCTACAAGGAAGATCACTTAACATGCTCAAATTTACCCACTAACCACTAACAACAGTAATGAATTCTACTAACTTCTTCAATCTGGTATTGATCAAAGATGCACTCAAGATGTATTGATAATTACTGGTGATTGTAATACAAAACTTGGAAAGATCAGTAGTTGGAAAATATGACCTTGGTGATAGAATTAATGCTGGAGATCACATGACAGTATTTTGAAAGACCAACGATTCATTCATTGCAAATACCTTTTGAAACCACTTAAAAGGAGACTATGCACCTCAATCTCACAAGATGGAAAACACAAGAATCAAATTGAATACATCTGTGGGAAGACATGGTGGAAAATCGCCATAACATCAGCCAAAACTAGACCCGGGACAGACTGAAGAACAGACCATAAATTGCTCATATGCAGGCTCAGGCTGAAGCTGAAGAATAGCAATTCTGACTCATAGCAACCGTGTATAGGGTTTCTGAGCAGCAGCTGATGGGTTTGAACCACTGACCTTGCAGTCCAGTGCATTATCCAGTAGCACCACACTTTGAACATACCCTTCCTAAATTTAGAGACCATTTCAAAAACAGATTTGATGCATTAGACACTAATGACTTAAGACTAGAAGAGTTGTGGGATGACCCCAAGAACATCATACACAAAGAAAGCAAATGATCATTAAAAAGACAGGAAAGAAAGAGAAGACCAAAATAAATGTCAGAAGAAACCCTAAAACCTACTCTCCAGTTTAGAAATGCTAAAGTAAATGGGAGAAATGAGAAAGTAAAAGCTGAAAAAAATTTCAGCAGGTAGTTCCAAAAGACAAAGTAAAGAATTATAATGAAATATGCATAGACTTGGATTTAGAAAATGTAAAAGTAAGAACACATTCGGCATTTCTCAGGCTGAAAGAACTGAAGAAAAATTCAAGCCTCAACTTGAAATTGGATAATTCAATGGACAAAATATTGAATGATGCAGAAAATATCAAAAGAAGATGAAAGATATACACAGAGTCACTGTAGCAAAAAGATATGGTCGATGTTCAGTCATTTCAAGAGATAGTAAATATATGATCAACAACTGATCATGCTGAAGGTCAAAGCTACACTGAAGGCATTGGCAGAAAACAAAGCTCTAGGAAATGATGGGAAGACAAATTGCAATCTTTCAATAAACTGATGCAGCACTGGAGGCACTCATTTATCTATGACCAGAAATTTGGAGGACAGCTACCTGGCCAAATGATTAGGGGAGAACCATATTTGTGCCCATTTCAAAGAAAGGTGACCCAATGGAAAGCGGAAATCATCGAACTTTATCAATACTATCACATGCAAGTAAAATTTTGCTGAAGATGATTCAAAAACGAATGTATCAGAACATCTACAGAGAATTTCCAGAAATTCAATCTAGATTAAGATGAGGGTGTAGAACTAGGGTTATAATTACTGACTTCAGATGGATATTAACTAAAGAAGAGATCGCATAAAGATGTTTCCTTGTGGTTGACCATACAAAGGTTTTCTACTGTGAATCATGACAAACTATGGTTTAAACTTGGAAACACTATTCAGACTCTATAGCACTTGACAATAACGATGGATAGCATTGTAAAGAATAGGCATTGCAGAACATTTAAAGGAGCTCGTGAAGAACCTATATATGGACCAAGAGGCCGTTAGAATAGAACAAGGGGATACTACATGATTTAAAATAAAAAAAAAAAAGCTCATTAACAACCTGCCATATGTATATGATACAATCTTGCTTGCTGAAACTAAAGAGGGAAAATATTTACTGATGAAGGTAAGTGACTATCAACTTCAGAATGGGTTCCACCTCAATGTAAAGAAAACAAAAATTCTTACAATTGGACCAATATTTAACATCATGTTAAACTGAGATGAGATTGAAGTTGCCAAAGACTTCCTTTTGTTTGGATTCATCATGAACACTCATGCAATCAGGGAACCAAGAAATCATATGACACATTGCATTAGGCAAATATGGTGCACAAGACCTATTTAAAGTATTTAAACTAAGGTGATCCTTACCCACACCATAGTATTTTCAGTTGCCTCATATACATGTGAAAGTTGGAAAATGAATAAGGAAGACCATATTAGAATTGATGCATTTGAACTGTGGTGTCCGAGAAGAATATTAAAAGGAACCTGGTCTGCTAGAAGATGAATAGGTCTGTGTTGGTGGACGTATAGCTAGAGTATTCCTTAGAAGCCAGTATGGTGAGATTTTGTGTCTCATACTTTGGGCATGTTATCAGGTGGAACCAGTCCCTGGAGAAGGACATTGATCTTGGTAAAATGGAGGGTCAGTGAGAATGAGGATGACCCTCAATGAGACCTATTGACATAGTGGCAACAGTAATGTGCTCAAGCTTAACAATGATTGTGAGGATGGCCCAGGCCCAGGCCCAGGCTGGGTTTTTCTCTATTGCTATTGGGTTGCTATGAGTTGGAACCATCTCTATAGCACCTAAACAACAACAACATTGTTCTACCCATTTTATAGATGAGGTGAAAAAGATATTTGGTGCCTTAGGGGTCTTTTGGTTAGTCACAAAGGTAGGACTGCATATCAGATCACCTGACTCCATAGTTGGGTTTGTTTTCAACATACATCACAATTCATTAGACATGGGACTTTTTATCTCTAATGATTTGTTGTTGCTTTTACCATCCATCCAGTTGCCTTTGACTCATGGAGACCCTAGGTATAATAGTATGATCGAGTCCATCTCTGCAATTTCTGTGTCAGTCCACCTCAGTGAGGATATCCCTTGTCCTCTCTGACTCTCAACTTCTTCAACATGATGTTCTCCAGTGATCGATATCTCTTGATGACATGTCCAAAGCCAGCATGTTGTCCACTGCTCTGTTGCGATCCATAAGGTTGCTATTGGCTAATTTTTGGAAATAGATCATCAGGCCATTCCCAGATTGTCTTAGTCTGGAAGCTCTGCTAATGTCTGTCCACTGTGATGACCCCATTGGTTTGGGGACTACTGGTGGCACAGCTTTCATGAGCATAGCACCATGTAAGTCACCTCAGTACAACAAACCAATAAATGACGGTTACTAATTTAATTAATATATTTCAAATGATGCATGTCTTCATTTTCATTTTTGATCAGCAATAATATTGTCTTGAATTCCAGAATTGCATTCTTAAGAAAGTACTTGCTCACCAGTGAATAAGGAAGACTGAAGAAGAATTGATACTTTTGAATTATGGTGTTCATGAAGAATATTGAATAAATGAGGGATTTCCAGAACAAACAAATCTTCCTTGAAAACAATACAGCCAGAATTATTCTTAGAATCAAGAATCACCAGAGTATATTGGGCATATTTTCAGGTGGGACCAGTCCCTGGAGAAGGACATCATGCTTGGTAAAGTAGAGGGTCAACAAAAAAGAGGAAGACACCCAACAAGATGGATTGACACAGTGGCAGCAACAATGGACTTGAACATAGCAAGGATTATGAGGATGAGTGTTTTGTTCTGTTGTACCTAGTGGTCTGTTGTACATAGGATTGGAACAGACTCAACAGCATCTTACAACACAATGTTACAGGATTCAAACACCTTTTGACTACATTTCCCCGCTCTAATCAATGAGGTTTTAAAGAGTCTATGGATGACTTGAGTGGTGGCTAGGGTGTGTGAGCAAGCGGCTATCAAATGCTCACCCATTTCCCTCATAAGCTCTTTCCTTGAAGGGACTGTGTTTGCCTCTGCCACTGCTCATCTCTGCAGAGCTCTCTTCAGTGAGATGGGATGATGGCCTTCTTTCATTCCCACCAGTCTGTATTCAGGAGGGTAGTTTAGTGAGTTGGTAACATATGCAATGTTGTCATTCAAATGGGATTTTGGAGGAATTTCCCACAAAAAACTGGCACACTGGCAGAGATGAGTCACCCAAAACAATTTCCTTATTCCAAGGAAATTTTACAAGCTTGTCAAGGCAGAATTTCCCTCTCATCCAAAGATGTGTATTGAAACAACCTGCACTGGATTGGTTTTAATGAGGTACCTATGAATTGATGCATTAGAATCACACCAATTCAGGCATAACAAGCCAAGAAAACATGTTAAAATTTTCCTCACACAAAGATTAACAATGGATGCTCAAAGAGACAATGCTGATATTTGGGTCCTCCATCTATACTGGCATGTTAAGTTTCACTGATTAAATTATTTCACATTCAACTACAACTACTCCTCCTTTCTACTTTTACAAAAGTCAACATTCTTTCTTAGTTATGGAGGTGCACATTGAGGAAAAATGAAAATACACACTAAAGTGTAAAGTGATAAATAAAAAGTTTCCACAATATGAACCTATTAAAATAGTCCTATATTTCCTTCTAGGCTTTTGGTTCTTTGTCAGTTTTTATATATGATTGATATTTTCATCTCTGGGGAATTTTATATGCCAATTAGCATTCCATCAGAAACCTCTTCTATTGTACTGTTGTATCAATGATTAAAGTGTTTTGAACTAATGCCTATTTATTAATACTTAGATTTTTTTTTAGTTATTTATAACATAATTTCAAATGCATCTGCATCAACCTCTTATGGTATACTCTGGAAATATTTCTAAAGATGGACTCATGGAGTCAATGGGCATGAGCATCTATTTTAAGGCTTTGAAATACTGTGTTAAGTTGACTGGTTTTACCAATTTACACTCACACCCCAGAGTACAAGATTTCACATATCACTACACCCACACTGACATTGTGCATTATATTTTCAGTGAATATTCATCATTCTCTTCTCACTCTAAAAATAACCCATTGTCATTATAGAAAATTTGGAAAATACCAATAAGTATAAAGAATAATAGTTATTCTACCTAGAAGAAAACATGTTAACATATTTTCTGTATCAGCCTCTTGTCCTCCTCTATCGGACTTTACTCTGCATATGAGTTCCTGCTTAAAGTCACCTACTGTGGTATTTCTCCATGTCATTAAATAGCGTGCACGCGCATCTTTTTTTAATAGCTGCTCCTGCATTGTTGAACATGCAATTAGTCATTCTCCTACTCTGAACAATTTTTCAGTTTTAAATGGAGGCTGCGTTGAATATCCTTGAAAATACATTTTAACAGCATCTCTTTTTATTGCCTGGGGACATTTCTAGTTTTGAAATGTTGGGATGAAAAAGTGGGGATTATGTAGCTGTCTTTATTCCTATTGTCAAACAACTCCTGGTGGTTTAGGAAGCGTATCTTTCATTTTGTTCTGCAATTGGAATTTGAAATATTTAGTAAGATGAAACATTTTTGGCATTTGTTTTCATTAGGTGCTATGGAGTTAGGTCTGACTCACAGCAACCCAATGCACAATAGAATGAAACACTACCCTGTCCTGCCCACTCCACAATTCTTGCTATTTTTGAATCCATTGATGAAGTCATAATGTCAATCCATCTCATTCTAGGGGGCGGGGCCTTTCTATTTTTCACAGACCCTCCACTTTATCAAGCATGATGTCCTTCTGCAGGGACAGGTTCCTCCTAATAACTGTCCAACGCATGAGAGACAACGTCTCACCATCCTGATTTCTAAGGGAAATTCTGGGTGTATTTCTTCCAAGACAGATTTATTCGTGCTTCTGGCAGTCCATGGTAGTTTTAATAAACATTAAAATTCAGATGCATCCATAGACACCATAATTCAAGAATATCACCTACTCCCTAGTCTTCTTTATTCAATGTACAGCTTTCACATGCATATGACACTGTTGAAATCACCGTGACTTAGTTCTCTTAACCACCACTCGACTATAAGTTTGTTGTACTATGGTGGGTTATGCATTGCTGTGATGCTGAAAGCTTCGCCAATGGTAGGCAGGACTCATCAGATCTTACAGACTAAGACAGAGTAGCAAGAAGGAGATGAGGACTACATCTGAATGCTTAGCCACTGAAAGCCTTATAGTCAACAGTAGAACATTGTCAGATATAGTTCAAGAAGGTGGAATCATTATGAATAGCAAAGAACATTATCATACATAATGCTGGAAGATGAGCCCCTCCGATTGGAAGGAACTCAAAAGATGACTGAGAAACAGGTGCCTTCTCAAAGTAGAGTTAACCAAGATGACACAAATGGAGTAAAGTTTCGGGGACTGTCACTTGCTGATAGGGCACAACTCAAAAGGAGGAGAAACAGCTGCAAACATCCATTAATAATTGTAACATAGAATGTATGAAGTATTAATCTAGGAAAATTGAATGTTATAAAAAATGAAATAGAACACATTAAGATTGATATCTAGGTATTAGCTGAAATGGACTGGTATTGGCCATTTAAAATTTGATAATCTTATGGCTTATTATGCCAGTATCATCAAATTGAAGAGGAATGGTATCACATTCATCATCAAAAAGAACCTGTTTGTATTAAAGATCTATCTTTAAATACATTGATATCTTTGAAAGGATATCTATACCCCTATGGGGAAGACCTATGGCGTCAAGTGTGGCAGCGGTAGTGAGGTTGGCCCAGGATAGGACATTGTTTTGTTCTGCTGTGCATGGGGTTGCTATGAGTCAGTTCCGACTCGATGGCACCTGACGACAACAACATGGGGAAGACCTATTGTGGCTGTGTAGGATACACACTGGACTGCTCACCACAAGACTGGTGATTCAAACCTACCAGCTGCTCCTCAAAAACCCTTTATAGGGTCCCTATGAGTCAGAACTAACTCAATGGCAAGTATGAACAACACTATTATTCAAATGATTCAAATTTACTATTTCAAATTTATGTACTATGAAGATTTGAAGAATTCTACCAATTTCTTCAGTCTGAAATTGATTAAACATGCAATCAAGATATATTGATAATTACTATTGGAATGCAAAGGTTGGAAACAAAGATCAGTAGTTGGAAAATATGATCTTTGGTGATAGAAATGATTCTGGGGATCACATGATAGAATTCTGCAAGACCAATTGCAAATACCTATTTAAAACAACATAAAATGCAACTATGCACATAGACCTCACCAAATGGACTACACAGGAATAAAATTGACCACATTTGTGGGAAGTGACCCTGGAAAAACTCCATATCATCAGTCAAAAGAAGACGCGGGGGCCAGCTGAGGAAAAGACCATCAATTGCTCATATACAAGTTCAGGCTGAAACCCCAAAACATGAAAACAAGTCCACGTGAGCCAAAATATGACTTTGGACATATTCCAATTGAATTTGGAGACCATCTCAAGAACAGATTTGATGTACTAGACACTAATAACTAAAGACCAGGAGAGCTGTGGGATGACATCAAAAACATCATAGAGAAAGAAAGCAAAAGGACATTAAAGAGACAGGAAAGAATGAAAACACCCAAATGAATGTCAGAAGAGAAAATGAAATTGGTTCTCTAGTGTAGAAATGCTAAAGCAATTGGAATAAATGAGGAAGTCAAGGAGCTGAACAGAAAAACTTTAAAGGGAAACTTGAGAAGACAAGGTCAAGTATTATAATGAAATGTGCAAAGACCTGGAGTTGGAAAATCAGAAGAACATACTCAGAATTTCTTAAGTTGAAAGAATTGAAAAATTTCAAACTTTGTCTTAGAAAATTGATGGATTCTAATAGAGTCTTGTAAGGAGCTTTGGTAGCATAGTGGTTACAAATTGTGTTGCTAACCTCTGGGTCAGCAGTTCGAAACTACCAGCTGTTCCACAGGAGAAAGATGAGGCTTTCTGCTCCTGTAAAGATTTACAGCTTCGGAAACCCTGTATAGGGTCACTATGATTTGGAATAGATTCCACAGCATATTAGCACCACCACCACCACCAATGGAGTCTTGTATAATGCTGTAGGATAAGCACTGGGCTGCTAACCAAAGGTTTGTGGTTAAAATCCACTAGCCATTCCTCAAAAACCCTATATAGGTCACTATGAGTAGGAACCTACTAGACTACACTTAACAACAACAAATGGACAAAATATTGAATGATGCAGAAAACATGAAATGAAGATGGAAGGTATACAGAGTCCCTGTACCAAAAAGAAATATTTAATCTACAACCATTTCAAGAGGTAGCGTATGATCAAGAACCCATGGTCAGTTTCACAGTCTACACCTGGCTTTGTTGTTTAAAAAAGGTATTTGCGTTGTAGAAGTCATTGTTTTTGTTCTTGTTGTTAGGTGCCATCAAGTTGGTACGAACTCATAGCGACCCTATGCACAACAGAACGAAACACTGCCCGTTCCGGGGCCAACCTCACAATTGTTGCCATGCTTGAGTCCATTGGTGCTGCCACTTTGACAATCCATATCACTGGGGTCTTCCTCTTTTTCTCAGACTCTCCACCTTACCAAACATGATATCCTTCTCCACTGACTGGTCCTTCCTAACAATATGTCAGAAAGCATGAGAAACGAAGTCTGGCCATCATGGCCTCCAAGGGGCACTCTGGCTGCACTTCTTCCAACATAGATCTCTTTTTGTTCTTTTGGCAGCCCATGGCACTTTCAATATTCTCCTCCAACACCATAATTCAAAAGCATCAGTTCTTATACGGTCTTCTTTATTCACTGTCCAGCTTTTGCATGCATATGAGGTTATTGAAAATAAAGTAATTTTTGTGTGTGCTTCCTTTCATCGTTTGAGGTATGAAAGATTATTTTCCAATGAGACGTAATGTGGATATTTTTGTTCATATTTTCTTCTCTTTTTATGGCTTGCTTTTCTTTTCATTTAATGTTTGTGGTATTCAGAATTTATTTTTCATCTGTTCTGAGGGGAAGGGATTGCTACAGTTTCCCATCCACTTGTTGACCATTGAGTAACTCTTCCTTTTCTCCATTTCTTTGCATCACCATTTTGGTCAAATATGCAAAAATCGCATACATTTCTCACTGCTGCAGCATTGTAGAATAAGCACTGGACTGTTAACCAAAAGGCTGGTGGTTCAAACCCACCAGCTGCTACTTCAAAACACTATACAGTTCTCACTATGAGTCAGAACTGACTCGACGGCACTCGACACCAACAACGAGGGTCTGTGTCAAGGTTGTCTCACCTGCTTCATTTATCTGACTTCCCCCTCAATTTGATTTGGTTTAACATTTAGTGAGTGACATCCTTTGCTAGACTTTGTTGTTGCTGCATGCCACTGAGTGGGTTCCACCTCATAGCACCCTACAGGACAGAGCAGAACAGCAGCTCAGTGTTCCTAGAATTCCAGGTCTTTCCTCCCACAGAGTGGTTGGTGCATTTGAACTGCCGATCTTTGGGCTAGCCCTCAAGTACTTGACTATTGCACTACCAGGACCCTTTTGCTAGACTTTTAGGCTAGAGAACGTCTCACAGGTTAATTGGAAGGTAAAAGATCAATGTACACAAATACATGCCAATTGCTGAGAATGGTGCCATCTCAGACCCTGCTCCTGCATATAATGAGGGCACAGCCAGGGAATGATTAGCTCAGCTTGGTAAAGATATGGGTTTTGGAGATGTGCAATCTCTCCCTAGATAGTTAGCAGGAGTCGGTCATGCAGATAGACATTGGAAGAGGAGAGGGCTTTAAAGTTCTTGGAGGCAAAGCATAGAAACATTTCTGAGAACGTCCACGTGTTCTCAGTGTTAAGGTGAAGGGAAGCTGAGAAGGAGGCTTGCCAGGCACAAGAGTGTATGCTTAGTACTATCTATTGTTGTTACTAAGTGACATTGAGTCGGTTCCTACCCATAGTAACCCTCTATAGGGTTTCCAAGGAGCAGCTGGTGAGCTTGAACCACCGACTTTGTAGTTCAAACCAACTTTTCAGTCCAGTGCACTAACCCACAGCGCCACACCAGGACTCCTATCTATAGATAGGACTGTTTACTAGCAAAGGACTTCATGGTTGTAAAGTGAGGGAAACCCTCAGTGAGACAGACTGGCACAATGATCACAAAGATGCTACAGGACTGGCAGTGCTTTATTCTGCTCCATGGGAGGTGCCATGTATTGGAACCAAGCCTGATGAAAGCAGCAAGTGGGAGAAGGGCAGGCTGTTGTCTGAGGAAGACTACAGAGCATCAACTTAGGTCTGAGATGTTTGGAGAATAGACTGGTGTCTAAGAGGTCATTTGCATCCTTGCAAAAGAATATTTTTCTTTTTGGTCATCTCAAATACATTAGTACTGACAAAAGGTTGGAGATTCGAGTCTATCCAAAGGTATCGTACAAGGAAATCGTACAAGGAAGGTCTAGAGATGCATTTATGAAAAGTCAGCCACTGAAAGTCCTGTGGATCACAGTTCTACTTTGACACACACGGGGGGAGGAGGCACCATGAGTGGAATCTTCTTATGAAAAACCCCCCACTGAGAACCCTGCGGGGCACAGTTCTACTCTGACACACATGGGGGCGTCATGAGTTGTAGTTGGTTGGATGGCAACTGTTTTTTGGTTGACTAGGGTCATGTGGTCAGCTCCAACTGATACGTCATGAGTGGACTTGGTGTGTCCTTACAGGCAGAAGATTTAGCTGCCAACGTACTTTCTCTTTACCCCCTTCACTGAGCTCAGCGGTGATCTTACAAGGTGCTACCCCATCACTTGTGTCCCAGAGCCTGAACAATGCAGAGCAAAGTCCCAGCTGACACTCAATGGACAGATAATGGGAGCAAGAAATAAACATCTATGCTTCATCATTTTCCTCTATTTATAAAACAAACCAACAAAACCGAATCTGTTTCTGTTGTCAATTTCAACTCCCAACAACCATACAGGACAGAAGCATTGGGCTTCCAAGGGTGTCAATCTTTATGGTAATGACTGTCACATCTTAAACCCACAGAGTGCCTGGTGGTTTGAACCGTTAGCAGACCAGCACTCAACCAATGCACCACCAGGGTTTCTTCTGCATTTATAGTTTTAGAAAATTGTTATCTTTTATTTTCAGTCTTTTTATTTGATTCCTAATTACTTTGACCAGGGACAATAAGTAATGGGCTAAATTTTGTAATTAATTGGTGCTTCACTTTAGATTCAAGCACTGTGACTCAGAAGGATAGCTGCAAGAAGGGACGTCCCTGTCCACTGAAACTGGGCTCTCAGAGGAGGTGATAAACCCCAGGATACCTGAGGCTCTGGTTGTTTGAAGCACTTTATAAAGTGAATTTGCTAAATTCAATTTATGTGCCGAATAGCATTGTCTACTGAAATATGCTTTATATTTTTGCAAATGATCTTAGATCTATAACCACTAGATAGCCATATTTCTCATGAGTAAATCTCAAACTAGGCAGCAAAATGATAAAAACCAAGGTTTTAGAATTATGTGAGTTTCCATTGAGTCTTTTGACTACTTGGATTACACGGACATCATGCCTATTTCTTCTTTAGTTGTTGTTTATTTATTGTTTTTTTGCATAATCATTCATTGAATGAAATCTCATAGAGATGTCAATGTTGCCTCTGACCATGGTTTATTGACTAGGTAAAACCCACTTTAAGTTCCACTGCCTTTCACAACCAAACCCGTTACCTAGCAAGTAACCCAACTCACCGATTTGATGAGGAATAAAAATTAAAAAATGTATTCTTGCATGCCTTTTCTGCTGGCTTTGAGAAACATTACTCTCTTTAATTTCTGAATGGTTGTTTCTTCTTTATGAGTCAGCTATTGTTTTCAGCCTCAATAATAGAAAGTATTATTGTAGAATTTATTTCTCCCTTTTTATTTCATTTTAGTTTTACATTTCATATATCATTTAGCTCCCATGTCTGCCATGTGGTTTCTTTCATACCAGTATTTCATCTTTCATCTGTATAATGGTTTTTCAGTCTCTAACCAACCCCCCCTCCAACCCCCTGCTCATCCACCTAAATCATGCTTTATTTCTGTCCCGGAAGGCCTTATGGTAATTAAATAATGGTGTTTCTTCTAATATTTCTAGGAACACTCTATTATTTTATACTAGACATATTGGATGCTGTGAATTGAAACGGACTCAAGGCAATTGCTTACTTTCAATATTGGTCTGTCATTAGGTTAAGTCTAAAGGACAGAACCAAGCGTATTTTGTTTTCTGATGTAGTAAACGTAATGCAAGTTAAGACAATTTGCTTGTCTAAGAAGGCAATATCACCAGCGGTAAGAGAATCCTTGGGGTTTTTTCCCTGTGAGCTCAAAGAAGCAGGTATCAATTGCATAAGGATGCAGATATATACAAAGTTTTCTTTCGGAAAAGGCTGTAGCCTTAGATTGAGTTTCATACCCAAGATAAGACTGGACTTTAAATCTAATCACTGTAGTTCAAAAAAAATAAATAAAAGATTATAACAACTCCAAAACTGGTGTGTGGGGCAGTTGTGTAAAGAGAGGGATTTACATTCTAGCATTGAATTATATTCAACCTTCTAAAATCCTGGCTTCCTCATTGCAAAGGAGGGAGCTATCTCTTGTTCAGACTACTGGTGTGAGGGTTAAATCCGACAATATCTGCAAAGAGTCTGACACCTGTGACCTCTCAAAATGTCTTCACCGTCCACATTACAATGACGGCAAACTACAGTCTTCTTTCCTGATGATTTTTTAAATGTTTGTGGTAGCTGCAGTTCCCTTTGACATTCTGCCCCTAAACTGTAATGGTTCTGATTACAGTGTTCCCTATGAGATTTATAGATCTGATATAGGACATGCACATTTTCTTTAGTCAACTTCCAGCATTAACATTCAACACAGTAATGATCATTTTAGGAATGCTCTGCTTAATGGTTTTGAGGCGAGAACAGCTCCCATTCTCAAAGACACGCCTGTACTGAATCAGGGCTTAAGGAGGTCGACTCTGCATTTATCCAGGAGGCCTGCATTGTCACAAAAGTCTATAGGAAAGCAATTTCTGCATATTTTATAAAATGTAATCAAAGATGAATACAAGATGTTCTCCAACATCATTAAAGTCAGGTCTGAGAAATATATTCCTCCAGGAAATACTCCAAGAGAATGTGCACACCTCCATTTATTAGGTAAATCAGAAGTATATAAATTGTTTTTTGAATTTCATCCTGGTTGCTTAAAAGCTCACAGATGAGTACAATTACATAATTAAGTGAAATATTGTTTGAAATGTCCTTCATAAAATAAAAATGCTCTATTCTGTGGTAATTGACAAAGCACTGGTATTGGTAAGTATCTCTTCCTGTTCCCTTCATTTTGTACGCTTTATGGTGTTGTGGGACCAGCATGGGGCTGCTAACTGGAAGGCCAGTAGTTGAAACCCACTAGCCGCCCCATCTGAGAAAGCTGAGGCTGTCTGCCCCATAGACATTTGCACTATGAGTCAGAACTGACTTGGTGGTAGTGGTGTTTTAGTATGGACACATGTTTTAAGAAACATTCTGTCAAATGTTTTTTTGAATTAGAGACTGATTTATAAGTTACAAAACATGTAAGGTAATTAGCGTTAGCATATTTGAGAGTTAATAAAAGCAACAATTTTCATAGAAACGCAAACCAAACAAACTGTAGTTCATTCTAACTCAAGGTGAGTCCACGTGTAAGAGGACAACTGTGCTTCCTATGTCATCGGTGCTAGGTGATGTCAGATTGACTCCAACTCATAGTAAGATCATGAACAACAAAACAAAACACTGCTGATCCTGTGTCAGCCTCCCAAATGTTACTGAGTGAGTCCATTGTTGCAGCCACTATAGCAACCAATCTTGTGTTTCATGGTCCCTCTATTTTACCGAGAACCATGCCCTTCCGCTGAGAGTGGTTCCTCCTGATGTGTGTACAAATGGGAGACAAAGTCTCACCATGTTGCTTTCTAAGGAGCCCTCAGGCTGTACTTCTTCCAAAACTGGCAGTCCATGATGCTTTCAATATTCTTCACCAACACTGTAATTCAAATAACATAAGTTTTTTCTAAAGCCTTCCTTATGCATTAGTCCTCAAAGGGTCAGATTTGTTCTTCAGTACTTTAAAGAGCTATTTTGAAGCAGATTTGCTCAGTGTAACATGTTGTTTATTTGTAGATTGTTGTTGTTATGTGCCGTGGCGTCGGTTCCGGCTCATAGCGACCCTACACAGGGTTTCCGAGGCTGTAAATCTTTACGGGAGCAGACTGCCTCATCTTTCTCCTGCGGAACAGCTGGTAGTTTCACACTGCTGACCTTGCAGCTCGCAGCCTGATTCGTAACCAGATTACTGCTCCCATAAGCACTGACTGTAGATCCTGGTGAGATGAAAATTCTTGAATTCTTAAATCCTTTCTCCATTTATCATGATGTGGTTTATTGGCCCCAATAAGAGGATTTTTATTTTATTTTCCTTGATTTGTAGTCAATACAGAAGACCATATTCTTTTCTCTTCATCAGCAACTGTTTCGTGCCCTCTTCACTCTTAGAAAGCAAAGCTATGTCATCTGCATATCAAGAGTTGCTGTGAATCTTCCCTCAATCCTGATGCCACGTTCTTCTTCACATAATTCAGTTTCTCAGATTTTGTGTTCAGCATACAGACTGAATAAGTATGGTGAAAGGATACAACCCTGATAACAACTTTCCTGATTTTAAACCTTTTAGAATCCTGTTGTTCTGTTAGACCGACTGCTCTTGTATAACTTCATCACTAACACAATGAAGTGTTCTGCAATTCCCATTCTTTGCAATGTTATCCATAGTTTGTTATGACCCACACAGTAAAATGTCTTTACGTAGTCAATAAGCAAGTAAACATCTTTCTAGTGTTCTCTGCTTTCAGCCAAGAGCCACCTGACATCAACAGTGATGTCCACGTGTATAGTCACCATTGTTAAAAAACGGTGTTTGCAATTAATAAGTCATTGGTCTTGCAAAATTCTATCAAGAGATCTCCAGGATCATTTCTATTACCAAGGCCATAGTTTCGAACTACCAATCCCTCCTTAATGTTTCCAACTTTCACATTCTGATCAACAGTAATTATCAGTGCCTCTGGATTACATGTTTGATGAATTTCAGACACGGTAATTTGGTAGAATTCTTCAGTTTCTTCACTGTAAATTTAACTGGTCTTCCTTGGAGGCGTATGGATCGTATCCTATCACAAATAGCATTGCACTTCAAGACAGATCTT
The DNA here is from genome assembly GCF_000296735.1 of Chrysochloris asiatica. Classification (NCBI taxonomy): domain Eukaryota; kingdom Metazoa; phylum Chordata; class Mammalia; order Afrosoricida; family Chrysochloridae; genus Chrysochloris; species Chrysochloris asiatica. The sequence goes on along the minus strand of NW_006408801.1, from coordinate 1,795,502 downwards.
GAGATATTCTTTTTTAAGATGAGTGGAAACACCATTTTCATTTCTCTTTATTTTATCATTCTAGGCAGAGTAGACCATATGATTGTCTGTTCAGAATGTGAAGCACCAGTCCATTTCAGCTCAGTAACGGTGCTTCCTATATTGTTGCTGTTATTAAGTGCCATTGGTCCAGTTCTGACTCACAGTGACCCTGTCTAGGGTTTCCAAGGAGCAGCTGGTGAACTTGAACCACTGACCTTGCGGTTCAAACCTACTTTGCAGTCCAGTGCATTAACCCTCAGTGCTACACCAGGACTCCTATAGTGAATCCTTAATGCAAAGTTATCACTCTAAATCTTTTGCATAGAATTTGACCAATCCAGTGGAAATAATACGATTTAGAAGTGTTTCTAGGGCCTTCTTGACTTGAAAAAGCACCTGAAACATATTTTCCTGTTCAGTCCTAGAGTGTGAATTGATTCCAATTCATCGAAATCCTCAGTTCCAGAGGAGAACTACTTCATCGGCTTTCTGAGGCTGTAAATCTTTATGGAAGCAGACTGCTTTATCTCTCCAGCAGAGCAGCTGCTGGATTTGAACCACCAATCTTGTGGTTTGTGGTTAGCAACTGAATGCTTATGCCACTTCACCACCAGAGTCCCTTTAGGTTGTCTTTGTTCTGACTTAGAGTGATCATGTCTTCCAAGGAGCGGCTGATGAATTTGAACTGCTGACGTTTTGGTTCAAACTGAACTTGTGGTCCAGTGCTTTGTTCAACAGCGCCATACCAGGATTCCTAGTCCTCCCTTCAATCAAAAGGCAAGTTATTATTGCATCAATTGAAAAATATCATCAAAATAGTCTATTACTTTTTTCTCTTTATTATTTAAATGATATTAAAATAAAGGATTCTTGTTAGAATATTTACTACAGTCTTACTTAAAAAAAAAAAAAGATTATCCCTGCTAGCTCTAATTTTAAATGAGGCATTAATAATAAGACTTAGCATTTGCATAGCACCTTATATGCTCAAAGTACTGAGTGATTATGAATTAGTTCATCTTCCCGATAGCCCTGTGAGGTCGATCAGCATTACACTTTCTTTTACAGACCCAGGGGTTAAGTGGCCTGCCCAAGGACTCAGACTTTAAAATTGAAGTTTGATTTCTAATGTTTTGTGCAGATCCCAGACCTCAGCTATGCAGCATGAAGCAAATTAAGCAGCACAGACAGAAACAAGTCAACACTGGTCTTTGGATCTTCAAGAGCAAAACAGAAAACACCAAAAGCTGACTTTTTGTTTAGCCTGTCTTGGAGCCTTTACAAGAAAACCATGGCTTCCTTTGTAAAATTATAGTCATTTTAAAACAATTAGAAAATTAAATGGGGCTTCTGGTAGGAAGGTCAATTTGAAGAAGAGATGGACCAGCTTCCTTTTAAATAATTGAGTTAACTGGAAATTGGCCTAGGTTGCCAGCAGCACTTGGAGCCTTTTTTATGGGGCCTCATTTGACAATTCACACCCATCAAGACGCAAGCTTAACTGAAAGAAAAGAGGTTCCTTGGTTGGGCCTCCCACCCTCACAAGTCACCATTTGCCTCCTCAGGGGTCCTCTCATGCCTTTCTGCTCACTGGCTCTGCATTTCTGGGTGTCATCACTTATCTGGCTGGAAGGGACCTCATCAGAGAAGGTGTCTTCTTGCTGATGCCTGACCTCTGGAAAATAAGACCCAAGACTCCATTTCCCAGTTTCCATTTTTCAAGGAGTACGCAGATCTGAGTTATTTCTTAGCTGTCCGTGACGGTTCTTAAGGCTTTGTATGTTTCTATGAATGGGTTTCTTCAGCTACAGGTCTTTCTGCTTATCAGCTGGGAATTATCTGCTTTTGAAAAGGGGGAAATAATAATTTTATCTTGATTTCCTACCAGGTCTGCTCCTGTTTTTGTGTCTAGGGATTTGTCTGATGGAGATGTGAAATAGCATTTGTCCTGACTTCGTGTAAAGGTTTGATAAATGCTCTTACTAGTCTTGGCTGTTGATTTTTAATAGTTATTTCTTGTAGATGCCAAGGATAAGATAGGCAGAGATGCATTCTTAATATATCCCTGAAGTTATGAAGGAGCCCTGGTGGTGTACAGTTGAGCATTAGGCCGCTAGACAAACACATGGTGATTTGAGCTCACGCAGCAGCTCTGTGGAAGACAGACTCGGTGATCTGCTTCCGTAAAGATTATAGTTTAGGGAATCCTGGTGTGGTGCTGTAGGATAAGCACAGGACTGCAAGGTTGATTTGAACCACAAGGTTGTTATTGTTGTTGTTAAGTGCCATTGCGTCAGCTCTGACTCTTAGTGACCCTGCATAGGGGTTCTCAGGAGTGACTGGTGAGCTTGAACCACTGACCTTGCAGTCCAGAACAAGGTAGATGACTCAAACTCACCAGCCAGTCCTTGGAAGCTCTATACTGGGTCACGATCAGTCAAAACTGACTAGATAGCACTTAACACCAACAAATGGGGCAGTTCTATTCTGGCCCATGGGATTGATGTGTGCTGCAATTAGACCCACACTCAATATTCTCCTTCAGTTCCTGACTCTCCTTCCTCAGCTGCTCCAGGTCAGCAGAATCCAATCATTGTATCTTGGATGTTGGCTTGCAAGCTTTTTAGACCCTAGAAACAACACAACAAAGTAGGAGGGAGAACAGAAGCACCAAACACATTTTTAAGACAATTAACTGGACTGTCTCATAAAACCATAACCCTAAGTAACCCTCCCAACCAAGGAACCCAATTCCATGAGGTTTTCGGTTGCCCTTAAGCCACCTCAGTAGCTGTTTGTTGGGTGGTGTTACGTTTTCCTGTTATGTATATTTCACACAGCCTGTGCCTGTTCAGCTTTGCATAAACATACAATTTTGGGGGTCATCATTAAAGTATTTGGCTATGCAACTTTACCATTAAACAATGTGATTTTTCATCATCGTTAACCCCTTCTGCTCTGGTAATCACTAATATACTTTGGTCTGTCCATATTTACCTCTTCTTATCTTTTCATACAAATCAAGTCATAAGATATTTGTCCTCTGTGATTGGCTTATGTCACTCAGCATAATGTCTTCCAGCTTCCTCTGTATTAGAACATGTACTAAGACTTCATTTCTTCTACTGGTGCTCTGGCTGTACGTCTTCCAACACAGATCTGTTCTTCCGGCAATCCATAGTACTTTCAGTATTCTCCTCCAACACCAGAACTGAAATGCATCAATTCTTCTATGGTCTTCCTTATTCACTGCCTAACTTTCACCTGTATATGGGGTTATTGAAAATTTCAGCCTAGGGCAGCCTATTTTGTGGACCCCTCTAGTAACAATGAACTCAGACGCCCCATTGATGAGGAGGATGGCATAGGACTGGACAAAGTTTGGTTCTGCGGTACCTGCGGTCACATGGATCAGAGCCAGCTCAACAATAACAATAAACAGATGAACCAAGTAATTTCATCTTGCACAAAGAAAAACATCCTATGTCTGTTGTCTATTGACCACAAGTAGGTTCACTGTTGGAGGCTCAGAGAGCCCTGTCTACACCACACAGCCTTCACATCTACTTATTTGTTCATGCCATCTCCAGAGTAGCAAAACCAGAAATGAATTCATTTCTTCACTCCAGAGTTTTAAGGAACAAATGAAGCAAGACATAAAAGTCTTGCACAATGAAAAAAAGAAAATCGTTGTCACCAAAGCTTATGATCAATGTGTCTTTTGAAAAGAAGATGTATGGAGTGTAGCGGTTGTTCTGATTCACAGTGACCCTGTATACAACTTAACAAAACACTGTGTTCTCTTCACAGTTGTTGTGTTAGAGCCTATTACTGCTGCCACACCTTCAATCCAATTCATTAGGAGTCTTCCTCTTTTTCACTGACTCTACACACACAGCCATAAAGTCAGCAGTTCGAAACTACCAGCAGTTCCGCGGGAGAAAGATGAAGTGGTCTGCTCCCATAAAGATTTACAGCCTCGGAAACCCATTGTAGGGTCGCTATGAGTTGGAACCGACTCCACGTTACATAACAACAACAACAACACTTTACAAAAGGAGCTCTGGTAGCGTAGTGGTTACGAATCGGGTTGCGAAACGCAAGGTCAGAAATTCAAAACTACCAGCTGTTCTGCAGGAGAAAATGAGGCTTTCTACTCCCGTAAAGATCTACAGCCTCGGAAACCCTGTACAGGGTTGTTATGAGTCGGAACCGACTTCACGGCACATAACCACTACCATCAGACTTTACCAAACTTGATGTTCTTCTCCAAGGACGAAACCATCTTTACAACCTGTCTAAAGTACAAGAGATGAAGTCTTGCCATCTTCAATTATAGGGAGCAATCTGACCATACTTTCCAAACAGATTTGTTCATTCTTCTGGAAGTCCATGGTACTTTCAATGTTCTTTGCAACATCGTAATTACAATGCATCAATTTGTCTTTGGTCTTCCTTTGTTACTGTCCAACCTTTGAATGCATATGTTGCTGTTGAAAATATTTTGGTTTGGGTCAGGCATATCCTAATCATCAAAGTGACGTGTTGCTCTTTAACACTTTAAAAAGGTCTTTTGCAGCAGATTTGCCCAATGCAATATGCCATTTTATTTCTTGACTGCTGCTTACACATAGTGGATATGAGTTGGGCTGCTAACCTCAAGGTCAGCGAGTTTGAAACTCTCAGCTATTCCATGAGACAAAGATGAGGCTTTCTGCTCCCATAAAGATTTACAGCCTTGGAAACCATATGTAGGGTCGCTATGAGTAGGGACCGACTCCATGGCCCACCACCACCACCCCTTCTGTGAGTGTTGATTATGAATATATGTAAAATGAAATCTTAGATATCTTCAGTCTTTTCTCCATTTATCCTGATACTGTTTGTTGGTCCAGTTGTGAGGATTTTCATTCTCCTTACATTGAGTTGCAATGCACAACGAAGGCATTCCATACTGATCTTCATTTCAATTTGTGTTCCTTCAGTTCCTGGAGCCTTGCTTTTCACCAATGCCTTCAGTGCAGCTTGGACTTCTTTTATCAGTTCTTGATCACATGTTATCTCTTGAAATGTTGACCAACTCTTTTTGGTGCAATAACTTAGTATATTCCTTCTATATTCTTTTAACAATTTCTATGACATTGAATAGTTTGTCCATTTTTGTTGTTGTTGTTTTTAAGTGCCGTTGAGTCGGTTCTGGCCCATAGCAGCCCTGTATAGGGTTTCTGGGGAGCAACTGGTGAACTTGAACTGCCGAGCTTGTGGTTCAGACCAACTTTGCAGTCCAGCGTATTAACCCACAGCACCACAGCAGAATTCCATTTTGTCCATGTTGTTGTTGTTGTTGTTAAGTACCGTGGAGTCAGTTCTGACTCATAGTCAGACAGGGTTTCCGAGGCTGTAAAATCTTTATGGGAGCAGAATGCCTCATCTTTCTTCTGCGGAACTGCTGGTAGTTTCGAACGGCTGACCTTGAGATTGGCAGCCCAACTTGTAACCATTACACTACCAGAAATATTGAATGTCAATGTTTGAATTTTTTATTCAGTTCTCTCAGTTTGAGAAATGCTTGGCATGTTCTTCCTTCCCTTTTGGCTTTCTGATTCCAGGTCTTTGCACTTTTCATTGTAATATTTTGCTTTGTCTTCTCCAGGTGCCATCTGAAATGTTCTATTCTTCTCTTTACTTCAACGTTCTTTTCCCAGTTGCTTTAACTTCTGTGTGTTCAAGAGCAAGTTTCAGAGTACCTTCTGACATCTGTTTTGTTCTTTTCTTTCTTCCTTGTCTTTTTAATGAACTTTGGTTTCTTCTTATATGATGCTTTTTTATTTCATCCCACAACTCCTCTGGCCTTTCGTCATTAATGTCTAATGCATCAAATCTGTTTTTGAGATAGTCTCTAAATTCAGGTAGAATTTACTCAAGGTCATAGTTTTGTTCTTGTGGACTTGTTTTCCTTTTCTTCAACTTCAGCCTGAACTTGCATATGGCTAATTAATGGTCTGTTTCATTGTTGGCCTCTGTCTTTGTTTTGGCTGATGATAAGAGTTTCTCCATCTTCTCTTCTCACAGATATAGTTACCTTGATTCCTGTTTATTCCATCTGGTTAGCTTCACATGTGTAGTCACCATTTATGTTGTGTAAAGATGCATTTACCATGAAATAGTCATAGGTATTACAATGTGCTATCCCCAGCATCCTTTTTATCACCAAAGGCATAGGACATATTTTCCAACTACTGATCCTTCCTCTTTGTTTCCATTTTTCATAGTCCAATCTCTAGTAATTAACAATAAATCTGGATGGCATGTTTGGTCAATTTCAGACTGAAGAAGTTGGCATTGCTGTTGTTAAGTGCCAATGAGTTGGTTCCAACTCATAGTGACCCTGTATAGGGTTTCAGTGTCTTTTATTAAACATTTTTGATGAAATAGAAAGTCTCATCTTTCTCCTGAGGAGTGGCTGGTAGGTTCATAATCCAGTGCTTACACATGAAACCGTTGTGTTCTCGAAGAACTTGGTAGAATTCTATAATTTCTTCATTGACTTTAGTGTTTGGTGCTTACATTTAAATAATAGTAATATTAACTGGTCTTCCATGTAGACGTATGTAGACAGCATTGTACATCAAGACAGATCTTGAAATGCTCTTTCTATCAACAAATACAGCATCATTCCTCTTCATTTTGTCATTATTGACATAGTAAACCATAGGATTGTTGGATTCAAAATGTCCAATATCTGTCCATTTCAGTTTGCTAATGCGTAGAATATTGATCTTTATGTATTATGTTTTATTTTTGATAACTTTCAATTTCTCTAGATTCATACTTTGTACATTCTATGTTCCAATTATTAATGAATGTTTACAGTGGTTTCTATTTTTGGGTTGTGTCCCATCAGCACACGAAGGTCCTGAAAGCTTTGTTCCATCCACATCATGAAGGTCAACTCTGCTGGGTTTAAAAATACCACTGGACTCGTGTCAACTCTGCTGGGTTTAAAAATACCACTGGACTCGTTTCCAGCTTCACAGCAATACACAAGCCACCACAGAGGGACAAACTGACCGATAAGTGGGGGACAGTTCCTTATTTTGACTAGTGTAACTGGTGGAATCAGATAGCTAAGAACCAGAGCATTCCTTATTTTATGATCAAAGCTACTTGTATTCAGATGCTAATTGACCCCTTTCCTCCTTGGGTCTTGGGTCTATTTAGAAACAAAACTTTCGGATTAAGTGTATTAAATTGGAGGACAGTGGTGGACAGCATATTGAAATTGTCAAGGGTTTCATTTTGCTTGGATCCACAATCAAAATCCATGGAAACAGTTGTAAAGAAATCAAACAATCTATTACATTGGGCAAATCTGGTGAAAAGACCTCTTTAATGTGTCAACAAGCAAAGACGGCACTTTGAGGACTAAGATGCACCTGACCCAAGTCACAGTATTTTCAGTCATAGTGTTTGCATGTGAAAGCTGAACAATGAGTAAGGAACAGTGAAGAAGAATTGTTGCCTTTGAATTATGTTGTTCACAAAGGATTTTGACCATACCATGGACTGCAGAAGAAGGAGCAAATCTGTGTTGAAAGAACTATGTCAGAATGTTCCTTAGAAGTAAGGATGGCCATACTTTTCTTCATGCACTTTGAACATGAGCTAAGGACAGACCACTTCTTGGAGAAGGATATCATGCTTGGTGAAATAGCAAAACAGCAGAAGACCCTCAATAAGATGGATTAACACAGTAGCGGCAACAATGGGTTCAAACATAACAATGATTGTGAGGATGGTTCAGGATTGCCTAGTGTTTTGTTCTGTTACACACAGGGTCACTTTGAGTAGGAATGGACTTGATGGCACCCAAAAGCATGTTAAATTGGATTGGATCGGTGGTTCATATGAGATCCTGGCCAATGCACCTCATGGATGCTACCACCTATCTATCATTGGAGCCTTGTGTGTGCCATGATGCTGGACAGATTTCAGCAGAACTTCCAGACTAAGACAGACTCAGAACGAGAGGGCTTGCAGTGTACTGTCCCAAATCAGCTCCTGAAAGCTGATCTTGTTGTGCAGAGAGTTTTCATGAATTGGGAGTCGACTGGACAGCAGCCAAGAGCAACAGCTGAGGTAGGAAGGTTTCGGAGTATGAGCTCAGCGTTCAGAGGACTCCTTTTTTGACCTCCACGGAACCCAGAATGAAGATCACTGCCATCAAGGTGAAACAAGGAGTTCTATTTCCCAGAGATCAATGATGTTTGGATGGTTGCTTTTCTTTTCTTTTAGTCCTTGAAGATAATGCATTCCTTCTTCACATGCGCATCCTGGACCGTCCTTTTTTTTTTTTTAAAGCATTAGACATAACACGACTTAAATCTCAGAAAATATGTCAGTGTACCTCAGCGCGAGGGCACACAATTAATCTTCATCTATCTCTGGTAATATAAACACACCTGTGGGATGTTTTCCATTGAATACATGAAAAGAAAACTCATAATAAATCTCAGACTGATAGCTTTATCGTGACTGACAGGGTTGCTGGAGGCTCAGCTTTATAAGTATAATTTGGGAGTGTATAAAGCAGAAGATTGATTTCCACCTAGCCCTGCCTTTCCGCCTGCATTTATCTCAAGCTTCAGGACTTTCCTTCCTTTTTAATAAAGAAATGCCCCACAAAATAAGGTTCCTATATTTAATTTATACAACTTAATGTACACATGCTCACACTCACATTCTCTCTCCCACACACATTATTATTTAATACTTGAAAGACACAAAAGTGCCAAAAAAGAATTGTGTATCTGATTGATTTCTACATTCCCTGGACAACTGTGTCCTCTTTAAAACTTGTTGCTCCTTTAAAGAGACAAGCAAGTATCGTTTGATGACATAATTAAAGACAGTGCTCCTAGACACTCCTTTAAGTAGTGGGTTTAATGCGGTAGTTAAAGGGAAAGGGTTGTTTACTTGTCAGCAATAGAATGAGGACTAAGGTGCTCCTGGCCCAAGCTATGGTATTTTCAATAACCTCATATGGATGCGAAAGCTGGACAGTGAATAAGGAAGATTGTAGAAGAATTGATCCCTTTGAATTATGGTGTTGGAGGAGAATACTAAAAGTGCCATGGACTGCCAAAAGAACCAATAGATCTGTTTTGGAAGAAGTGCAGCCAGAGTGCTCCTTAGAGGCCAAGATGGCTAAGCTTCGTCTCTCATACTTTGGACATATTGTCAGGAGGGAACAGTCGCTGGAGAAGGATATCATGCTTGGTAAGATGGAGGGTCAGAGAAAAAGAGGAAGATCTCCAATGAGATGGATTGGCCAGGTGGCAACATTGATGGACTCAAGTGTGGCAACGGTGGTGAGGTTGGCCCAGGATCGGACATTGTTTCATTCTGCTGTGCATGGGGTCACTATGAGTTGGTTCCAACTCGATGGCACCTAACAACAACAACAACAACAACAATAGAGTGTCAATCACATCTCTCAAATGCAGTCTCTAACAGAGTCTCTGAAGGTCACAAAACTATAACTTGGAGTCTGAGCTTATAGAGAGTGGATGGTACTGTTGAGAACGCTAGATGTGAAAGTTCAAGTCCCCACCCCATGTTTCATGAAATGTCATTGTTTTTATCTACTTTATACATTTGGACTCCATATGTATGTTTTTTTTAAGGTGTACTATTGAGGAGTCCTGGTTTGGTGCTGTGGGCTAATGTGTCAGCCTGCAAAGTCTTTGAACTGCACCGTCAGTGGTTCGAGCTCACCAACTGCTCCTTGAAAACCCTATACAGGGTCGCTATGGGTCGGAATTGACTCAATGGCACTTCACAACAACACTGAGGTTAGGTTTGTCAGCCACTAGTCTTTGGTGCCTGAAGAGTGTGTCAATTTTCCTGAGAGCTGACAACATAGGCCTTCCTTTTCTTCTTTTTTCACAGAGCACAGCTAATAAACAGAAATAATTCTGCTTTGCTGAATCCAGAGGTCATGTCTTTGCAGTTATAAAGGTACAAACATAGTATTAAACATTTGCCTGCCTCTCTATTTTAAGTTTGTGAAATTTCTCCAATATTAGAGGGGATATATTTTCTTATTTAAGATGTCTGAGAAGAAAAGTTTGGACTGAGATAAGATTTTTTAAAAATAACAACAAAGAAACTTATAAGTTAGAACAATTATAGACTGGTTGCTATTGTCAAGTGTCAGTTGTAACTCACAGTGACCCCATAGAGGGTTTCTGAGGCTGTACATCTTTGCTGAGCAGAAAGCCTCATCTTTCTCCGTTGGGGTAGTTGGTGGATTCAAACTGCTGAGTTTGTGGTTCACAGTTCAATGCGTATCTTCTAGAGCCACTGTGCTCCAAATTTTACACTTAAACTTCCAGAAAATTTATAAAAACAAAATACATGGTTCTCATATAATACATTTTACACAAATTTCCCCAATGTTGGTAGCTTATATAACCATAGAGCATGGATGAAAACAAGAATAATGAACAATCATGAAATATTCTTAACTAATCTGGTACACCCTATTCAAATGTTGTCCATTTTCCAATTAATATCTCTTTTATCCAAGAAACAAACCAAGATCCCACGTTGCATTTAGCTATGTCTCCTTACTTCACTTCAATCCATTGCTGCTCTTCAGTCTCTGTTTTTCATAAAGAATAACTATTAATGGTGACTTTTTTTGTTTTGTTTTGTTTACCAATTCAATTGTAACCTGTGGTTATATGTTGAGTAGTTAACACTGCCATTAATGAATCAGAAAGATCATGTTGTTGTTAGGTGCTGTTGAGTCAGTTCTGACTAACAGTGGCTCTTTGTACAATAGAACGAAATACTGCCACATCCTGCACCCTCCTTAGAATCATTGCTAAGCTCAAACCCATTGCTACAGGTGTCATGTCCACCTGTGTTACTGAGGGTCTTTCTCTTTTTGACTGACCTTCTACTTTACAGAGTGTGATGCCTTTCTCCGGACACTGGTTCCTTCTGATGATGTGTCCAAACTATGATAGACAGAGTTTTGCCACCCAAGTTCCTAAGGAGTGTTCAGGTTAGACTTCTTCCAATACAGCTTTGCTTGGTCTTCTCTTGTTGTTGTGAAGTGTTGTCGAGTCGATTCTGACCCACAGCGACCCTGTTTAGGGTTTCCAAGGAGCAACTGGTGAGCCTGAACCACTGACCTTGTGGTTCAAATGACTTTGCAGTTTAGCACTTTAGCCACTTATTCAATATTGTTTGTCAGTACCATCATTCAAAGGCATCAATTCTTCAGTCTTTCTTATTCATTTCCCAGCTTTTACACACTTTTAGCACAGCAATTCTTCTACGTATGTTCCCAAGAGACATGGAAGAAATGACTCAAGACACACAGACACAAATGTTCATTGTAGCACTATTCAAAATAGCCGAAATGTGGAAACAACACCAATGTTCCTTAGCTGATGAATTGTTGTTGTTGTGATGTGCCATGGAGTCGGTTCTCACTTATAGCAACCCTGCAAGGTTTCCGAGGCTGTAAATCTTTACGGGAGCAGAAAGCCTCATCTTTCTCCTGCGGAACAGCTGGTAGTTTCAAACTGTTGACCCTGAGAATAGCAGCCCGATTCATAACCACTATGCTATCAGAGCTGATGAATGGATACGTAAAATGTGGTATATCCATGCTGCTTTAGACTGGATTCTCCAGAGAAGCAAAGCCAGTGAAATAATGTTACACAGTTGTAGAGGTGGGAGATTCCCAAGTCTCAGTCAGATGAACAAAGATTAGCAGTTCAGACTGCAGGCAGGCAGGTCAGGCAGGTAAGAAGGCAGGCTGCTGATGACTCCCAGGATCAGCAGGTAAGTCCAAAGAGCTGGAGGTTGGCGGATGAGTCAGATGCAAGATTCAGACCCTGTAGAGAGCAAGCAAGCTTTGTCTGATATTGGAGACAGGATGCACCCCCAAGGATGCGTCCCTTCAATTGATTGGCTGCTCATAGCCAAATTCCTTATAGAGTTGATGGCATTGTATTAGATCTCATCAGGAGATATAGTTACATCTCAACTCCCAAACCACTGACAATCCTGGACCAGCCAAGTTGATGCCAAACCTTAACTATCACACATACAATGGATACTATTCAGCCAAAAAGAAACATGAAGTGCTACAACATGGAAGACCCTCAAAAACAAGATGCTAAGTGAGAGAAGTCAGACACAAAAGATCATATATGATTCCATTTATGTGAAATGTTCAGAATAGACAAACCCACAGAAACAGGAAGACTTGGTAGTTGCCAGAGGCTGGGGGGAAAAGGTAACAGGAGTGTTTCTAAAAGAGGTGTGCTAAAATCTCCATTAATATTGGTATATTTCTTCACTTTAATTTCTCTTTGAAATTCTGTCAATTTTTTCTTTATAGATTTTATGTTTGTTTTTGCTAATACAAATTCAGCACTATTTTATCTTCCAAGTAAATTGAACAGTTTATTATTTTGTAGCCATTTGCTGTTGAGTTTATTGTGCGTGTTCTGGTAGAACAGTGATCCACAGAGCTTGCATTGCCTGGTTTCTCAGAAGTAGATGCCAGCTCTTTCTTCTAAGGTGCTTCTGGGTAGAATCTAGCCACACCCTTCCAATTTGCAGTCAAGTGTGTTTATCATTTGCAGGACTCAGTAACTCTTTATGATTAAGTTTATTTTTTTACTATTAATGATTTTTGCTTTACTATTTGTTTTGTCAAATATTCATGTTGTACAAGCTTCAACTTTGATATCTTTTCATCCTTAACAATCAAACTTTTGTGTCACATAAAACTTTGATTTTGAAAAAAAGCAGTAGCTGACTTTTGTTTATTTCATAGCCTGAAACTCTGTCTTTTGGAGTGAATTTAATCTTCTTATAGATATTTATATATCAGTTAAACTGATCTATATTAAGACTTATTTCTATTATTTGTATTGTCTTAATTAATGTCTAAAGAGCTCTGGTAGGGTACTGGTTACGAATTGGGCTGTTAACCTCAGAGTCAGCAGTTGGACACCACCAGCTGTTCCGTAGGAGAAAGATGAGGCTTTCTTCTCCCATAAAGATTTACAGCCTTGAAAACCCTGTACAGGGTCACTATGAGTCGGAACCGACTCCACGGCACACAACAACAACAACAACAATTAATGTCTAATCTGTGTTGGAAGAAGTGCAGCCAGAGTGCTCCTTAGAAACCAGCATGGCCAAACTTCGCCTTTCATACTTTGGACATATTGTCAGGAGGGACCAGTTACTGGAGAAGGATATCATATCTGGTAAGGTGGAGGGTTGGAGAAAAAGAGGAAAACCCCCAATGAGATGTAGTGTTACAGTGGCAGCAGCAATGGGCTCAGGCTTAGCAACAATTGTGAGGTTGGTCCAGGACCAGTTAGTGTTTTGTGCTGTTGTGCACAGGGTCACTATGAGTTGGTACCGATTCGATGGCATCTAACATCAACAATTTTATGTCTTCTACTTAACAGGCTTTTTCCTGCCTTCCCTTTTCCTCCTTTCTTGTAGTCTATTGGTTTCACTATATTTTTTCTTATATTACTTTTTGACGCAGTAGGTAATAGTTATTAAGAACATCACAATTTATACAATCTTCACAGCAACACTTTAAAGCAGGTGTGTTAATTATTTTCCATTTGCAGATGTGGAAACTAGGCCATCATTAATTGAGTAACTTGGTTAAGTGTGTGTAACTTGGTTAAGTGTGTCTGGTTGGTAAAGATTCATACTGAAATCACACTCCTCACATAATCTCTATACTACTTATCAAGTTAAGTAGAACTTTCTAATCCTTTAGTGATTCACATCTTTTTCTTACAAACACTAATGACTTAATGAAGTTTAAGTTAATATTTATGTGTTCTTTCTCAACAATACAAAGCTCTGAAGATTTTTCACTAATTTCCCTTCCTGTTTTTTCCCAAGTTAGGGGAATTTTTCATATACGTTTTAAAAGCCCGTACCCTCCAAAGTCATTGATTTTATTTATTTATTTGTTTGTTCATTTATTTTGTTGTTGTTGTTGTGTGTTGTCAAATCAGTTCAGACTCATAGGGACCCAGTATAGGTGTCTGACCTTCCAGCCAGGAGTCCAGTGCTTATCCTACTGCATGACACCAAGACTCCATTTTTTTTTTTTTTTTATAGTGACATTTATTTAAGTTTTATTGTTGTTGTGTGCCGACGAGTCGGTTTGGACTCATAGCAACCCTGTATAGGGTTTCCAAGGAATGGCTGGCCAACTTGAAGCCCTGACATTGTGGTTGAAACTGACCTTGCAGTCCAAAGCACTAACCCACAGCACCACACCAGGACTCCTATTAGCTACTTCTTTATTCCGATTTTGGACTTCCCTTTTTCCTTCTGATTTCACTTTCTTTTTTCCTTAGACACATGTCTCTTAGTACCAGTATATAGTTCCATTAAATGTCTACAGATGGCAAATTATCTTGGGGCTTCTTTGTCTGCAGGTGACTTTATTTTTGTCCAGATTCTCAAGATTACTGAAGAAGACATAGATATCTGTATTCTGATTGTTCCTTCCAATGTTCTGGCTGGTCACTGTTGGGTAAGACCCTTTCTCTTGGCAAATGTATTTGTTTAAGGGGCAACATTTGCAGAAACTCCACTTGATGGCTGTCAAACTTCTTAAATTAATATACAAAGTAGATGCAGGTTTACAGAAAAGTTGCAAAGATTTCCTGTGTATCTCTCACCTAATTCCTCTACTGCTAACATCTTATGTGAGTACTGTGATTTGTCACAACTAGAAGCCACACTCGTGGATTACTAGTCACTAAGCTCTGTACTTGGAGTTTCACTAGTCTGTCCACAGAGTGCTTGTTCTACCCCAGAATCCCACCCTGGCTCTAGATTACACTGAGCTCGCAGAGCTCTTCAGGCCCCTATTGTCTGCAACAGGGTCTCTGACTTTCCCTTTTGGTTATGAACTTGCTAACTTTATAGTGGTCAGGCATTTTATGCAACGTCCCTCAGTGTGAGCTAGTCTGAGCTTTTCCTCACAATTACACTGGAGTTAACGGTACTCTGGGAGGAAGATCCTAAACGTCAAGTGTCCTTCTTGTCCCATCATCGCATAGCTCATGCTGTCAACCTGAGTCCTCAGGGATAATGTTCATCTTGATCACCTGGTAGAGGTGTCTCCATCATGAACAGTCTTATCCCCTTTCCATGATGCAGCCTGAGAAACACTCACAAAACACAGCTCACTCTAAAGGGTGGGCTTGCGTGGGAAATGGAGCTTCAGTTTCTCTCTATATGGAGTCCTGGTGTGGCACTGTAGGATAAGTACTGTACTGCAAGGTCTGTTTGAACCAAAAGGTCAATGGTTCAAACTCACCACCTGCTCCTCGGAAGCCCTATACAGGGTTACTATGAGTCAGAACCGTTTCTCTCTCTCTCTCTCTCTCTCTCTCTCTCTCTCTCTCTCTCTAGATAGATAGATAGATAGATAGATATAGATATAGATATTGTTGCTAAGTGCCATCGAGTCAGTTCTAATCCATAGCGACCCTATATAGGGTTTCCAAGGAGCAGCTGGTGAGCTTGAACTGCCAACCTTGCAGTTCATATTGACTTTTCATTCTAGCACATTATTTAATACCATCATAAATACATCATAAGGTACCCTGGTGATATTGTAGCATAAACACTGAACTGCTAACTGCAAAGTCAGCAGTTCAAACCTACGGGCTGCTCCTCAGGAGAAAGATGGGGCTTTCTTCTTTCATAAAGATTTACAGCCTCGGAAACCCTAAAAAATGTTGCTAAGATTTGGAATCAACTCAATATCAGTAATAGTGATTCCTGATATAGTACTGTAGGATCAGCGCTGGAACCACATGGTCGGCAGTTCAAACCCACCAGCTGCTCCTTGGAACCCCTATACAGGCTGCTGTCACTCAAAAGCAACTTAACAGGAACAGTAACGACAATAGTGATTTTTGATCTTGGTTTTTATTCATTTTCTTATCTCGATAACACCTTCTTCCTAGAAACCCTTCCATATTGACTACGTGGCTGCATTATTTCCTTGTTTTGAAGCATCCTGACTTTCCCTTTCCTCCCTGATTGCATCTGCAGACTCTTCCTCACCTAGCTAAATCTTTACTGGGTTTGTAGTTGGTCATTGTTTTTTATAGCGACCTTGGAGGTTGTTTATTCTGTGATGGTTCTGTTTATCTTGAGAGTTCACTTTTAGTTATTTTTGCTTGATCTTGCTGGGGTTTGGTACTTGTGACGGGTCCCTTGGATTTTAGGGGGTCAGGGGTCTGGCCCACCATTGTGTTCATTTCTTGGTTCAAGTTCTCTTTGTGCACACTAGATATGAAGCCAGGTGGCATCTCTGTGGACTTCCAGCCTCAATGCCTTTCCAGTCAATGCCTTCTTGCTTCCCTGAGTCAGCTGGTCAGCTTCTCCTCTGCCCCAGCTCACTGACTGGACACTCCTTGAGGGCTATTGATTGAAAAAGGCAGCATCAGCCTCCCACATTGTTTCTTAAGTGAAAGCTGTGCCCCGCCTTCTAGGCTGGGATCAGAGGGCCTTGTCCAATAAAAATGCTGCC
The DNA here is from genome assembly GCF_000296735.1 of Chrysochloris asiatica. NCBI lineage: Eukaryota > Metazoa > Chordata > Mammalia > Afrosoricida > Chrysochloridae > Chrysochloris > Chrysochloris asiatica. Next base: position 1,778,857 of record NW_006408801.1, on the reverse strand, counting down.
TTTGATGTCTCCCTTTATCTCTGGAATCTGGAAAGTGTCTTTCCCTGAAATCTGGCTGAAATGCTTCTAGTGTTGTACTTCACACAACGTATTTATGTGGAAAATGTAAAATCTTTCAATTAGCTCATCAGGGTAAAAGTGGCCTTAATATCTGAAATTACTTATCAAGTATGGATTGAAGACTTACCATGTATAAAGTCTTTTGTAATGAACCACTGAGCAATGCGTAGTTCTTGCCTTAAGAAAGTTGTAAATTGACATAAAATAGTTTACAGAAAAGCAAGGAGCAAAAGAAGGATGAGATTATTTCCAGCTAGAAAGATCTGGGAAAATAGTCCAGAGGAAGATTCTGTACTGAACTTTGAGAATCGGTGGAATTTGGAGATGTGACCATTACTTAGGATGGATATTAGATTGCACCTGTGTTCAACAGTAAGTAACAGGACTGCTCAACTACCTGGCATTTGTACAAAACAAAAGTTTACTGTATGCAGGATACAGGTGACTGGCCTTCAATGTTTTCAAAGTACATTAGAAAATATTAAAGCAATTTGTTTAGCATAATGTTAGAAGGACTTGGGGGCGAGGGAATGTTATGGACAAAGTCAACTTTAATCACAGAAAACGTCTTGACAATTGAAACAATAATTTAGAAATAAATACCAAAACAACTTGTACATAAGTGCTCACGGCAACATTATCCACTAATAAGGTTGACTCAGTACTCTCGGGCTGCTTCAACAGAAATGCATGTGGATGGCTTTCATGTGCAGAAATGGCTTCTCCACAGGTCAGCAGGCACATAAGAGTGTGGATTCAGGCACCAATTCTAGGGAAAGGCTTTCTGTCTCCATCGGCTACATCTGTGGTCATTCCTTGGAGCCTGCGTGTGTTTTAGTATCAGCCATCCTTGGGTTCAGGAAGTTCCCAGTACAGGGACTCAGAGTACAAACAAGCACCATTCCCCTCCCAGCTCTTCATTCTTGGTAATGCTGAGGTTCCTATCTCTGCTTGCTTCTGTCTCCTTTGATCTCTTATAAGGCTGACACAGGCCACACTCCAGAGAAACTCACCTGACATTGGATCTGAGATGTGAGCTGAGTAAGGGTGGTATATCCTACCGTAGTACCCTTACATCCAATCAGATCCAGTCATGAGGATGGTTACATCATTACATAACTACCAAACCCCTGAGAATCAACGCCGGACTGAGTTCACACGTATTTAATCCATGAGACTGATACAGCCATCCAGAGAATGAGGTCAGGGGTTACAAGTCGAGTTGCTAACCTCAGGGTCAGCAGTTCAAAACTAGCAGCTGTTCTGCAGGAGAAAGATGAGGCTTTCTACTCCCATAAAGATTTATAGCCTTGGAAACCTTGTACAGGCTTGCTATGAGTCGGAACCGACTCCCGGCACACCACCACCACCACCACCACCACATGGGAGTCCTGGTGTGGCGCTGTGGATTAATGCATTGGACTGCAAAGTCGGTTTGAACTGCAAGGTTGGAGATTCAAGCGTACCAGTTGCTCCTCAGAAACTCTATAGAGAGTTGTTATGGGTCAGAACCAACTGAATGGTACTTAACAACAACAACCACATGGGTGAACTTTGAAAACATGCAGCTGAGGAAAATGTCAGTCACAAAATGATGAGTATGATATAATTACACTCCTAGAACAAGAAAATGTATAAAGATAGGAAATGGACCAGTGGCTGGCAGGGTCTTGGGAGAGAAGGAAATGAAGGTAAGTGTTTCATGGGTACAGAGTTTCTGTTTGGGGTGATGGAAAAGTTTTGGAAATTAATAGTTGAGACAGTTGTACAACTTAATGAATGTCACTGAATTCAAAACTTAGATTACTGAATTCACAATTTATTTTGTATGTGAGGGAGGTACAAAAAGTTTGTGGGAAAACTTCATTATCTTTTTATTACATTTTTTCCTTGAACTTTTAGAAGTTAATTTATGCATCCTGGTGTGACATTGCAGGATAAGCTCTGCATTTCTCACCACAAGATTCACAATTCAAAACCACCAACTGCTCTTGGATACTATGAGTTGGAACTGACTTTAACAACACTCAACAGTGCACACATGCAGATATATTGTTGTTAAGAGCAGTCAAGTAGGTTCTGACTAACAGCGACCCTGTATAGGGTTTCTGAGGCGCCACTGGAGAATCTGAACTGCCGACCTTGTAGCCCAGTGCTTATGCTACAGCACCACACAGTTAGGTGTCATCAAGTCAGTTGCCAATCTTAATGACTCTGTGCACTCCCGAATGAAACACTGTTCAGTCCTACATTATGGTCACAGTTGATGCTACGCTTGAGCCCATTGCTACTGCCATGGTGCCAATCTATGTGGTTGGTGGTCTTCCTCTTTTTCATTGGCCCTCCACTTTCCCAAGCACGATGTCCTTATCCAGGGACTGGTCACTCCTCATAATACGTCTGTAATATGAGAGACAAAATCTCTCCATTCTGTCTTCTAAGGAGCGTCTTGGCTGTATTTCCTCTAAGACAGATTTGTTGGTTCTTCTGGAAGTCCATGGTACTTTCAAAATTCTTTCTAACACTACAACTCAAATGCATGCATTCTTCTACAGTCTTCTTATTCATTGTCCAACTTTCACATGAATATGAGGCTATTGAAAATACCATGACTTGGGTTAAGTACATCTTATCCTCAAAGTTGCTTATTTGCTCTTAAACACCATAAAGAGGTCTTGTGCAACCGATTTGCTTATTGTAATACATCATTTGATTTCTTGACTGCTGCTTCCATGAGTGCTAATAATTGTTGCTATTGTTAATTGTTGTTGAGTCTGTTCTGATTCATAGCAACCCTGTACAGGGTTTCTGAGGAGCGACCGATGAGTTTGGACTGCTAATCTTGTGATTCAAATCGACCTTGTGGTCCAGTGCTTACCCTACAGTGCCATACAACAAAATGAAGGCATTGGCAACTTCAATCCTTTCTATATTTATGAAGATGTTTTTATTGGCTCAGTTGTGAGGATGTTGGCTTTCTTTACAGTGAGATATAGTGCATATTGAAGGCTGGGGTCTTTGATCTTAACCAGTGTTTTAAGTCCTTTTCACTTTCAAGAAAGAAGGTTACATCATCTGCACATCACAGGTTGTTAATGAATCTTCCTCCAATCCTGATACCACATTCTTCTTCATATAATCCAGCTTCTCAGATTACTTGCTCAGTATATAGATTGAATAAGTATGGTGAAGGAATACAACCCGGGCACACACCTTTCATGACTTTAAACCTTTTAGTGGCCCCTTGTTTATTTGAATGGCTGCCTCTTGGTTTATGTCCAGGTACCTCATAAGCACAATTAAGTGTTCTAGAACACCAGTTCTTCATAATGTTGTCCATAGTTTATCATGGTTCACAAAGTTGAAAACCTTTGTTGTTGTTGTTATTAAGTGCCATTGAGTTGGTACCGACTCATAACGACCCTAAGCACAGCAGAATGAAACACTGCCCGATCCTGGACCAACCTCACTACTGTTGCCACGGTTGAGTCCATCTATGCTGTCACTTGGCCAATCCATCTCATTGGGGGTCTCCCTCTTTTTCTTTGACCCTCCACCTTACCAAACATGATCTCCTTCTCCAGTGACTAGGCCCTCTTGACAACATGTTCGAAGTATGAGAGGAAGCCTGACCATCCTGGCCTCCAAAGAGCATTCTGGTTGCACTTTTTACAAAATGGATCTATTGGTTCTTTTGGCAGTCTATAGCACTTTCAATATTCTCCTCCAACACCATGAAAACCTTTACATACTCCAAAAAGGACAGGTAAATATCTTATTGCTCTTCTCTGCTTTCTGTCAAGAGCTCTAGAAAAGCATAACTAAGGAAACATATATGTATATTTAACGAGAAGTGTAAATCAAGAAAATGGCTCACACAGTGGTAGAGGTGGGAGAGTCCCAAATGCACATCAAAGGAGTCGGGCTTGGTAGGTCAGACGGTAGGTAGTCATGGAAATAATAGAACAGGCCATTGCCTAAGGTCCACAGACCCAGAGGTTGGCACCTGAGCCAGATGTAAGATCTAGCCCCAACAGAAAACAAGCAAACTTTGCTAAATGTCTTTCAATTGATGAGCTGCTAATAACAGAACTCATCCTAGTGTTAATTACATTATATTAGATCTCACATTATGGGGCTAGCAGCATCTCACTAAGAATCATGGCCCCGTCAAATTGACATACAACCTTAATATCATACACACACACACATATGCACAAATATATGTATTATTGTTAGGTGCCAACAAGTGGGCTCCAAATCATAGTGACCCTACACACAACAAACGGAACTGCTGTCTGGCTCTGCCTCAGCCTCACAATTGCTGTTATACTTGAGCCCATTGCTGATGCCCCCATGCCACTCCTTCTCATTGTGGGTCTTCCTTTTTAGTTGATCCTCCACTTTACCAAGCATGAGCCTACTGATGAGAGGTCCAAAGTGTGAGAGATGAAGTCTCACCATTCTGGCTTCTAAGGAACTTTCTAGGTGTACTTCTTCCAACACAGAATTGTTTGTTCTTCTGTCACCCCATGATACTTTCAATATTCTTTGCCAACATTACAACTTAAATGCATCAATTCTTCGATGATCTTTCTTATTCACAGTCCAACTTTCACATGCATATGAGGCACATTTTCAATATGGGTCAGGTGCACTTTTGTCTTCAAACTGATATCTTTGCTGCATGTTAGGCAAGTTGCACAGCAAACTTGCTTAATGTGCTGTTGTTGTTGTTGTGAAGTGCCATCGAGTCAGTTCCAATCCATAGCGACCCTGTATAGGGTTTCCAAGGAGCAGCTGGTGAGCTTGAACCACTGACCTTGCAGTTCAAATGGCTTTGCAGTCTGGTGCATTAACCCACAGCACCACAGCAGGACTCCTTAAGGTGACATGTCATCTGAATTCTTGACTGCTGCTTCCATGAGTGTTGATTGTGGATCCAAGCAAAATGAAGCTTTTGAGAAGTCACGTCCATCTTTTCTCCATTTATCATGATGCTATTTATTGGCCCAGTTGTGAGGATTTTTGCTTTCTTTACATTAAGGTGCAATTCATCTTAATCAGTAAATATTTTAAGTCCTTTTTTCCTTCAGCAAGCAAGGTTGTATCATCTGCATATCTTAGGCAGTTAATGAGTCTTCCTCCAATCCTGATGAGTATGTATGGTGAAGGGGTACAACCCTGGCCCACGTCTTTCTTGAGTTGAAGAGAGGACCTGGAGACCTGGATCCCTGGCCCCCTTCCTTCCATGCCTCAGCTTTGTGGTGTGTTGGGCTGGCCACTCATGGTCTGGCTTCCTGGACTCCTGGGTCCTGTGAGCATCGCAGCCACAACAGCTCCACTGTGCTACCAGGCTGCCTGGTAGTGCTGAGCTTGGGGCTGAGGCAGCTTGACTTAGATCAGTCACTGGTCACAGGGAGGACTAGTGACACATCTAAGTCCCCACTCTGTGCTCCTTGATCTCCCATCAGCCATTAGTGAGTGATCGTGCCCCACATGGCCCTCAGATGTATTTCCAGTGAAAAGGCAGTTCATGGATCTGGCAACATGTCTGGCTTGCTGCCCAGGCTTTAGGGGACCCTATTTAGAAACCTACCTTGAATCCTGGCTGATTCTCCAGATAATTTCACGTTTGACCTTGAACTTTGACTTCCACAAGATGCTGGGATCAATGTGTCACCTAGTTGGGAGGGATCCACCAAAAAAGGAGCTCTGACTGCACATGACAGTCATTGGCTGGGAACTGAACAGAGGCGTCCTGAATGGGAGGTAAGACTTCTTCCACCAAACATCCTTGTCCCATTTGCATTTAGTGCCTAAAATACTGATTTATCCCAAGAGGGAAGAAGCATATTAAAGGTCTGCAGAGTGTCCCCTGTCCACTAGGGGGAGCCTTCCAGGAAGATGTGCTGGGCAGGCAATCTCCCTAGGCCCATACACTCCCACTCTGAGGTTTTGTTTTTTGCACTGTCTTTTTTGACATATGTCTTATAAATATATCCGTCACCAAGGTGCTGAGAGTTCTTTGCAAGAAAATGCACATCCCATGATGGAAACAGCTTAACAAAGAATCAAAGGTCAACATCATTGTGACGGATTGTTTTCAGAATAAAGTGCAAGTCCCTAAAAGAAGAGGCGGGAATTGGCAGGGAGGACTGCAGAACACACAGTGTCCTGGATCTCATTTGTTTGTCTTGTGTACTGACATGGGAGTTCAGTGATCCCTGCCGCCTTGAGAAGCTTCCTTATTGCTCATCATGGGATCCCTGCTCCAGGAGGGTGTGAAGGCCAAGGCTGTATAAGCAAGGTGTGTGTTTAACAAGCCTGCTCAGAGGCAGATGGCTGTGCATGGCTCTGTCCTTCCCCCCCCACCCCCCGTGTCTCCATACTTTCATGCTGCCTGGCACATAGTAGGTGCTCAATAAACTTCGGACATGTTTTGTGTGACCCAGAAGCAGAATGTTGAAAAAAGGAGTCAGAAACCTGGCCCCTGTCCTCCTGTCCTCCTTCCTTCCATGTCGGAACTCTGGTGTGACAGGCTGACCACTCACCACCTGGCTCCATTAGCAGGTTAATATTTCCCTGTAACTCTTCTGCTAGGTATTGACATGGACTAGACCAAGAGCAAGCCTTGAAACACACTGTGATCTTGCATGATATTTCCATAGGATAAACGTCTTCTTATCCTCATTTGGTGTTTTCTTCCATTTCCTTAATAAAATATTACAAAGCAGAATGAAAACAACATACATTAAATGTGAAAGCCTTAGAACATTAGCCCACACAATGTGAACACTTTGGATGTACAATCTTATTACTTGAGACGAATTCGCGGACAGTAAAGTATAGAGAGGAAGATTCTCAACAAGATGAATTGAAACAGTGCTGTAACAATGGGGTTTAATGTGACCACGGTTGTGAGGGTAACACAGGACGCAGCAGTGGTTTTTTCTGTTGTGTGTAGAATTGCTACGAGTTGAAACTGACTCAATAGCATCTAACTAAATTTTAATAATTTTTCATGGGCAACCCTAGATTTATTCAGAAGTGTACTTTGGTATACTTAATTGAGTGGAGCATAAGCTAAAATTCTGTTGTCTAGCTTTCTGAGTTGGATGTCATCTAACTTCATTCACCCTCCTCACTTTAAGAACCTATCATGGCCACAGGCCACACCTATTAAATATTTCAGTGGATGTCATGTATATGCATCTGCCATTGTTAGTTGCCATTGGGTCATCTTTGATTCATGGCGATCCATGAATCTGCCTGAACTCACAGGTGATTGGAATGTTTGAATCCATTGCTGTAGTCACTGTGTATTGTGAGTGCCTTCCAATCTTGAGGATTCATCTTCCAGCATTAATTGGACAGTCTTCTGTCATATTCCAGAGGGAATTCACTGGCTAATTTTTCAGAAGTAGATCACTGTCTTAGTCTAGAAGCTCCACTGAAATCTACCCATCATGAGTGTCTTTGCTGGCAGCAGCATAGCTTTCAGTATCACAGCGACATACAAGCCACTACAGCAGGACAAAGTGACAGATGGTGGCGAGATTTCCTGATGCGGTCACAAAATTTCTGGAATATGATGCTAAAGAAAGTGAGCTGCAACTGGAAGTGGTGGTCAGTGGGTAACATCTTGAAGGAGAGATTTCAGAGATGGTGTAATGACGTGATAAAGCTTCAAGTGTAGGACAGTCTTAGGTTCGGGTTCTCTAGAAAGCAAAACCAGTGACACTTACATACGTATATTTATATATTTATAAAGAGAAGTTCATATCAAGGAAATGACTTATAATTGTAGATAGAGGTGGTGGAGTCCCAAGTCTGGGTCAGATGAACAAAGATCAGTGGGCAGGTCTGGCAGGCAGACAGGCAGGTCCAACAGGCAGGGAGACAGGCAGATAATAAAGCAGGCCACTCATTCAAGTCCAAAGAAGCAGAGGTTGGAGGATGAGCCAGATGCAAGATCCAGACCCAGGAGAAAAGCAAGCAAGCTTTGCCTGAGTGTCCATTACACTAGAAGCAGCCACACCCATGAGGAAACATCCTTTCAATTGATTGGCTACTCATAACCAATCATCATAGACTTAAGTAAACCATATTAGATTTTACTATGGGAATAACAATGTCTTATCTGACAAACTACTGGGAAACCTTACTTATCACAATGACTGATGGCATTTGTAGTTGATGGGAGGGGCAGGCAAGGGTAAATATAGGTAAGGGCATGAAATAATTGGGTAGCCTAGGTAAGATAAGACTCACTGAAGTCACTAAGAATGGTAACAAGAGAACTGCTGGTATTTTTGAACTGCTGACCTTGTGGTTCGCAGTCCGATAGAGACCTGGTGTGGCGATGTAGGATAAGCACAGGACCACAAGGTCAGTTTGAACAGTAAGGTCAGTGGTTTAAACTCACCAGCTGCTCCTCAGAAACTCTATAAAAGGTCATTATGAGTCAGAACCGATTTGATGGCACTTAACAACAAACAACAACAACCTTGTGGCTCATGATCCAGTGCTGATCCTACACTACCACACTAGGAGTCCAGTATATGTTGTGAAGTGCCACGGAGTTGGTTAGTGATTGTGTATAAAGCTTCTGGGGCTCTAAATCCTTGTGGGAGCAGAAAACCTCATCTTTCTCCCACAGAGCAACTGGTGGTCTCAAATGGCAGACCTTGTGGTTCACAGTCCAGTGATTATCCTACAGAGCCATTGTGTCCCACTACACATGGCAAGTTAAGGCTCAGTAACATCGATGCTGTCATCATAAGTGGATGGTTCCTTTCCTTTCTGAAGTGCTCACCTCTTTCTTGTGGTCCTTCTTATAGAGAGACTATATTCTGCTAATCTTCACACGAGGTCCCCCCTTCACTAGACTCTGAGCTTCTAGAGGGTAGGTCTCTGGTCATTGCATCTTCCATCCACACCAACAGGCAAATATACTTTTAAATGAACACACAATTCTGATTTAAGTAATTTCATGTTGATGAAAGGATATTTGAGGGCAGATTGGAGGCTGTGACCTACAGCATGTTGGCAGTAGTTTCCTGTTCCAAAGACAAGTCATGAGTCTGCTTCTTTGATGGCTGTGGCGTGGGTGGTGGATGTTCTCTCCTGCTTGCTGTTGTGTAGGGTGAAATATGGATTTCAGAATTGCTTTGTTGTTTTATTTCCTTCCTTGCTTTTTAGTTTCTAAACAAAAGAATCAGCAAGTTTTCATCATTTTTCTGAATGGGCTAGGGCTTGTCTACAGAAATTGCATTTGCTCTGAGTGTGTGTGTTTGTGTGCCTTACATAAACACTCTCAAATATAGACCTCTCAATGTGCTAATCTCACTAAGGCAAAATCAACATTCAAATGGTAATTATTTAGAGTGAAAATTGATCCATTTGTCCTGGCTCCATGAAGAAGAACTGAGGTCAATCCACTTTGCCTATTAAGATTGGGAAGATATCTGGCTGGATTACTTTCACAGAGCTAGGATTGTTTCTACTCAGGCTTAGAAAGGATCAAAACAAAACAAAATCAAGAAGAATAAGCTATAATGTTCTTCTTAGGAGATAAAAAGTGTTGTTTATTTATTATGATGACTTGGGTGAAAGTTTACAGATCAAATTCCTTTTCCATCCAACAATTTATACACATTTGGTTTGGTTGTCAACCCCTTAGTGCAACCGTACTCTTTTCACTTTCTCCAAGAGTTCCCTGTTTCCATTCATTCTTTCCTGCTCTCTCCTGCCTTCATCAAACTTTTAATACAATGGTATTTCTCATGACTCAGAAAACTAATCATGTGGATGAGCAGTGTGTGGTTAGGGTTCAACATAGCATCAGCATCTGTAGTGGAGGAAAGCTATTATTAGCTAAAATATGATGCTCTAACCACTAAAAGCAAGGCACACCCATGGAGTGCTCGTGGGTGTCCATTTGAGACAATTCATCGGAACCAAGATGGACAACCTAGATTAATCACAGTGCCATATTGAATCTGTCCAAGAGTTTTCCAGAAGGGGCGTTCATCTGTCAGCGTGTTAATCCTTAAAGAACTGGTAAGGAGGCTTCTTAATACAAGCTATGAAAAAAGGAAAAAGGAGAAAATTCTACTCTTTGTTTCCTTAAATAACTACTAGTGAAGGTCAAAACATGTGGCCATGCTAGACTGCAGCTTGGCATTGAGGAAGGCTATGGCACTGAGAAAGGATCTTGTCACCATGGGCTCTCAGCCATTTGTTTGATGCTGTACATGGCTTGGTGGAAGGAATGCAGAATGACCACAAATACTCCCATTCTTATCCCATTCCACAAGTAATTTGTCACCATTTGAAGTGAAATACCTGCACACTATTTCATATTGTAAAGAACATTCAGACTAACTTTGCCCATTTGGTATTTACAAAAGAAAAATTGTTGAAAGTGACCCTTCCCCCAGAGAGAGAAAGCTGGAGTCCTAAACGGTGAGAGTATAACAGCGTTTGTGAAAGCCTTCCAGTTGTGTGGTATTTCTGTGATGTAGTACTAAGTAACTAACACACACCCAGATGTGTCATTTTGCTTTTGATCTAAAGATGGTATGCACCAAATACTATAAATAAGTGTCCTAGTCTGTACTTCCCACTCAAAGAGGGGAAGCTTAACTCTCTCTCTCATTGAGAGTGAATTTTTTCCACAGAGGACAGTGTGGAAAGGAAGATAAATGTGTTTTCATAGTGAAAACCTGGTGAACAAAACCTCAGCCACATGATTACGGTCAACATCTGCAGTGATGAGTCAAGTTGGCAGCAAGTGACCCTAAGATGATGGGATGGACATGGAACTTTATGTTGGTCATCTTCCTCCCAAACCTGTAAGCTCAGTCTAACTGTGGGAAAACCTCAGACAATCCCAGATTGAGGGGCATTTCTAGGTGATGCAATGAGTTGATGTGCTAAACTGCTAAACCAAAGTGGGAGGATGAAGTCAAACCAGAGACAACTTTGAAGAAAACCTGGGGATCTACTTCTAAAAAATTAGCCATGGAAACTCTGTGGAGCCCAGTTCCATCCAGACACACACAGTGGAAACATGAGTGGAGTCTATTTCTGAAAACTCAGTCAGTGAAAAGCCTGTGGAGCACAGTTCTAGTCTGACACACATGGGACGCCATGAATGGAATCTACTTATGAAAATCAACCCTGAGGACCCTGTGGAGCACAGTTCTACCAGAAACATGTGGGGCGATATAGTTGGATAGTAGGAGTCAACCTGATGGTAATTGTTTCTTTCAGTTTTTGTCATTATTATTTTGAGACTCCTCAAAACCGCTAAGGTTGTGGGAAACAGGGAAAGCCTTGGAAACTGTCATGGCCATAGGAGCCTAAGATGTGAGGACTTGGTGTCCTGTGGGGTCCTGGTGCAGAAACAGCTTTAGGAGAAAACTCAGAGGATCTGAATGAAGTGTGCATTTCAGTGAATTATGATAAACCCACATTGGTTCGTTGACTGACACAGGTGACCACCTGACGTGATGCTAACAATAGGGGACTGGGTGTGGGCTATGTGAGGCCTGTGTACCATTGACGTGGCTGATCTGTAGGACACTAAAACCAAAACACAAACCACTGCCATCAAGTCAATGCTGGCTGATGGCAACCCTACAGACAGAGGAGAGCTACCTCCTTGGGTTTCCAAGGCTGAAAATCTTGACGGAAGCAGACTGCCGCAGCTTTTTCCCTGCGGAGCAGCAGCTGAGCTCCAATGGCTGATCTTGAAGTTAGCAGCCCAAATGCTTAAGCCATAGAGTTCCTTTACATAATGACATGGAGACACAACAGAAGGAAAATATGGTTTTCAAATTGCAGCCAATATACATACGTGAAACAACTGAATCCTCAGAGATTTACGCCATTTGGCCTTTTGTACCCCACTGTTTTGGTTTTTCGTTTTCAAACAAATAAGACTGGCTCTGAAAGGGATGTTTCTAGGGCTCTCCTGACTCCATGAGACCTCTCTGTGACCTTGGGCAGATTGAATAACCTTTCTGGGGCCTGTCCCTCAGTCTGCAGCAACAACTGGGACATATACATATAGATCATGTAACATCCCTAGTCTATATGTTTCCAGAATATTGTGACTTGAATAAAACGATTATCGTGAGAACCAAAGTTCTCAAAGATGGATACAATGAGAATGTGACTTATTGTTGATCATTATGAGGTAAACCCGTGACTATAACACATGCATACCGAATGTATAAATATTTGTGTGCATATACACTCTTGCCTTTATGAGAGTTCATAAAACTCAAACAGCATTCTTTGATTTTTGTCTTATTATAAAGAGAAAAATAATCCATAAAGTACACACAGTGAATAAAACCTCTCCCTGTACCAATAAAATTATGCTTGAATAGTTATGGTCAGTATAATTTTGTTGAAGAGATGCATCTTAACAACGTCTGCCTCTATCCTCAGCACCCTTCCCAACAAAAACAAAAGTACTTAAGAGATTTATTTGCTGTCAGGAACTCTAAATCGATTACAAATATCATCATTTTCTATAACAACAACAGAAAGGCAAAAAGTACCCCACAAAGACATGCAAATTTAGGCTTGGAAATTGTCCAGATGCTCCCTTGATGTTTGGTAGATAGTTGCTCATTCTTGGCTGTGAATTTTATTGTATCATAGTACAAAAATATGAAGCACCAACCATTCCTGCCACAGTCCTCTCTATTCTGTTGTGTTTGAGAATCCATTGTGGCAGCCACACAAAACTCAGACACCATACTTACAGGTAGGGGGCTTATTAGGGAAATTCACAGGTTACAATTCATGGTCAGAGATGCTCAGGGCACAGTTGTTCCAGTCAGCTGCTGATAAATGCCCATAGGACACACCACTCCACCAGAAGCCTCCATTGAAGGCACTTGGCTCTAGCTGTGTGGGTCAGCAAATCTAGCTCCCGACTTAGGTTCCTGGAGGCACCCCACTCTACAAATCAACTTCTTGCGAAAGTCACTCAGTTTTATTGATTCTGTGGGCTGAGAAGTCCGCTGCTCTGGCACATGCTCTAGCTCTTGGGTCTGCTATTGCTTCTCCTTTGCCATCACGGCTTTCTGTCTCTGAGTCAAGGGCATTCAAAACGCAAGGAGCTCAGGGTGCAAAGGACGCACTCCACTCTTGGGTCGTTTTCCTTCACGGTAGTGAGAGCCCCGCCCCCCCTCCCCCTGCTTTTGAGATGATTAATTTCATAGTCATGCTACAGCTTCGCCTTTTCACAATTATATTGACCTCTGATAACATCCACAGCTGAATCATGTCATCTTATCAGTATCTTCTCCCACCTTCTTTTACCCAGACCCAGCAGGGCAGAAATGTAGTTTGGTGGGAGTTACAGACTACGGTTAGAAGAGTCATTGGAGAATTCACTACCCCACATATTGTGACTCTCCTGTAGGAGAATCCAGCCTCCAAAAATGCCACAATCTTTGTTTGCTGGTTTTATTGGATCTTACTGTTTTCTGAAAGATTCAAAATATGTAGGTGACTTGACCAGATGCACCTAACTGATCTGAATCTCAGTTTTCTCTCCTGTAAAAGGCATAACTGCTCAATGGTGATGATTTAGCAAGATACAAAATCATGGCAGCAAAAAGTCTGTTACTTTGATTGGCATTAAATCCCCACATCCACTGCCAATGAATTGATACTGCCTCGCAGAGACACTAGGGAGGGTATTTGAGTCTGGAAGTATTTACGGGAGTAGAAAACCTCCTCTGTATACTTCGGAGCAGCTGGCAGATTTAAGCTGCTGAACTTGTGGTTACACAGTGCAACCCGTCACCTGCTACATCAGCAAGGCTCTTTGGCATGAATACTACTGTTGTTGTTGAGTGCTGTGGAGTTGGGGCCTACTAACAGCAACCCTGCCGAAGGAGTCCTGGCATGGCATTGTAGGATAAGCACTCAACCTCAAGGTCAGTTTGAACCACAAGGTTGGTGTTCAAACTCACCAGCCACTCTTTGGAAACCCTATACAGGGTCTCTAGGATCGGAACTCACTCGACGGCACTGAATAACAACAGAGTTTTCAAGGAGCAACTGGTGGGTTGGAACTGCCAACCTTATGGTTTGAAGTCCAACACTTATCTTACTCCTACTGGTGTGGCACTGTAGGATAATGCACTGGACCTCAAGACCAATTTGAGCTGCTAGGTCAATGGTTGAAACTCACTGGCCATTCCTCAGAAACACAGAACACTATGAGTTGGAACTGACTCAACAGCACTTAACAACAACAGTGTCACACCAGGGCATTGAATAGGTCCTCAAAAATGTCAGCTCTCACTCTCTTCAGAGATGATTTAATTAATTAATTTTTTTTAATTTTGTCTACGCACTCCGACCACAAGGCCAGTTTGAACCACAAGGTTGGAAGTTCAAACCCACCAGCCACTCTTTGGGAACCCTATACAACACAGGGTCGCTACGAGTTGGACCCAGCTTGACAGCACTTAACAACAACACATGATACTTTATTCAGGAATGCACAGGTTAAGCATTGCATTATTAAATGTATATGACGAGATGAAAATAGCACTTTACTTCTGTAGTCTTCCATTCTAACGATAGGAAAACCAAAATACCTCAAATTGGCTGATGAAAACTTTATAAACAGCAGTGAAACCTTGTTTGATATAGTGCCAGGATATTGCACTCAAAATACAACCGGGGAAGAACTGTCTCCTCAAAGTAGAGTCAACCTTATAATGGTGGTGGTGTTAGTTGTGTGCTGTGAAGTCAGTTCTGACTCATAGCAACCCTGTATAGGGTTCCCAGGATGTAAATCTTTAAGGGAACAGAAAGTCTCATCTTTCTCCTGTGGAAAAGCTAGTAGTTTCGAACTGTAGACCATCAGATCAGCAGCCCAAATCGTAACCACTACACTATCAGAACTGCTTACCAGTATGATAAGGCTGGAATAAAGCTATTGGAACCATACTTTTCTGATGAGGCAAAATTCAAATTAAGAAGAAGCAGCTGAAAATTCCATTAATAATTGAAACACAGACTATATAAAGTATGAATCTAGGATAATTGTAAGTTGTCAAAAGTGAAATAGAATGCTGTAAAACAGATATCCTAGGCACCAATGAACTGCAGTGGAAAGTACTGGCCATTTTGAATCAGAGAATCATATGGTCTAGTATATCAGTAATGACAAATTGAAAAGGAATGGTATCATATTCATTGTTAAAAAGAGCATTTCACTATCTATCCTGAAGCACACTACTGTCAGTGATAGGATTATATCCATATACCTACAAGGAAGATCAGTTAATATGACTATTCCTCACATTTGTGTAACAGCCATTAATGACACAAGATGTGGTGTTGGAGGATAAGCACTGGGCTACTAACTGTGCTAACTGCAAGGTTGGCAGTTCAAACTCACCAGCCATTCACAGATCCCTGCACAGTATCACTGTGAGTCGGAATTAACTCAATAGAACATGATAACTAATGGCAAAAACAAACAAACAAATACTAACTTTTGCAGTCCCAAACTGATCACACCTAATCAAGGAATTCTGGTGTGGTGCTGTATGATAGGCATTGGATTATGAATCACAAGATTGGAGAGTTAAACTGACCAGCCTCTCCTAGCCTGATCCTAGCCACTCCTAGCTGTTCACTTGGATCAGAGTGAACCTACACAGGTTCACTATGAGTTGAAACCAATTCAATGGCACTGAACAATATACAAGAATCAGATGTATTGATTTTTATTGTTATTGTTAGGTGCCATCAAGTTAGCATCAATTCATAGTTACCCTATTTACAATAGAATGAAACACTGCCCAGACCTACGTCAAACTCACAACCATTGCTAAGCATGATCGCATTGCTGCTACACCACTGTGCTAACCCACCTTATTGGGGTGGTCTCTTTCTCCAACCCTCCACTTTACTAAACATGATATCCTTCTCCAGTGACTGGTCCCTCCTGACAATATGTCTGAGTATGAGAGACGAAGTCTGGCCATCCTGGCTTTCAAGGAGCATTCTGGCTATACTGCTTCCAACACAGATTGGTTTGTTCTTTTGTAAGTCCCTGGTATTTTTAATATTCTGCTCCAACACCATAATTCAAATGTATCAATTATTCTACAGTCTTCCTTATTCACTGTCTAACTTTCACATGCATGTGAGGTTATTGAAAATACCATGGCTTGGATCAGGCTTGGATCAGACTGATATCTTTGCTCTTCAGCACTTTAAAGAGGTCTTGTGCAAGACATTTGCCCAATACAAGACACCATTTGATTTCTGGACTGCTGCTTCCATGAGTGTTGATTTGAGCAAAATGGTAGATCTGAGCAAAATGAAGTCTTTGACAACTTCAGTCTTTTCTCCATTCATGTGGATGTTGTTCTTTGGTCCAGTGTTGAGGACTTTTGTTTTCTTTACATCGAGATGCAACCCATACCAAAGGCTGTGGTCTTTGATCTTCATCAGTAAGTGTTTTAAATCCTCTTCACTTTCAGCAAGCAAGGTTGCATCATCTACATATTGCAGGTTTTTAATGTCTTCCTTCAATCCTGATGCCATGTTTTTCCTCTTATAATCCATCTTCTCAGATTATTGATCAGCATACAGATTGAATAAGTATGGTGAAAGAATATAGCCCTGGTGCACACATTTCCTAATTTTAAACCATTAGGTGTTCCCTTGTTCTGTTCAAAAACAACTGCTTGTTGGTCTATGAACAGGTTCCTCCTGAGCACAATTAAGTGTTCTGTAAAGTTGTCCATAGCATGTCATGATCCACACTATCGAAAGCCTTTGAATAGTCAATAAACCTCCGTTAAATAACTTTCTGGTGTTCTCTGCCTTTAGCCAAGATCCTTCTGATATCAGCAATAATATCCTTCAATTCACGGACTCCTCTGAATCCAGCTTGAACCTCTGGAAGTTTTACGTCTGATGTATTCATGATTACTAGTAATTGGAATGCAAAAGTTGAAAGCAAAGGAAAAGGATCAGTCATTGGAAAATATGAGGGGGCATCAAAAAGTTAATGGAAATGCAATAAAAAGAAAATGCAAGATTTTTAAGAAGTTTTTGAAGTTCCCTTGTATGGTCTCAGTGATAGAAACAATTTTGCAAGACCAACAGCCTGTACACTGGAAAAATTTTTGGTCAACAACGTAAATGCAACTATACACATATACTTCACCAGATGGAATCCATAGGAATAAAATCAACTACATCTGTGGAAAGAGTTGATGAAGAAATACAATGTCACCAATGAGAAAAAGGCCAGGTTCCACCTCTGGAATGGATAATGAATTGCTCATATGTAAGTTCAAGTTGAAGCTGTAAATGATTTAAAACAAGTTCAAATACCAAGTGAATTAAGAGACCATATCCTATTAGATTTCATGCTTTGAACACTAATGACTGAAGACTAGACCAGTTGTGTGGTGACATCAAGGACATCATAAGTGAAGAAAGAAAAAGGTAATTTAAAAGACAGGAAAGAGAGAAAGGACCTGAAGAGATACTGGCAATTGCTCCAGAATGTAAAGTAGCTAAGAAAATAGATGAATTGATGAAGTCAAAGATCTGAAAAATAAAGTTTCAAAGTGTGGATCAAGAAGACAAACTATGAAATGTGCAAAGGCATGGACTTAGAAAAACAAAGATAAGAACATGCTTAGTATTTTCCATGCAAAAATAACTGAAGAAAAACAGTTAAGCCTCGGGTTGTGGGGTTGAAATAGTCCAAGAGTAAAATAATGAGCAATGCAGGGAGCATCCAAAGAAGGTGTAAGGAATACACAAAGTTACTGTACCAAAAAAGAATTCAGGGATGTTCATCCATTTCAGGAGGTAGTATAGGCTCAAGAACATACGGTGTTGGAGGAATCAATCCAAACTGCACTGAAGGCATTGGCAAGATTTGATTTTATACAAGCAGATGCAATGATGGAAACACTCATTCATTTATATCAAGAAATTTGGAACACAGCTACTTGGTCAACCAACCAGAAGGAGATCCAATTTATGTTCATTTCAAAGAAAGGTGATCTCACAGAATGCAAGAATTAGAAAACAATATTATTAATATTATATAAAAGTATATTTTTGTTGAAAATAATTCAAAAATGGTTACAGTAGTACATCAACAGGAAACTGCCAGAAATTCAAGCCAGATTCAGCAGAGGACATGGAATGAGAGATATCATTGCTGGCATCAGATGGATCTTGGCTGAAAGCAGAGAATACCAGGAAAACGTTTACTTGTGCTTTATTGACTGCAAAGACACTTGATATGGATAATAATAATAGAAAAACAACAACCATGGATAACATTGAAAAGAAAGGGAATTCTAGAACACTTTGTTGTGCTTATGAGGAACCTGTGCACAGATCAAGAGACAGTCAGTTGATTAGAACAAGGGGATACTGAATGATTTAAAATGAGAACAGGTGTGCATCAGGATTGTATCAATTCACCATACTTATTCAATCTGTATGCTGAGCAAATAATCCAAGAAGCAATATTATATGAAGAAGAACTTGGTATCAGGATTTAGGGAAGACTCATTAACAACTTGCAAAATGCAGATGACACAACCTTGCCTGCTGAAAGTGAAGAGGACTTTAACACTTAATAATGAAAATAAAAATAAAAACACCCTGTTTTCTTCAATATGGATTACACTTCAACATAAACAAAACAAAAAAATTCACAGCTGTAACAGTAGAATGACTGTCTGACCCAAGGTATGTCTGACCAAGTTACAGCATTTTCAATGGCCTCAGATGCATGTGAACGCTGGACAATGAATAAGAAAGATCAAAGAAGAACAGATGCCATTGAATTATGGTATAAGCAAAGAATATTAAATATACCATGGACTTCCAGAAGAATGAACAACCTGTCTTGGAAGAAGTACAGCCAGAAACGCCTAGGAAAGAGAATGGAGAGTCTTTGTCTCAAGTAATTTGGACACATAACCAAGAGGGACCAGTACCTGGAGAAGGACGTCCTGGTTGGTAAAGTGAAGGGTCATCGATAAAGAGGACGAACCTACATGATGATTGACACAATGGCTGTGACCATGGTTACTTGAGGTCACTATGAGTTGTAATGAACTTGACGCCTCCTAATACTAACAACAATCTTCAAAACTGAAAAAGTTATGAAAAACAAGGAAAGTCTGAGAAATTGTCATGGCCAAGAGAAGCCTAAGGAGACACGAGGACTCGGTGTCACGTGGGTCCTGGGAAAGAAAAAGGACATTTCTTTGTCATCAAATGCCAGAGAAAGATACTAGGTATTTCTGTAAGAGTGAGATGAAGATACAAGGCTACAAATGCAATTCTGTAATCCTCACTCATGTGTCCTGTTAGATGTATTCAGCAACCTCTCAGAATTCTTTTCATTCTTGGACTCCTACAGACACGCAAACAAATCAGCAATATTAATGACTATCCACAGTTAGAGACTAGGGTATGGTGCACACAGATAAGAAGAGGCTCAGATTCCTGGCTCTATCTCTTTCCTCTAACCCTTTTCCTCATAAAAAGTGCAGAACCAGGCACAATGCGTAAAATCATAGAATATTTTCCTGATGCCAAAGATAGCATGTTGCAAAATCTGTGGTGAAAAATTTTCTTGGTTAGTGTCAATAATTAATTTGTAAAGATAGTGTCTTTTTGTTATATGTATGTTTAATGTTAAACATGATTCAGGACAAGGACAATGACTATTCATTTTTATATTGTAGTCTCTCCCATGACAATATACATATTAAAATAGAAACTTGTCTGTCCAAAGAACTTAAAGGTATTTTTAAAAGCATACACACTCTTGAACTTGCTATGAATATACCATTGATGATTCCTGTTGAACCTATTTTATAGTGATTTATTTAGATTTCCTCTGAGAGACTCAAATATCAAATGTCCAACAAATTACACTGAGATGAGACTAGATATTTCTAATGTATTTTAAACAGTCGTTAAATTGCCTACATTGGCTTATCTCTTCTCTGGAATTTGCTGATCCTGCTTCTGAATGCTAATCATGGTTTCTGGCTTTTTATTTATATCATTTAATCTTATATCTGCACATGAATTACTGCCATGAAGCCTGAAGTAGCTTATTCAATGCTTCATTGTGCATTTTCACCAATGGAAAAGGAGACTGACTTCACAGTTGGCTGGCACTT
Organism: Chrysochloris asiatica; assembly: GCF_000296735.1. Taxonomy (NCBI): domain Eukaryota; kingdom Metazoa; phylum Chordata; class Mammalia; order Afrosoricida; family Chrysochloridae; genus Chrysochloris; species Chrysochloris asiatica. Next base: position 1,758,560 of record NW_006408801.1, on the reverse strand, counting down.
AGCTGTAAGCTTCAGAGCATTAAGAAAATGCGCAGACACAGCACACTCTTAACACATAACTCAAAAAGCACTCTTCATAAATGAAATACAGCTGTACTGAAAAGCCATTAAACTATGAGTAAAAACATTTAGGTGTTCAATAGGTTTGTTTATTGCACAGAGAAGATAAACTTCTACAAATTACAGCTTAGAATCCCTACCTCACATCCCTTTTACAGGAAACCTATGATATCTGCAAGCACCTTTATTACCTATTGTAATGAAGAGTGCAGTTAGTTGGAGTTAAGAATATGCCTAGAAATGTACAGAAGTCTTGAGTAAACAGTCAATTTCATTCCTCACCGTCTCTTAAAAGAAGAGTTTCATAACGTAGTCACTAAGGCTATTTTGGGAGTCTGGCTGCACCATGATACGATGAGAACTGGATTGGTAACCCCAATGTTGGCAGTTCAAATCCACCAGCTGCTCCTTGGAAACCCTATAGAGGATTGCTATGAGGTGGAACTGACGTGACAACACACAACAAAAGCAACAGCAGCCAGGCTACTTTTGGGAGTCCTGGTGTGGCACTGCAGGAGAAGCACTAGACTGCTGACCAGAAGTTGGTGGTTCAAATTCACAGCTGCTCCTTGGAAACCCCATTCAGGGTTGCTGTGAGTTGAAACTGACTTGATGGTTCATAGTGACCTGGTTCATAGTGACCCTGTATAAGGTTTCCAAGGAGCCAATGAGATGAATCGACACAGTGGCTGCAACAATGGGCTCAAACACAAGAACAATTGTGAGGATGGTACAGGACTGGGCAGTGTTTTGTTCTGTTGTACATTGTACATTGTACACAGTTCTGAGTCAGAGCAAACTTGTATCCTTTCCCCACACATATTCAATCTGTAAGATGAGCAAATCATCCAGTAGCTGTAATATATGAAGAATGTGACATCAGGATTAGAGCAAGATTTTATTAGCAACCTGTGATATGCAGATGACACAAGCTTGTTTGCTGAAACCAAAGAGGACTTGAAGCACTTACTGATGAAGATCAAAGACTTCTGAATGGATTACATTTCAACACAAAGCTTTCCTTATGGATTACATTTCAACACAAAGAAAACAGAAATCCTCACAACTGGACCAATAAACAATATTATGATAAACAGAGAAAAGAAAGAATTTCCAAGGATTTCATTTTACATGGATCCACAATCAACATCCATGGAAGCATCAATCAAGTAATCAGACAACATATTGTACTGGACAAATCTGTCGTCAAACAAACAAACAAACAAAAAAACGTTTAAATTATTCAAAAGCAAGAATGTCACTTTGAGGATGAAGGTACACCTGATTGAATCGATGGCTTTTTTAATGGCCTCATGTACATGCAATGCTGGATAATGAGCAGGACAGGTTGGAAAAGAACCGATGCCTTTGAAATATGGTGTTGGTGAAGAATACTACATATACCACGGACTGCCAAAAGAATAGATAACTCTTCCTTGGGAGAAGTACAGCCTAATTTCTCCTTGACAGTACGGATGGTGACACTTCACCTCACATATTTTGGACACATGATCAAGAGGGATGAGGACTTGGAAAAAGGCATCACACTTGGGGAAGAAAAGGGTCAGTGAAGACCCTGAGAGAGAGAGAGATGGATACAGTGGCTGCAACAATGGTCTCAACACGTAGCCGAGTTTGTGACGATGATGCGTGACCAGGCAGTGTTTTGTTCTGTTGTATGTTGGGTCACTGTAAGTTGAATCGGACTCCATGACACCTAACAACAAAACATTATGTTTACATTTGGATGGCATGACTTCCACAATGGAGTAAATGAGTCTACATTCAAGTATATGCACCTCAAATTAAATTCATAATTTAATACATACATTTTCTCTTTTTGCACCATTTTATTTTCTATTGAATTGTCATCTTTCCCCTGATATGGGTGACTAAAAAAAAATCAGTTGTGATCATAACCTACCCACTCTAGTCACCCATGACTGCCCCCAATGACTTCGTTGGAAGAAAACTATAGGAGTTTAATTTATTGAATAAATTATGGACAGAACTCTTTTTCATCTGGATTCCACAAGGTGATTACTGATTTAAAATGTCATAATCTTCCACGACTGAATTTTGGGATTTTGCTCAAGTAAGTCATTACAACCATAAAATAGTGGTTTTCAGGGGATGAAACTCCATCATTATTTTAACCAAAATAAATACTTGACGAATAGCTCCTAAGAGTCATTTTTGCTAATGTTCAGCATTTTCAGATACTTAGAACCATTTATTATGGATGATATTTTTCATTTCTATGTAAGTAAAACATTTTTTAATTTCACCTTTGGGGGAAAAAAAATAAAACAACAAAGTCAGCTCAAGTATATAAGGCAGCTTGGACCCACAATAATTAACCAAAAAGACCTTGAGAAGGTAACCATTGGGTTTTAACACACATTGCCTTTGGATTGTTTGGTAGCACAATCCAAAACCTGGCAATTATTTTTATTGTATAGAATGACAGTGGTTATTTTATTTATTTATTTATTTATTAGGTAAACACAACAGAGATGTCAGCCTCTGTTCACTCATATTATTGTTGTTAGGTGCCGTCGAGGTGGTTCGGACCCATAGAGTCAGAACAACAGAGTGATTCACCGCCCAGTCCTGCTCCAGCCTCACAATTGCTGTTAACGTTTGAGCCCCAGCTGCTGACACTGTGCCAATCCTTCACGTGGGGATTTCCCTTTTTTTTTTTTTTGCTGACTCTTCACTTTATCAAGCATGAAGTTCTTCTCCAGGGACTGGTCCTTCCTGATAATATGTCCAAAAGTATGAAAGAGGAAGTCTGGTCATCTTGGCTTCTAAGGAACATTCTGACTACACTTCTTGCAACACAGATTTGTTTGTTCTTCTGGCAGTCCATGGTAGTTTTAAAATTCTTCTCCAGCACTATAACTCAAATGCATTAGTTCTTCTAAGGTCTTCCTTATTCACTGTCCTCCTTCCACATCATCGGAGGCTATTGAAAATATCATGGTATTATAACCCATGTTAAAGCCCAATGAATTGCCATCATTTATCCAGAATACCAGAGAAGTTGGTGAGAATCTCACATTCAAATGCTTTTCTTGCTACCGAAGTCATTTGCCCTTCAGGTGGTCATTTGCCCAGATGATGATGAGGAAATCCTTCACAAATCATAAATCAAATGCTCGAATCATTGATTTCCATGACCACTCTGATGACTTTATATCAGCTTATTTCAAAGTATCTCACAAAGTAAATTATGTGATTGCTTTGTTATATCCCCATTCTGCTTGCCTCTTGGCTATATCCAGTCATTTTTTCAGTCACATCACTATCTACTTGCTGAGTCCCATGTTTTCAAAAGCACTGAAGTCTGTACAGGCTGCATATGTGTACAAGCATCACCTTTAAGAGTATTACCGGAGTCCTGGTGTGGCACTGCAGGTTAATGCGCTGGATGCAAGGTCAGTTTGAATGGCAAGGTCGATGGTTCAAGATCACCAGCTGCTTTTCAGAAACCCTATGTAGGGTCACTCTGAGTATGAACTGACTTGATGGCACTTAACAACAACAACAGTGTAGGTGCTGTAGGATAAGCACTGGACTGCTAACCTTGGAAATCGTCTAACAGGGTCACTGTGAGTCGGAACTGACGTGATGACACACACAACAACAACAACAGTGATGCTATTTTTAATAATCTATGATATGAGGAGAATGAGTGTTAGGGTAATCTCAAAATAGTTACACTTTTCTTTTCCTGCTGTAAAATTTCCTCATCTCACCGTTAATGTCTGAGACATCTTTTCACGTTTGTTATAAGTGCATACACACAAAAATCCTCATTCACAAATCACTAAGTCCACAAACAATCAGGAAATGAGAAGATTTTATCTAAATTAATTAAGTATAATGGTGTATTTATTTACGAGGCTATTGGTCCATGATGCCATGTTTCTTGAGTGTGGCCAGATGACAAATTGGGATTTTTTCGGCTCCCTTGTCCCCAAAGCTATTTATTCTCTTTGAGACGCTCTCTGTAATGTTTCTTTAATATGAATGGTAAATAAATAAACCTTTAGGGTCAAATGTGTCAGCATGGAATTGACTAATTTGCAAATCGTTGATGAAACTTAAGAGGTCTATAAAGTTCAGACTTGATGTCTCAGTCTAGCTTTGCTATAATGGCTGACACATTCTAGGAACGCAATAAATGCTTCTGAGTGAGATAAATGTATGTAATCTATGTTCTTAAGTGACAGGACTCATTCTTATAACAAACATTTCAAAAACTTAAAATGGTAGAAGGCACATGGTTTAGAGTTTATATCAGTTTCAGAAGCTAAACATGGGCTCATACTGCAGACGTTTTTCAATGCCTCTATCACATTTTCTGGGTTCTCTTAGTGGAAGAAAAACCCCCAGCTCATTGAAGGTGTATTTGAAGATAGTTAGCAATTACTTTAAAACAAAGATGAGACTATAAAAGGGCAGGGAAACTAGATGAATGGAAATGAAACAACCAGAATAGAAATAATAAACACGCTCACATATTGTGATGAATGTATCCAATATCACTGAGCAACTGTTGAATACAAATCAAGTTGCTATCTAAACCTTCACCAAAAGCACATGAAAAAATTATTAAACAAAAGAATATATTCAATTTTTTTTTTTTTTTGTAACTTGTGGTAGAAGTTGAATTATATCTCCTCCAAATATATGTTAACTTGACTGGTCTTGGCCATGATTCTCAGTCACTTGGCAGATATTTACTGATGTAATTATCCCCTAGGATATGATCTGATGTGTTAGTTAATCAGTTGTAAGGGGATTAGGGTGGGAAGCAACACCCTTACTCAGGACACAGCCCATATCCCATGTAAGGGGATCAGTTGTAAGGGGAGCTTCCATGGGGGTGTGCCCTGCATCACCTTTTATATTACAAGAGATAAAGTGGAGGGGATAGAGTGAGAGAGAGGGGCCTAGTATCACTAAGAAAGGAGAGCCAGGAACAGAGCACATACTTTGGACCTGGAGTCCCTGCACTGGGAATCTCCTAGACCCAAGAGAAGATTGATGCCAAGGCACATGGCTATCTCTAAAGAACGCCAGGCTCACAGATGCTCAAAGGCAACAAGAACTGTTCTGCAGAGCAACCAGAGAAAGTCTTCCCTTGGAACTGGCCCCCTGAAGTCAGACTTCTAACCTCCTAAACTATTAGTGGAAATTCCCTGGTGGTCTGGTGGTGAGCATTCTGCACTCTCACTGCCAGGGCCCTGGTTCAATTTCTGGTTAAGGAAGACTTTCTTCTGGACTTCTAATGTGGCACTGTAGGATCAGCACTGGACTGTGAACCATAAGGTGGGCAGTTCAAACCCACCAGCAGATACACGTAAACCCTGTACGGGGTCACTATGGATCAGAACCGATTTGACGGCACTTAAAAACAACAGCAAAATTATGATAGAATAACTTTCTGTTTGTGAAAACCATCCACTTGTGGTATTTCTGTTATAGCAGCACTAAGGCACCATCCCACCATATTAAACACAGATGAAAAACAGAAAAGAAAATTCACAGAAAGTGTACTCTGAACTAAACCAGCTGGTGAAGAACTTATCTTGGTTCTCAGTTTTGCAGAGTTCACAAGGATGCTTTTTCATAATGTGCTGATACACTATTTGGCTTTGAAAGTCATCACTATATAAGAAGCATGCTAAGTTTTGCTCTAGAAACTGTGGTAGACACCGCATAAAAGAGCCACCTTTGGCACACACTTCATAACTTGCCATTTACTGCTTGCTGTTATGGTGTATTACGCTGGTTTCATGCTTGTCTTCCTATCACCTGTCTGTCAATATGTTGTCCTGTGGTGGTTTATATGTTATTATGGTGCTGGAAGCTATGCCACTGGTATTTCAAATACCAACAAAAGTCACCAACGATGGGCAGATGTCAGTGGAGCTGCCAGACTAAGACAGACTAGGAAGAAAGATCTGGGAATCTACTTCTGAAAGAAGTCAACAGAAACTCTAGAGGCCACAGCAGACCAGTATCTGATAAAGTGCTGGTAGATGAGCTCCCACATTCGGACGATACTCAAACTCCACAGTGGCTCCAACAATGGTCTTGAGCCTTCTAACAATCATGAAGATGATTAGCAGGCAGGGCCAGGCACAGTTCCGTTCTATTGTTCACAGGGTAGCCATGGATCTGAATCCACTTGACAACAGCTAACAATGTATCATAAAGAGCTACAGGTCAGAAACATTATGTGCTTCATATTTGTAACCCTCACTCTGCTTGACATACTCAGTGAAAGTGCACTGATTAATTTAGGGGGGGGTTTCATAAAAGGTCCATGAAGGCGTTGAGAGAGTTGATGTTTTCATTATAGACTCTTACCTCTTGTGCCCAATTCTCCAGTTCTTTGGTTCATTCTGGTTTCTCTTTGCCTCAAAAAGCATTATTTTATCCAGCTCCCTCTGAAAGATCAGAACAAATGTCAAGACTTTGCTATTTCTGTTCATCACTCAAAGTGTTTGGCACCATCTTCGCAGAAACTTTCCTCATGTTCATTTTCTTTCAGAATGTGAGTGAGCATCTGTCTCTTGATCTAAATTGAACTCTTCAGCCATCATTCTCAAAGTTAATCATGTATTTGAATCAACGAATTCTCTGACCTTTTCGACATTTTCTTTAGATCCATACAAGAGAAGATGACTGTACATCACCCAGGACATCATTTTAGGGACTTCAGAGTCTCCTTAGCAGTTCACATTTCTTGCTCTCGGTATTGCTCCTTCTACAGTGCCAGACTTCTGACGTGAGGATTTGTTTAACTTCTAGATAATTAAATTCCTTACCACATTGTTGTTGTTTGCTGTCGCTGAGTACCACCCAGTCAGTTCTGATTCATAGTGACCTTGCATAGGATTTCCAAGGTGTGGCTGGTGGGTTTGAACTGCATACCTTGTGGTTAGCTGTCCAGTGCTTATCCTACAGCACCACACCAAGACTCCACATAATGACCATACATTTATACACCAACATGAAACTCCATAGACTGCTTCCCTGCCCCTTTAGTGTTAACACAATACTGACTTTTTATTCCTTAAAGCATTGATGCTTCACATCACGTTTTTCTAATGTAATTCAAAACTGCACCTATACAAAGCTAGACTATAAAGTGCTCATACTTAATCATTTCACAATGTGGATCTATGCACATAAAAAAGTGCTTATTTTCATAGCGACCATCTTTCAACAACAGGAATAAATAGCTTTTCTTGGTGGGCTCAGAAATGGTGCTTTATTCTACATCACCTTTATAAGGAAACTATTGTGCTCTAGTTTCTCTACCCCATAGTGCACACCTATGGCAGGCGGATGAATATCCTGCGACTGTGTAGCAAAGTGCCACAGACTGGATGTCTTGCAAGAACAAAAGATTAGTGTTTCACACGTCTGGAGGCTAGGCACCCAATTACAGGGTTTCAATAGAGCCACACTCCCTCTGAAGTTCCTAAGGGTAATTTCTGCCTTGCCGCTGTCAATATCAGCTAATCATAGAGACTTCTTTAATCGTAGATGCATCTTCATGTAGCTCTCCTTCTGCTGTCTCCACCTCAGTCTCTGTGTCTCTTCTCTTTTTTATCAGGCCACTCACGACTCAGACGGTGTTAGGACCCAGTCGACCTCAGTGTGACCTCATGCTCATCTTCAAAGTCCCTATTTCCATAAAAGGTCACTTTCACAGGTACAGGGGCAACAACATCAACATACATTTTTGGGGGAGAACTGTGAGGCAGGGTCACAGTTAATCTATTACAGCATGGTTTCTACATTTTAATGGTGATTGAACATTTAGAAGACTAATAAAAGTAGACCAAAGGTTCTATTTCAAAACATCTGTATTCAGTTTGCTGCAAAGCAACCACTGTTCCCTTTCACCTGTAGGTGGTGGATCCACTTTTTTATGAGGTACAATGATTAGTGGAATAACTGATTAGAAAAAAGCTGATGTAATAGATTGTTGCTCTTGGAGGATGTGAAATACAGGCTTAAAAATAAACAAACAAAACAAAGCCATATTGAATTTATTGATCAATGACAAATTGTGAAATGGTGTAAAGGATATTACACTTTCAGTAAGTTGTATTTTATCCAATGATCCATAGAAGGGTTAGCTGGAGGAGACCCTGAAGACCATCCAGTCCCACAGGTGACGAGAAGGAGCCACAGTTAGGTGAATCACCCCAGGGTTATCCATCCAGAAGAAGCGGAAAAGAACCTCAAGTGAGGATTGCATGGATCCCTGCATTGATCTTTCCAAACCAGGAGGTCTTGGTCAATGAGTTGTGACCTTTCTAGGTATAGTCTCTACCTGTAATGAATTTGTGATATAATGTAGTGGCATTATGGGTTAATGCACTGGACTGCAAAGTCAGTTTGAATCCCAAAGTAAGCCTTTCAAACTCACCAACAGCTCCTTGGAAACCCTATATAGAGTCGCTATGGGTCAGAACCAACTTGATGATACTTAATGAAAATTATAGTTAAAAAATACGAATTTAACTAATACATACTGCACTCTTGGTGTGGTGTTGTACGATTAGCACTGGGCTGCAAACCAAAAGATCAGCATGTCAAACCTACCAGCTGCTCCTCAGAAATCTTCTACAGGGTGGCTGTGAGTCTGAACTTAACACTTAACAATAACAACTACAGCTGAGCATCATAGCTGGGTATGGTGCTGTTAGGATAACCATTGAAGGTTGGCAGTTCAAACCCACCAACTACTCCATGGGAGAAATATGAGGCTTTCTGCTCCACTATAGATTTACAACCTTGGAAACCCTATGCAGTGGGCTAAATGGAATAGAGGTAAATAGTGATGTATACTCAACCTCAGAACAACAGTGCTTTGTGATACAGGGATCGGGAATTAGTCTGAATGAGTAAAGGAGGAAATATAATAAATATTAAGGTGCTTGACTGTCTTGTGGGTATTGGGTTTCCTTGCCTACTATTGTAAAATAGACATTTAAGTGGGATAGAAAGGAATATTGTGAAATATGATTACAGAAAACTTGTAAGCCTGTCTTCAGCCTATAACTGATTGGATTAGTTAAAGGAGCATCAGCATTGACCAGGGAAATAGACTTCTTGTTAAGTCTTTGTGGAGAGTAAGGGGACTTTAGGTGGAATCCTGAGCCCCACACAGAACTTTCTGACATGGGACATTTCCACTTTAAAGAACATGCAGACCAACCTGGAGTATTTAGATGAACAGAAGATATGCCTTGAAAGAAAGACTATCAGGGAAAAACAAAAAAGCAGACTGGCTGTTACAAAATCAAGCAAGCTGTTCACCTGTGAGCCATCAAAGCAAGAAAAGTCAGCCCATGAGGGCAAACCCCCTTTCAAGACTAAAACTCAATGGGAACACATTAGCAGACTTGTAAGCTCACTTGTGACTACTTTGGTCTACTTGTGAGTGGAAGTGGGAGAAATGAAGCAATGAAGACATGTACTGATTCCAGCCATGTTCCATGTTCCATCAGTCTTGAGATGAGACAGAGAAGAAGAAGGGCTGGCTGGTCTGAAGTTTAGGGAGACTTGTGAACTCTGGAGCCCAGGGACACTGACCTAGTCACTGGGGGCTAGAGATGAAAGTGAAGCAGTTGTCTGGTCTGATGTGGGGGGAAGCATGCAAGAATGCCTAAACTTGCAGATAGTACCCATTTGACCTAGCTTGGATAATTTGCTGATCAGAACTGAACCAGAGGAAGAGAAAGAAGTTTCATACAGGAAGCAAGTGTAAAATGTTACAATTTGATGAAATGGACCTTTGTTTATGGATTTAGTTGCTCAAAATTCTAACCTAAAGGGAAGGATTCTTCATATCAAGGATCAAACTTGTCCCCTCAGTACATAGGATTAATAGGGATGGGCAACTTAGAAACTGGCTACCAAAAATGGGGGGATATAAAGGCATGAAGTGGCTGGCTTACAAGCTTTCAAGAGTGTGCTTAATTTCAGAAGGAGGAGGATAAGGTAGAATCCACATTGAATAGTTTTCCTTTTGTCCCACTGGGTCTGGTGAAAGGGGATGGGGTAGGGAGGGCATAGGATTCTGCTGATTCAGTAGTGAGTAATTGTTGTCATGACTAATTACTATTGTCACAACTGTAAATGCAGAAGATGTGAAACAAAAAGGGGAGAATAGCTAATCTTTCATTCCAGCATGGGATCCTAACCAGAAAAGTGGTAAGGGCAGATATGGAAACAGAAACAATGGCATAGACAGAGGAGTTGAGAACTCTAGACTCATGAAATGAGAAAAGCTGTGTGCTTGTAGGCAGGAGGCTGGCTTACAAAATGTGCCTTTTGGACATTTAAATGAATATATATTTTCTGTGATTTGTATTTATCTCAAAAAAAAAAAAAAGGAATAGAGGTAAATACTGTTTACTGATTGTTCATGGAGGGTATTGTAATCATTGCAATGAAACAAAATATGATTAATTGAGTGTAAAACTGATGATCCACTCTGTAAACAATCCCTCAATTCACAGTAAAAGCTGAAAAAAGAGAAAGAAAACCCTATGGAGGGTCGCTATGAGTCAAAACCAACTGGACAGTGACTAATAACAACAGAAAGTATCATAATCTCTAGATCATTGGAATTTACAGAAAAGCATGACCTAGTATTTGTTGTCTCCCCAAGAATTTAAGATCTAATTGGAGATCTTAATATGCAACCAATATTTATATTTCAGCACATGGGAGTAGGTTGTACCAGGAACTATGCTTCTACAGGCTTGGGGTGTAGAGCACCTAGACAGGTGTAGTTTTACAAGTTTGGGGTGTAGAGCACCTTGGCAGGTATAGTTGTACAGGTTTGGGGTGTAGAGCACCTTGACAGGTATATTTGTATAGGGTTGGGATATAGAGCACCTAGACAGATGTAGTTGTACAGGTTTGGGTGTAGAGCACCTGGTCAGGTGATGGAGGAGGTGCTTTCATCAACACAGGTAACCTATGAAGAACACTGTGAAGCAGCCAAGCAAAAGGAATGCAGTGTGTGTGTGTGTATCTGTATCAGTTTGTGAGTCCACACATTTACAAATAGAAAAGACACAAGTAGCAGCATTCTGGGAGGTTCGTTAAGCAGCTTTATTTATTTTTATTTCAATAGTGTGTATAATGCTGGGAATGAAGAATGCCTGCTTCATGAAACAAATAGAGCTTCTATACCACATCAAAGCACTTGTGTTTCATCTGTGTCATAGATCTTCAAAAGGAGGATAAGAAAGAGAAAGAAAGTAGGAGATGGATTAAGAAAAGCTTTCAGAAGAAATCTGAATAATCAGTAGGACATTCTTGATGGGCAAGCAGAGGGCAGTTTGATAGAAAATCATTGAGGTAGGTTGAGAAAAGAGTCATGGGCAGTGTTGGATTCCTAACCACGACATCAGGAATTTGTATTCCCCAGCCACTCTGTGGGAAAGAGGTGGGGTTTTTCACTCCCATAAAGATTTACAGCCTCAGAACCCTGTACAGGGTCACGGTGAGTAGGGACTGACTCAATGGCACACTACCACAACCGTAGTTGAGGAAGAATGGTGACTTTTGTGAGACAGAGGCATAGAGCAGGGAGGATTGTCCCTAACCCAATTCTCAAAGTCACAAGACTGAAGAAAGTAGCAAAAGTCATTAAGGAAAATAATTCATTAATGAACAATTATTTTCCAGTGTTGACCTCAATGGCTTACCCATTTCTAGAGTCAATGGGACTCATTCCATGATTCGTAGATACTCAGGCAATACGATACAAAGAAAATACAACTGAACTGTAAAGAGAAATTGCAAAATTTATAAAGCACATAGAACCTTCTAAAATCTGAAGAGATAATGGAGAATTGCTTACAGGCATTTCTAATGAGAATTATCAGCTTAACCCAAAAGAAAGTGCACAGGGATGATGAATTGATAGTATGATGATCTTCTGCAAGAAACACCCCTAAGAGATCCTCAGGAAAACTGACGAAAAGCCCAAACAGCTGTTTGAAAACACACCAATCTTTGGATCATACAACAAAGTAATATGAATAGAAGTATGCTTGTTGTAGTATTTTATATATAAAAAAAATTGTCTAATATTTTTTACCAAAATAATAAATCTCATTCTATGAATCAATTTTATGTTGTAATTGTTGTTGTTGTTAAGCATGTTGAGTGAACCTATACAGGGTTTCCAAGGAGTGGCTGGTGGACTTGAACCACTGACTTAGTGGATACCAGGCCACTGCTTACCCTAAAGCACCACACCAGGGCTCCTATGTTGTAATTATATCTGGATTATTATTGCACATAAGACAAAATTCATTTATTGTCATATTTTGTTTTGTGTTTATGAGTTCCATTTTGAAAGTTATTTAATATGAACTTTTTGCCTTTGATTAAAGAATCCACCCTGCATGAATTATTATAGTACAATAATATTACCAAGGCGATTAGGGACCCCAGTGAACTCCTGGTAAGATAGATGTCTGGACTCAAGTCCATATTGACAAAAAAAAGTATCAAAAATAAATGGGGGTCCAGATCTCTCAGAATGATATGTGAAGGCATTTATTTGTTGGACCCCCAACTGCCTTAGAGTTGTGAGTACATTGCTATTTTATCATTCCCCCTAAACATCACACCATTTCCTCCTCCTAAATTGAGAACCATGGAACTCGTGTTATCTCTGTCATCTTGTCTTGCCCCATCAAGAACACTGAGAATTTCTGGTTGCTGTTGTTGTTGTTATTAGCTGCC
>NW_006408801.1:1721535-1744898 GCF_000296735.1 Chrysochloris asiatica | reverse complement strand
TAATGAGTCTTCCTCCAATCCTGATGCCACGTTTTTCTTCATATAACCCAGCTTCTCAGATTATTTGCTCAGCATACAGGTTGAATAAATATGGTGAAAGAATACAACCCGGTCATATACCTTTCTTAATTTTAAACCATTCAATGTTCCCATGTTCTGTTCGAACGACTGCCTCTTGGTTCAGGTACAGATTCCTCATGAGCACAATTAAGTGTTCCAGAATACTCATACTTCACAACGTTGTGCATAGCTTGCCATTATCCACACAATTGAAAGCATTTATTTGGCTCAATAAAGCACAGATAAACATCTTTCTGGTATTCTCCGCTTTCAGCCATGATTCATTGGACATCAGCAATGATATTCATTGTTTCACAACGTCTTCTGAATCCAGCTTGAACCTCTGGAAGTTCTTTGTCAGTGTATGCTTGCAGCCATTTCTGTACTACCTTTACATGCACGGGCTATCAAAGATATTGTCTGGTGATGTCCGCATTCCATTGGGTCACCTCTCTTTGGAATGGGCACAAATATGGATCTCTTCCAATCAGTTGGCCAGATAGTTTTCTTCCAAATCTCTTGATATATATGAGTGAGTGCCTCCTGTGCCACCTCATTTTCTTGAAAGATTTCAATTTTTATTCCAACAATTCCTGGTAACTTGTTCTTTGCCAATTTCTTCAATGCACCTTGGACTTCTTCCTTCAGTATCATTGACTCTTGATCATATGCCACCTCTTGAAAGAGTTGAACATCAACCATTTGCTTTTGGTGGATTTCTGGTGGGTGGCCCCATGTCTGTGTGTTTCTGCTGACATCTTTCTGCCCCTATTTTTAACACATGTTCAGTCTCCTTTCTCTGCAAGTACTGCATGCTTTTCCATGGAAAGGCTTCCTTCTCCCCAGAGAATTATGTGTCAGAGGCTGTGGATAAGAAAACCAAATGGGATGTTTGTTAGATTTGTGAACAACCCAAGAGGAAGTAAGTTCTGAACAAGCATCTAGAGAGACCAATGAATCAGTGCTGGAAATTTTGGTGTTGGATTAGCTACCTCAAAAACTCAGAGAATTTTTACTTATTTATTATTATGAATTGATTCCATGAAGATATGTCAAAGATAAGTGCTAGTTGGATTCCAGTTCATACATGCAAGGATTTAGTCCAAATAGTGTGTGTCTTGACATGTCTCTGTAGTCAGCAGACAGGTTGCAGACATGTTCTCCAGTAGTACACTTGTCTTAGGAGCTCTGGTAGGGCAATAGTTACGAGGTGGGCTGCTAACCTCAAGTTCAGCAGTTTGAAACTACCAGCTGTCACACAGGAGAATGATGAGGCTTTCTGCTCCCGTAAACATTTACAGTCTCAGAAACCCTGTACAGAGTCACTATGAGCTGGAACCGACTCCACGGCACACCACCACCAACACCACCAGTCTCTTTAAGGTGCCTTCCAAAAAAAGGTCCAATCAAAACAGTGGGATCTGCTGGGCCTGCTAAATTCAAGGCAGAGGTCAGATCAGAAGGGTATGATGATTGTTTTTTGGGATTTCAAAGAGGTCATTTTGATAGAGCTTCTTGAGGGACACAGGACAAGCCTGGGGCTTATTCCTAAAAAGATCTAAGAAAATTGCAAAGAGAGTTGTTGAGTAAATGGCCAGGAAAGTTGACTTGAGAAATGCAATTTTTTTTTTTTTTCATCACAACAATGCACCACTTATTCCTTTAGGGAAGATGAAGGGCTGGCCTATGAATGTAGTGCTGGGAAACCTTATCTGATCCATCCTACAGCCATTATCTTGCCCCTTGAGACTTCTCTTTGTCTCCAAACTCAAAAACACATTGGAAAGAAACAGGTTTTGAGTTCCTCAAGGATGCGCCCTGCCGTTTTGACGTGGTGTAAACTGAAGTGCCCGAAATGCTTCAGGGAAGAGTTAGAGAGATGGAGTATCATCTTCAGAAGTGTGTAAACCATGTGCATAGAGAACATGTGGAGAAAAAATGGCTGCTCTCATTGTTGTTGTTGTTAAGTGCCATCCAGTTGGTTCTGAGTCATAGCAACCCTATATAGGAGTTCCAAGAAACAGCTTGTGGGTTTGAACTGTCAACCTTGTGATCTGCAGTAAAGTGCTGATCCTACCATGCCACATCACACCAGGAGTCCAACACCCTTTGTTAGTTGTGCTAAACGAAAGTTTCTTAGAGCCTTGGTGTAGTGCTGTGGGATAAGCACTGGATTCCTAACTCCTAGATTAGCTGTTTAAATGCACAAGGCATTCCTTGGGAACCCTGTACAGGTTCACTGTGAGTCGGAACCAATTCAACAGAAAACAATGACAGCAAGGATTTATAACAACCCTTTTTGATTTGTTGTTGTTAGGGTTAGATTCAGTTTATAGCGACCCTATGTACAGCTCCATCCTCACAATTGTTGTTACACTTCAACCTACTGTTGTTTCAACTGTGCCAATCCATCTCATTGGGGGTCTTCCTCTTTTTAGCTGACCTTTCATTTTACCAAGCATAATGTTCTTCTCCAGGTAGTCCCTCCTGATAACATGTTCAAATTATGAGAGATGAAGTCTTGCTAACCTCACTACTAAGGAGCATTATGTCTGTATGTCTTCAAACACAGATTTGTCTGCTCTTCTGGTGGTCAATGATAGTTTCAATATTCTTAGGCAACACTGGAATTCAAATACATCCATTCTTCTAATGTCTTCTTGCTCATTATCCAACTTTCATATGCATGTGAGATATCCACCACTTGTCTGTCAGTTTGTCCAGCCGTGGTGGCTTCTGTGTTATTGTGATGTTGGAAGCTATGTCATTGGTGTTTTAAATATGGTCAACAAGTGTCAATGGAATTTTCAGACTAAGACAATGAAGAAGAAGAGGTGACCCACTTCTGAATGGTTGTTGTTGTTGTTGTTGTTGTTGTTGTTAGGTAAGTCGGTTCTGACTTATAGCAACTCTGCAAAACAGAACAAGACCCTGCTGGTCCTGTGACATGCTCCCCCACTGTTTTGGCCAATGATACCGAGCTTCTTCATCATCTTGTCTCCCAGAGGCACGGCTGGTCCTATGGCATGCTCCCAGTGTAGTTATGTTAAATTAGATTTGCCTAATGATACTAAGCTTCTCCATCATCTCGTCTCACCGAGACACTGCTGGTCCTGTGGCATGCTCCCAGTTGTAGTAGTTAGGTTACAGCCCACTGTTTTGGTTCATGATACTGAGCTTCTCCATCATCTCCTCTCACAGATGTTGTAATTTCACTTGGGGTCTTTCTGTCTGTCTTCTGCCATCTCTTGCAAAGACCCAATTTCCAAACAAAGTCATCTTTACAGGTATCAGGGTTAGGACTTCTGTGAATTTTTTAGGGAAGACACAGTTCAATGTGTAACACACACCTGGTAGGATTTTGGTTGTTGTTGATGGTGAAATGTTCACTGTAGTTTGGGTGAAAAATTTACAGAGCAGATTCATTTTCCATTCAACAATTTACACACATATGTTTTACAACATTGATTGCAGTCCCTACAACATATCAGCGTTCTTCCTGCCCCTTTCCTAAGTTCACTGTTTCCATTAATTCTTCTTATACCTTGTAGCTCTACTGGATGATTTTCTGGAGACACATAGGTAAACTACCTTTCAAGAGCAGGTGCTCAATAAATATTTATTGCTGCTGTTGTTAAGTGTTGCTGAGTCAGTTCCAAGAATTGACTGGTGAGTTTGAACCACTGATCTTGCACTCCAGTGCTTATCCTATGGAGTCACACCAGGACTGGCATTAGTAACTGGTATTATAATATTTTACTTTGTTGTTGATAAAGGAAAACAAAAGAGTCCAGAAAGACTTAAAACCCATGAGAACAAGGGAGACAAGGGGGGTGCAATGTTCAATGATGTGCTACTTTAATGTCTGTCTGTCTGTCTCCCCAGGACACCCATTGAAAGAAATATTCCTAGGATATATCATCTATATGTTTGCTCAGTTTGTGCAAAGCAATTAACGTCTGATCAAGTTAGAAACTCTTCATTAAGTCTGTGAGCTCTAAGGGAATATGCTCTATTTTTACCTAGCCTACTTACATGACTCGGGCTCAGTGTTCCCTCTGCTTGTTCGCCTCCCTTGTTTCATTACTCTGGAGTGTATATTGATCCTACATCCATGCCAGCCAATTCATGATGACTTAGCATTGGTTCCTGGAAGCCCTTGTATGACTCAGGAGTAGTGTGATTTTCAGTTGTGATTTCACAGAGCCATCATACAAAGGAGATACACCTAGTTGTTGCTAAATGCTGTGGAGACAGTACCCAACTCAGTGACCCTGAGCCGGGTTTCCCAGGCTGTAAATCTTTGCAGGAGCAGAAAGGCTCACTCATTTTTCTCTTATGAAAAGGTTAGTGGATTCAAACCTTGTGGTTTGTAGTCCAGTGCTTATCCTGCAGAGCCGCTATGCTCTGTGTGTGTGTGTGTGTGTGCAATCTCAAGGTCAACATTTCCAAACCACTACCAGTGGTTTTGTGGGGAAAAGATGAAGCTTTCTACTCCTGTAAAGATTTGAAGCTATGAGAAGTTTACAGGGTCACTATGAGTCAGAACTGACTCAACAGCACATAACCACCTTCAACTACACACACACACACACACACACACACACACACACACACACACACACACAAACATATGAGTCCTGGTGTGGTGCTGCAGGTTAATGCACTAGACTGGAAAGTTGGTTTGAACAGCAAGGTCCTACGTTCAAGCTCACCGGCTGCTCCTCAGAAACCTAACATAGGGTCGCTATAGGTCAGAACTGACTCCATGACATTTAACAACAACAAACAAGAAGATACATATGTATATATATTTGGGCCTTCATCACAATCATTGCCATATTTGAACTTAATGCTGCAATCACTGTATTAATCTGTCTCAATCAGAGTCTTCCATGTTCACTGACCATCTACTTTACTAAGCATGATATCCTTCTCCAGGAACTGATGACGTGTCCGAAATACATGAGAACAAGTTTCACCATATTAGCTCCCAAGGAGCATCCATGCTGTACCTTTTTAGGCAAATCTGCTGCGCAAGACCTCTTTAAAGTGTTGAAGAACAAAGATGTCAGTTTGAGAAATAAGGTGCACCTGACCCAAGCCATGGTATTTTCAATAACCTTGTATGCATGCAAAAACTGGACCGTGAATAAGGAAGACCCTAGAAGAATTGATGCTTTTGAGTTATGGTGCTGGAGGAGAATATTGAGAGTGCCATGGACTGCCAAAAGAACCAGCATATCTGTGTTGGAAGAAGTGCAGACAGAATGCTCCTTAGAAGAGAAGATGGCAAGACTTCATCACTCATATATTGGACATATTATCAGCAGGAACCCATCACTGAAGAAGGACATCATGCTTGGAAAAGTGGAGGGTCACTGAAAAAGGGAAGAACTAGATGGACTGATACAATGGTAGCAACATTGTCTTCAACATCACACCAATTGCTAGGAGGGCACAGGACCAGGCAGTGTTTTCCTCTGTTGTACACAGGGTCACTGAGTCAGAATAGACTCAATAGCACCTGACAACAACAAGGGACTGCTTTCTCCTCATGATGAAGGACTTGAGAACCGGTCTCATCAGCCCCACTGCTGAGAAACATTCTGCCTGTCCTTCTTCCAAAAATGATTTGTTCCTTCTAGCAATCCATGGTATATTCAATATTCTTCACCACCAACACAATTCAGATGCATTCAGTCTCCAGTCTTCCTTATTCAATGTCCAGCTTTCACATGCATATGAAGCCATTGAAAGTAACTCATGTTTTGGGCCAGGTGCACCTTTTCTTCTCAAAGTGACATGGTCAAAAATAAACAAAATCTTCTGCATTACAACTAGGAGTCTTGGTGTACAGGAATACAAGTTTTCTGATGACCTTACTTATCCTGCATTCCTTTTGGGGGTGCATTTTCATTACAACTGATTCAAGGGAATTGTTTCCAAAGAACCATTAACTTTTGTTGATGGTGGTCTCAGAAAACAAGGTATCGACCTAGGAGATTTGACAAGTGACTCAACACCCCAGAGCTCTGAAGCTTCCTCAGTGAAATAGGGACAGTAACATCTGCTTCTCCACCTCATGGCATCCATCAGAAGAAGTTACCATTGGTATGTATACTAACGGACTTTGCAAATGGTAAGACTCCCAACACTTGAGAATAATCTGTTTGTATGTAACACATTCCAAAATGATGCCACTATTAAATTCTAGAATAACACATTCTCAGTCATTATCCTTCATTGGATAGAAGTTGGCCATGACGTTTGGTAAAATATTAGAGCTTGTCTTTCACAAAGGCAAGAACAATGAGGAAACAGAGATTGTCCATCTGCTTACACTGCAATTAAGGAAAGAGAATATTTGGTTAGTTAACTAAATAGATGGATGGAGGCCTGGGGTGGTGCTGTGGGTTAATGCACCATACCACAAAGCCGTTTGAACGGCAAGGTCAGTGGTTCAAACTCACCAGTCACTCCTTGGAAACCCTATATAGGGTCGCTATGGGTCAGAATTGACTCGATGGCACTCAATTAACAACAACAAAAACATAGACGTGTGTTGGTTGTAGATCTTAGGACAGGAAAAGCATGCTGAGTATAAAGAACGCTAGACAAAATTCTTGGTGTGACACTCAAAAGCTGTTCCATCCTATTAATGGCTCTGAATGGCCTGGAACTCTGGAAGAGGCACTTGATTGAAGAAACAAGGCATCGGCCCTATTTTTGTGATGAACATCGTAAGCCACCTCATGGAAGTCATCGAAGACTGTGTCCCTCAGTATCCTTGGGAACAAGAGTCCGGAATGTCTTCTCAAACTCAAATGTTCCTTCAAACTACCTTAAAACACTGCCTACTAACTTAGTGTTATCATGTTGCTATTACCATGTTGAGTATAACATTGTGCTACTGGACACGCGTATCAGAGAGTTATTATTGTCAATACGTATAACAAATGCATGCTAGGTTTTATTTTATGTTTTCTTTGCTATTGTTATCCAAATCCTTAATAATATTTAGCAGTTATGAGTAATGATTTCTTTCTTCAGATCTTTTTATAAACATTAACTGATTAATCCTTATGACACTTCTGTGAAAGGAACGTGTAGGAGGTTTGGGAGTTATATATAGAAGCAGGCTAATTCTCATTATTTTGACTTTGCTGAATAGAGGATTCAGTCCATGAGCACATTCAAGTTCCTTCCCCAGTCTTTAATGTCTACAAAATGAAAAAAAATACACAAATTCAACATCACTGCCTTAGTTTCCCAAAGGGTATATTTTATAGCTCCCATTTCCTTGAGCCATCTCTGAAATGAATACTTAAATTAACATACAAATAAATTAGAATATACCGCAGGTGATTCTGTACTCAGGTATCTCCTTGGAGAACCATTAAGCACTGGGGCAAGGCCAGTCCAGGAGATCTGAGTCTGTGGAATGAGGACTTCACTGTGTCTCTACAAGACCCTGGTCTGATGCTCCATGACACGTGGCCATGTGGACATATGGTCTCCTTGACAGATGCTACAGAGATTGCCAAGGGCTCGGGTCAGCCCCTGAAGCTTAAGAGGGCCCTAAAAAGGGCCGTGCTGTTCGTAGGTTTGGCAGCTGGGAGAGAAATGATGATGGGTGGAAGCCTGCTGGCTCAGAGAGGGTAAATGTTCTGAACAGTATAATGGAGCTGCTGCTTCACAGGATGGACCTCCAACAAGAAGGAGACCCCCAGAGCATGCCCTAATTATGAGCCAAATGGTAACAAGTCTCTTCTTCCTCGGGAAAACAGCCGTAACCCAGATGTCACTCTGCTGTGAGAAAGACTCCCTGCTACAAAGAGAAATGAGATGATGTGGGTGGTGAGCCGAATCTGTAAATCTTTGGATTCCATTAATGATCCTCTACCCAGGTCCGCTAGGGAAGCAGGAGTGCTGGGAAGTGGAAACTCAAGGGTTCTTTATATCCATTAGGCCAGGGAACAGGTCCAAGACACCATGACAGAGGTGTTTATATCACAGGGGAAACGCACAGAGCTGAACTTTCTTCCAGTAGTAGCTGGCTGGATCTCTGAGCAGCTGCATCCAGAGCAAACTGAGACTGTGCTGATGGAGAAGTCGCGATCCATCTTTGTAGCTTTATGGGGAGTTGTGGTGCTTCTTAGATGCTGTCAGGTCCATTCTGCCTCATAATGACCTTAGACACAGCAGAACCCAGACTGCCCAGTTCCGTGCCATCCTCACAATTATTACATTTGAGCCCATTGCTACTGCCACTATGCCAATCCATCTCACTCACAGATGTCTTCCTTTTAGTTGCTGATATGCCACTCTACCAACCATGATGTCCTTCAGGGACTGGTCCTACCTGACCAGAGTTGCAGGGGTTGAGTTTTGTTCTTCTTCCCTTTTAGGAGCATTCTCCCAAGACAGATTTGTTTGTTCTTTTGGCAATCTATGGTATTCTCAATATTCTTCACCAACACCATAAATCAAATGCCTTTGCTTCTACTGTCTTCCTTATTAATTATACAACTTTGACATGCATATGAGCTTTAGGGAGAGAGGTATAGAAATAAATAGCGGGATAAAAAAGAAGTGGGGAGAGAAGGGAAAAGAAAGAGAAGAAAGAAGAGGAGGAGGGATAAAGAGTGAGGGGATAGAATGAGGGAGAGATAAAAAGAAGAAAGGCGAGAATTGGGGAGAGAAAGAGAGAAACTGAGACTGAGAGAAACCAAGGTCAGGCAGAAGAGAATGGGAAGGAAGCTTTGGACTCTGAGGAACTAATAGTGCCTGTGGTGTCCATGGTCATGATCTGACCTAGAACTTCGGTGTCACAGTTGCACCGGTACAAGGGTTTTCTGCTAAATCGAGATGTCTCCAGACCATCTTTGGTGTGACCTCAACTTAGAATGTTATGACCTGCACTTTATGAATCTGAATGCACTGGATGGCACTTAACAACTTCCACCTGAGGGCAGGATTTTTCTCAAAAGGCTTTTCATTTCCATTTTACTAGATTTTGGGCTCCTGAGGTTTGGGTCTTGTTTGATCTAGATACATCAATGCCCTAACCCAACACCGTATGGAAGAAGGTGGTTTGGGTGGCCCTGGGTGTGGCCGAAGCGCCAATCTCTGGGCTCCAAACTTGGCTTCTCCCTGATGCATCTTGAAGACCAATGGCTCCATAGACAGGCACCTCTCAGAGGAGCTGGGTTCCCTCAGAACAGAAATCCTACCTCCGCCCTCCTAGTCAGCTGCTCCTTGCTCCTTTCTCTAAGGACCTGCTCCCCCCCCCCGCCCCCCCCCCTCAAGAGGTAACCAGGGAAACTAGTTGGCATAGTGACTTAGAACAGGTTTCCTCTGCCCCAGGAGAAGTGAAAGCACAGAACAGGGACCGTTGCCAGGACTGAACTGGCTGCTGGGAAGGCAGGCCCAGGACCATGCCAAGCACGCCCTCTCCTTCCAAGAGCTCTCTGCCCTCGCCCTTCACCCTGACCCCCTTGTTCTGTGGAAATTAAACAGGGGACCTCCATTCTCACAGGACCAGTTTAGCTATTTAGCAGGTAATTTAGTTCTGGGAGAGAGGCACTCTGCCTGCAGGGTGGGATCCAGGGCTCATGGCGGGCAGACAGACTGCACTTACTTTCTGGCTGTGGGGATGGACACTCAACTCCCTGGCAGACAGAGGTTGTTTCTGCCAGCTTGGATGGGTGCCTGACTGTGCCCATGGCTCTGGCTTGCCAGGCATTTCCAGCCAGACGTCCAGATTTTTCAAAGGGACTGTCCCACCCTCCCTTCTGTTGGCATCTTTAATTTCCTGCATGCCCCTCTCTCTGTAGGATGGCATATGATGGCAAGCTCCTGATATGAAATATAGGATCAAATTTTCCTAACAGCAAGCTTGGCTTGGGGCCTCACTGACCTTCCCAGACTGGTGTTGGCAGGACTGAAGCTCCTCCAAAACCTTCCGGTGTCTCTGAGGATCAAGCAAGAGCCTAGCACCACTGAGAATCAGCCGGTCTGATGCCAGGTCAGCTTTCTCTAAGGCACATTCCTTGGGCATCAGAGGGATTTTGTGTGAAACACTCCAGGCCTGCCAAAGGGTCCACTTGGCGTGACTTTGTATGGGTTCCCTGAGGCTGCTGTATGGAAATACCACAAACTAGGTGAGTTACAAGCTCAGAAATGAATGTCCCTCTGTTCTGCAGGATGGGAGCCTGAATTGAAGATGTTTGGCAGGGTCCTGTTCTCTTTAACTTTCTATGGGAAAATCTCTCTTGTCGCACTCAACTTCTGGTAGTCTCAGAGGGCCATTGCCCTGTAGATGCATGTCACATGGAGGTTCTCTGTCTCTCTCTTTTCCTAGTTTATAGGATGCCATTCATTCACATGGGAAGGAACCCTGGTGGCACAATGGTTTAAACATTGGGCTGACCACCACACCATCAGCTGTAAAGATGACAGGTCTCTGTCCTAGATGATCACTGTGAGTTGAAGTCTAGTCGGTGGCAGTGGGTTATTCAGATGGGGTTAGGATTCACCCTTCTCAGCTTGGCAGGCTACATCCTCTAAGACCCTATTCCAAACAAGGCCATGTTCTCAGGTACTGGGGTCAGAAGTTCAGACTATCTGGTTTGAAGGGAACACAATTCAGTCTTTAGGTGACATCCGAGGGGACCTACACTTTGCCTGAACTTCAGTGTATGTCTTGCATTTGCCAACATGTGTCTGGAGATGAGTTTTGCTTCACCCATCATGCCCCATGCTGCGAAGGCAGGGATGTTAAGTGCAGGCTGGGCCTCGCTTATCTCTAGAAGAGAACGTGGCCTCCATGGTAGTTAGGCACATGGGAGTACTCCCAGCAGACACCTGGCTGTCAACTGAGAAGTCTGCAGTTTGAACCCACTCAGCGGTTCTATCGGAGAGAAGACCTGGTGATGGTGTCCATGAAGGTGACAGTTAAGTAAACTCTATGGGACACTTCCACTGTGTCATAGGAGGTTGCTGAGTTAGTACACAACAACAACAACATTTTTCTGAATAACTGGGACCCTTTTCTTAGGAGGCATCTTTCAATCACATTTTGTTGTTAGATGCCCTCGAGTTAGTTCCCACTCACAGTGACCCTGTGGGCACCAGATGGAGCACTGTCAAGTCCTGTGTGGTCCTCACAATTGTTACTTCTGGGCCCATTGTTGTCACCACTGTGACAGTTCATCTTGTTGAGGGTCTTCCTCTTTTTTTTGGACCCTCTGTTTTATCCAGCAAGATGTCCTTCTCCAGTGAATAGGGAAATGTAGACCACCGGCAACCCATCTGAGCCTAGTCCTCGTCTGATCTTCAGGTCCCACACCTTTGCCTTCAGAGCTGCTGGTTGCTTACTTGTCACATGTTACTTCAGAAGCTTCTAGTCTGACTTAGGCCGATGCTTACATGGAAATGCTCCTGGTGCTGCATTTGTAAAGCACAAAGTTGATCAGAAAAGGAAGTCACGAGGCCCACATGCCCCAAAATGAAGAAAAAAAGAGAAAAGAAGCCGAGTTATAGGAAGTAAATGTGGCATGCTTATCATTTATGTGAGGATTTGGGACTAACACAATCTCTTAGATCTCTTCCAACTCTGACATTCGATCCTACGCATGGTTTCTGACATTTCACAAAGCATTTGGACAAACAGTATCAGTTGTCACAGGCAATAAGACTAGTGTTTCATCCTAGAAACATTAATCCTAAAAAGCGATTGATGTTTTACCAGCAGCAGTATTTGGCAGTCCCTGATGCAGTAGGATAAACACTGAACTGCTAACTACAAGGTTGTAAGTTCAAACCTACCAGTCCCTCACTGGAAGAGAGAATTTACAGTCTTAGACAAGTCTACATCGACCTGATGGCAGTGAGTTTTTGGTTTGGGGGGAAGTGAAGAGGAGTTCCAGTGGCTCAGTGGGATAAGTGTTTGGCTGCTAACCAAAATGTTGGTGGTTTGAACACATCAGCTGCACAGTGGGGGAAAGATGAGGCAGTCGGATTCTTTAGATTTATAGCCTTAGAAGCCCTACGGGATACTTCTACTCTGTTATGAGTTTGGGATGGCTTTGGTTTGGGTTGGGGGAGTGAAGGTAGAAAGCCAACTCTTAATGCCTTATCCCCACTCCCCGTCTGTCCGCTGGATGTACTGTGGTGGTCTGCATGCTACTACGATGTTGGTAGTTCTGCCACCAGCATTTCAAATACCAGCAGGGTCACCCATGGGCGCAGACTTCAGTAGAACTTCCGGATTAAGGTAGATTGAAAGGAAAAGTCATGGAGATCCACTTCTGAAAGTTAACCAATGACAATTCACTGTAGTGCTAGAAAATGAGGTCCTTGGTTGGAAGATCCTCGAAGTACACAGTGGCTATACCAATGGACTCCAGCATACCAGTGATCATGAAGATGGCTCACGACTGGGCAGTATTTTGTTCTCTTGTCCATGGAGTCTCCATGAGGTGGAGTCACCAGAAATCAGAGCCCACTCCAGAGGAACAGCAGTAACAAATACATCCTCCTTAGTGGTCCTGGGTACCACTAGCATCCTTGTCTTACAGATGAAGATACGGTGGTGCAGAGAGACCGGACAACATGTCCAAGTTCATATGGATCATGAGGGATGAAACAAGGACTGAAACTTCCAGTGAAGCTGGCTTGATATCAACATGGTCCTTTACCTGTTTGGAAATGGAAACCAACTGATACCATCAACCAATAAACACTGATGCCAACCTGCTGAGGCTTGTCATTGTCTTTTTTTCTCTTTTTTATTAAGCTGTCACAACTGAGCAATTGAAAATGACTATTTTACTTTAGGAAATGGACATCACAAAAAGACCCAATATTTGAATCTTCAAAGTGGACAGGATCATGAGCCTCACTCCCTGCTTCTTTGCCACTTCTGTGAGTCCCTTCAGAATGGAACGTGCCAAACACAGGTGTTTAAATGGCTATTAGAAAAATTAGCAGACCGATTGAGAGTCAGGGGAAACATAAAGGCCATCTAGGACTGGGGAGTGCTCTATTGGTGATAGCCAAATAGCACTGATACTCAAACCACTGCAAATTCTAGTGGCTCATTCTCCCTCTCTTCTGACACCTCGTCCCTCCCAGAGTAGGAGGCTTCTCACACAAACATGGTCCTTCTCCATTTAGGTATCTGATTGGTCTAACTCTCCTCCCCAAGCTCTGTGTGTCTATCAGTTGTTATTGTGCTGGTATGGCATCTAGTGGATCTGCCTCCAAGCCTCCCTGTAGGGTTGAGTAGTGCTACCGCATCGGGTTTCTAAGGCTCTAAGGCTTTGTGGAGCCAGCCTGCCTCACCTCTCTCCTATGGAGAGGCTGGTGGGTTCGAACAGCACACTTTTCAGTTAGCAACCAAACACTTAACCTCTGTGTCACCGGGGCACCTTTGCCTATTTGTTGACATTGTCTTACTAAATGGTCACCTCTGGCATTTTATTAGTAATTGGTTCTCTTACATTTAGAAGCATCATCTTGCACATTTATATTTTCAAGAAGGAAACTCAGTTTTTATTCACCTATGTTGTCCCCAAGGCTGTACCACGACCTGGTGTGGAACTATAGGATGAACCCTGTACTGCTAACAGCAAGGTCAGTGGTTCAAACCCATCAGCTGCTCCTCAGAAACCCTATACAGGGTCCCTCTGAGTTGAAACTGACTTGGCAGCGCTTAACAACAACAGCATGCCACATGTTCTTCCCAGAGAATAGCAACTTTTATTTCTTGATAACAAAATATGATATTGGTCTACTTGGCTCAACATTGTCCCTAAGACTTGTATGCCATTTAACTTAGTCGGATTTCAATTTTGTTTCCATTTTGACTCAGGTTATTATTTCCCAACCAACCTCAGGGTTATAGTCCCTGCATTTGACCTGCTCTTCTGTGAAGTGACCTCATGCCCGAGACTCCTGTTTATCCTGGACACTATTGTGCCCATTTCCACGACAGGGCTCTCTGAGAGCCCAGCGACTGTAAATCAGGAAGGGGCTGTGGTGCAGGGGGCGAGAATAATAGTGAGGAGACCACAGTGGTCATTTCTTCCATCCATAATGCCACTGAAAGGGCACTGTGAAGAATGGATCCGAGTGGGTTCTTTTTGGCACCGTGTCAAATGAAGAATATTTTATGCAAATGGGAATATTCTCTTCCGAGAAATAATAGATCTACAGTGATCTCATTCTTGTGTTAAACTGGGAAAGGTTTACCTTCAAAGATGGGTTGGCCCTTACCAGTACTACTTGTTGAATAAAGGAGGAATACCGAGAAGGTATTAATTGCATGACATTAAGCTAATAGCAAGTCACCCACACACCACATTTGAGAGAGACCATCAATAAAAAATTTGTTAAAGAATAATGGAGTGAGCTGAATTACTTAAGTAGATATTGGAAATTATAAAATAAAATCAGTGCAGAGTTAAAAAATATCTGACACCAATGAAATACTGAAATAGTGACTTTTGATTACCCGTTTTGCATTTTATCCAAGAGAAATGCACTCAGATCTGGGAATATTTTCACTGGTTCCCCCGTTCGATCCTAGAAGAGCTACCCACAGCCAGGGAGTACTGGAAATAAAGTGGAAAATAAAATCCGTTTTCTGGCTCTTTTTTTTTTTTTGTCATTTTACTCCAACTCTGTTCCTGTCTGAAATTAAACCAGGTTACGAATTGGGCTGCTAGCCTCAAGGTCGGCAGTTTGAAACTACCAGCCATTCTGCAGAAGAAAGATGAGGCTTTCTGCTCCTGTAAAGATTTACAGCCTCAGAAGCCCTGTACAGGGTCACTATGAGTCGGAACTGACTCCATGGCACACACCCACCACCACCACCATGGACAAAGGGGTTCTAAGATGTTCTTGGAAAAATTCCATTACCATTCCATTCCATTGTTCCAGGCACTTTTTGAAAATGATTTTATTGTGAAGTTGAAGTTCAGTAAAGGTTTACAGAGACCACCATCAACTTTACAGTCAACAAGTGACTTATTTCATTTCATGTCAATTGCAGTCCCTCACATGTGACATCACTTGACCCTCTTGCACCCAGTATTTCTGTATTACCCTTTGTTTCCCCATCCCTTATGAACTTTGTTCTTAGATAAATGCTGCCATTTGGAACTCGATTGGTGTGCATACTTCACTATTGTTGTTGGCCCCTCTATGGATCCATCTATTGAACCACAGGGGTGAGTTCAGGCCAAGAAGTAGGACACACCTCCAACCCTACTTCTTTATCCATCTGACACCAACCATCCCTCCCAGAGCACTCTGCTTCTCTGCTCGGTTCAGCAATATGTTCCAAGGACCACACTGAACTCACAGACTGTACACGTGATTAGGGGATTTACTCGGGAAGCTAACAGGGTACAATTCAGGGTCAGAAGCAACAAAGGTTCTAGAAGTTCTGGTCAGGAAAGCCTCTTCTCAGCTGTACAAAGCCTTTTGGGCCTTCTATCTTGATGATCCTGGGACAGTCTGTTTCTGTATCTGAGAAGACTCCTTGTATTGGAATCCTGTACACTCTGTTCACCTGATTCCATCCAATAACTTGGTGGTGTTATGAAAAGACATATTGACTGAAATAATTGTGCCACAGGTCTGGTGCCCTTTGACCTTCATTATGCCCAGGACTTCTCCTCCACCCACCTTCTGTGTGGTTACTAAGCTTCTCCCTCAGTTGCCCATTCTGTGCCAGCTTCTCTGCCCTCGAATCAATCAGTTCCAAGCTCCCTCCTGAGATTTGGACACCATCCACAACCAAACACTGACCTATTAGCATTGAAACACCTTGCAGAATATGGGCGCATCTCATTGTGACTTCCAACTTGGCTTCCTGGACCATCTCATCCTCCATGAATCAACAATGATGGGAAAAAGAAACACTTCCTTCTTTATTTCTTCTGAGCCACAATGGCTGGGAAGGTGGGAAGCAAGTGGTTCTACATGCCCCCAGGGATACGCAAGACACGGGCAACTTCTGGGACCAAGGACCCTCTTAGACAGATCCACACACACACTCAGCGGGCTACCTCTGTTAGAACGGATTCTCCCTATGTTTGTTTTTTCCCTTGCAAGCTAGTCTATGACACACAAGTATATATTCAGAAGTAGTTGGTAGATTGAAAAATAAACTATCATAACTGACAAAGCTGAAAGAATATCATTTTCAGATCCAAAGCAGCCCAATTTATACATCAAAGGATGCTGTTATTAAGTCAAAGAAGAGAGGGAAAAGCTATTTCAAATATGGTAGATCAATCAAAAATACTAGCATAAGACTAGCTACCCACGATGAGCTTAAAATGTTGTGGAGAGGTAAAAACGTATTTATATTTAGTGAATAGGTAATAACACAGACATGGATGCACATATACAAGTGTTAGAGATTACTGTGATAAAACTCAATATTGTGGGTCACTTGCTCACCAGGTATTTATTAAGCCCTTACATCTTTGCCAAAATATGTGACCATAGTTTAGTTCCAGTTTGGGGACCATAGCTTTAGTTCCAGTGTTCCTGCTAAGAAACCAGTTTACCGCATGACCTTGTGTTGGTGCACTTCACCTTATTGCACTTCTAAGATATTGTAGCTTTCACAAATTGAAGGTTTGTGGCAACCCTGTATCCAGCAAGCCCTATTGGTGCCATCTTTCCAACAGCGCATACTCACTTTGTGTCTTTATCACATTTTTGTAATTTTCACAATATCTCTATCTTTTTCATAATGCTATTGCAGTTAATAGGCTACAGCATAGTGTAAATGTAACTTTTATATACACTGGTGCAAACAATATGTGGCAGCAGCAGTTTCTCCCACAACCCACTCTACTTGTCAGTTGGGTTTGATAAGCATGCAGACATCATAGTCACAGTGAGGGGGCTCATTAGGGACATTAACAGGTTACAGTTTGGGATGGGAAATGCTCAGGGCACAGTTGTTCCAGTCTGGACAATCTCTCCTCAATTGCAGTACCTCTGAGGTCTGCCTATACAGTATTAGAACAGAAACTACCATGTGTTGTTGAGTTGACTTGTCCAGTGGATTTCTAGGTCCAGAATCTCTAGGTGGCCCAAACAGTTAATGCTCTTGGCTTTCTCAACAAGAGACTGGAGTTTTGAGCCTAGAGGAGTCTGAAAAGAAAGATCTGGCAATCTACCTCCAAAAAATCAGCCATTTGAAAATCCTTTGGAGCATAGTTCTCCTTAGGGACACATGAGGTCACCATGAGTTGAAACCGACATGATGGCAACTAGTTTATTTATGTTTGTGTAAACCTACATGAGCATATGGAATCCTGGTGTGGTGCTGTGGGCTAATGCGTCAGTCAGCGAAGTCGCTTGAACTGCAAGGTCGGTGGTTCAAGCTCACCAGCTGCTCCTTGGAAACCCTATACAGGGTTGCTATGGGTTGGAATCGACTCGATGGCACTTCACAACAACATACGAGCATATTCCCTTTATCTCCTCAGGGATCCCTTGAGATGGATTCTTAACATCACACAGATGGAAAGGGTGGAGCCAGGACTTTAGTCATCTGGACCCCAAAATTGAGAGAACCATCAGGAGCCTGCTTCACACAGAGAGGACAGCCAAGAATCACCACCAAGAGATGGTGCTTCATGCAAGGCACCCCAATCCAGCCCCGATAGAACTGACAAGTAGGCAATGCAAGCAGACAGATGTCAAACCTAAGCCAAGTTTCTAGGCTTCATGCACTCTATCCAAATTACTTATTCCTGAAAATGACGGAAACTTCCTACAAGATGGCGGACTAGGCAGACAGACACACTACAGGAGCCCTCTGCAACAAGATCTGAGAGATGACATGAAACAGACACAGATGACAATCCTGGAACGCTGGACTTCAGAGGAAAGTTTAGAGGAAAGGATGGAGTGCTCATTGGGAGGAGAAGCTGGGCAGAGAAATTGAAGTGAGGGAGACTGGCTGACGAACCACATGCCAGGTGTGGTGCAATCATCTTGTGAGCAGATTTGGCAACAGAAGGTGGCCTGGCACAGCAGACTCACACAGACGACAGGAAAGGTATGATTCCTTTTCCCCACATTCTCCTGGTGATGAGACGTGTGGCCAGATCCTGCCATCATCCACCCCCAGTGCAGAGCCTGCTCTCTGCAGAGTGAGGCAGAGACTATCTAGGCTGCTTTAGTGCCTATATTCAGGTGGGGTTGGCTCCAAACCTACAGAACCTTCAGAGCTACCAGACCAGTGTTTAACCAATCACCCTAGGCCCAGACACTGAAACCAGCTTCCTCAAGGGCCTCCTTGAACTGCTTCTGGATTGAGTGCCCTGATCATAAACAACACTGAGGCCCATAGGACGTCCATTTAGGGACAGGAACGTGGCTCTTACATCCCTCCCAAACATATCTCATGAGTTCTTTATCTTCTCTCTGAGTCCAACAGCTGCACTGCGTTTTTGTTTGGTTTTTGGGTTTGGGTTTTTCCATGTTTCCTTTTGTTGTTTCATTGTTTTATTTATTCTCCTCCTTCTCTTCCCTTCCCTTTGAATTTTATCCTTTATATTTCCACTTTTTTTCTTTTATTTTTTTCTCCAGTTCCTCATTTCCAGTCTTCTTAATTTTTCCGATTTGGTCTTTCTTTCCTACTCTCTATCTTTCTCTTTTCATCTTCCCTCTCACTGATTTTTCTAAGAGGTTTCATGATTATGATTTCTTCCTTTTATTTTCCTGTCCCTCTTTTCCCTTCTTAGTTATTCATAAGTATTTTTTAAAATTTCTTCTTTAGATTTTTGTTCTTATTTTTCTCTTCTTTGCCTCCATTTTCCTGTCTCGCTTTTGCCTTTATAGTTATTATATTATTTTTTCCAGTTGCTGCCCACTTTTGTATCTTTTTTCTCTTTCTATTGTTGATTCTGTGATTGTTTTTCCATTTTGTTTTCCTGTATGTGTGTGTGTGTGTGAGAGAGAGTTTTTCTCTTTCCCACACAACAGGAACAAGCAACTGTGCCCATACAGCCCAGCCATAACTGGACCCTCTGAAGCTCCACCCTCTGAGCAAGAACAAATATCAGCTCTTATTCCACCTGATAAGTGATAGACTGTAGCCCACACCAGCCAACACCAGCCAAACCCACACTAAACTGAAGTGCACAAATGCAAACAAAACAGTGTACACTCTTTTTTATTCTGTAACTACACTCAAAAGAGATGGCTGGTGAGAGCATAAGAACACATTAACATGCAATCATCAATTAAACAAAAATATGACAACCCCACAATACTCCAGGGACAACAGAGCATTTTAGCTCACAAGAAGAAGCAAGAGAGAATGACTAAAACAAATGACCAAGCTTTAGGACCAGAAATATTTCTGAGGAAGAAAAGGTAATGAAATGAACTGAAAATGAATTCAAAAGATTGATATTTTGGTACCTTCCAAGGATTGACAGAAAGAAGGCAAAAAGGACACAGAAAAAACTTTAGAAGAATTCAGAAAAGCACTACAAGAAAAAAACAGACAAAATAAATGAACATTTTGAAACAACATAAAATTTGCATTTAGAAATGTAGAACATTAGTACTAAGATTTGGGAAATGGACAATACATTGAAAGGGCAAAGGACTAGAATTGAAACAATGGAAGCCTGAGTTAGTGAGCTTGAAGATAAAATTATCAGTATTAGTATGCTAGAAGAACAATCAGAAAAAGAATTTAAAAATTCTGAAGAAAGCTTCACAGTCGTGTGGAACACCAGAAGAAGAACAA
This sequence comes from Chrysochloris asiatica, assembly GCF_000296735.1. Classification (NCBI taxonomy): domain Eukaryota; kingdom Metazoa; phylum Chordata; class Mammalia; order Afrosoricida; family Chrysochloridae; genus Chrysochloris; species Chrysochloris asiatica. Next base: position 1,725,037 of record NW_006408801.1, on the reverse strand, counting down.
TTTATGGTTGATAAGATTTCCAGCACAGAGCTGTTGGAAGAAAACTTTCCTAACATCATAAAAGACAAGAAAGTTAGCAAAAAAGACATTGAATGATTCTCAAACATGATAGACTCCCAAAGAAAATCACCATGATTAGTGGTCTAAACTCATCAGTTTTTCCTCGGAAACCCTACACAGGGTCTCTATGGGTCAGAACTGGCTCAACAGTACTTAACAACAGCAGCAGCAGCAATGATGGCTATGGGAGGGAAAGGGGGGAATCATTCATATGCTAGAGGATAGACACATATTAACATGTGTGACAGGGCAGCAATATATGCAAGAGGGAGGCTAGCAGAGGGAAGGTAAAGGTAGTGGGAGAGACAGGGAGGAATGCACACGTTAAAGTGACTAGTGGTAAAGACTGTTAACTGTTGATACATTGAGGGGATTGCAGTCATTATACTGAGCACAATATATGATCTACTGAATGTAAAACTCAGTTCACAATAAAAAATTAAAACAAACAAACATTCCTCTTTTCCTGTGCAATTTCCCTTCTCTGATGTTCATTCCTCATGCTGATCTCTTCTCAGAAGTTTCATTCCACCTCTCATCTCCAAGGATAACTATGGGGGGTGGGGTGGGGGGGTGGCATCCCATTCTAAGACAACTACTGCGAGTAAAATGCTCTGTTCTAAGATGACAACAACCAAGTTGAATATTCTAGCTTCAAGTAAGTGGATATTGAATATTGATCCAAGAACCAAAGACACTGAAGGAAGAAGTCGAAGGTGCATTGAAGGAATTGACAAAGAACAAGGCACCAGGAATCGATGAAATAAAAATTGAAACCTTTCAAGAAAGTGAGGCGGCACTGGAAGCACTCACTCATCTCTGCCAAGAAATTTGGAAGACAACTAGCTGGCCTACTGATTGGAAGAGATCCATGTTTGTGCCCATTCCAAAGAGAGGGGACCCAATGGAATGCGGAAATTGAACAATATCTTTGATATCCCATGCAAGTAAAGTTTTACTAAATTAATACAGAAATGGCTGCAAGCATACATTGATAGAGAACTTCCAGAGGTTCAAGCTGGATTCAGAAGAGGCCGCAGTATGAGAGATATCATTGCTGATGTCCGATGGATCTTGGCTGAAAGCAGAGAATTCCAGAAAGATGTTTACCTGTGCTTTATTGACGATGCAAAAGCTTTTGAGTGTGTGAATCATGACAAGCTATGGACAACATTGAAAAGTATGAGTATTCTGAAACACTTAATTGTGCTCATGAGGAATCTGTACATGGACCAAGAGGCAGTTGTTCAAGCAGAACACGGGAACACTGAGTGGTTTAAATTTAAGAAAGGTGTGTGATGAGGTTGTATTGTTTTACCATACTTATTCAACCTGTATATTGAGCAAATAATCCCAGAAGCTGGGTTCTATGAAGAAAAACAAGCCATCAGGATTGGAGGAAGACTCATTAACAACCTGCGATACACAGATGATACAACCTTGCTTGCTGAAAGTGAAGAGGACTTAAAACATTTACTGATGAAGGTTAAAGAGCACAGCCATTGGTATGGATTGCATATCAATGTGAAGAACACAAAAATCCTCACCCCTGGACCAATAAACAACATTCTTATCAATGGAGAAAAGATTGAAGTTGTCAAGGTCTTCATTCTTCTTGGATTAACTATCAACACTCACGGAAGCAGCAGTCAAGAAATCAAATGATGTATTGCATTAGGCAAATCTGCTGCACAAGACCTTTTTAAAGTGTTGAAGAGAAAAGATGTCAGCTTGAGGACTAAGGTGCACCTGACCCAAGCCATGGTATTTTCGATAACCTCATATGCATGCGAAAGCTGGACAGTGAATAAGGAAGACGGTAGAAGAATTGATGCTTTTGAGTTATGGTGTTGGAGGAGAATATTGAAAGTGCCATGGACTGCCAAAAGAATAAACAAATCTGTTTTGGAAGAAGTGCAACAAAGTGCTCCTTGGAGGCCAGGATGGTCAAACTTTGTATCTCATAATTTGGACATATTGTCAGGAGGACCAGTCCCTGGAGAAGGATATCATGTTTGATAAGGTGGATGGTCAGAGTAAAAGAAGACCCCCATGAAATGGATTGGCAAAGTGGTAGCATTAATGGGCTCAAGCATGACAACAGTTGTGAGGTTGACCCAAGACCAGGCAGTGTTTCATTCTGAAACACTGTTTTTCATTCTGTGCGTAGGGTTGCTATGAATTGGTACCGACTCAATGGCACCTAACAACAACAACAACCAGTAAATGTGTGAGGTCCACATCTGACCACAGATATACTTCGCCTTCCTGCTGCAGCAGCTGTTTATCTTTAAGGAACACAAATATTCCAAACAATCCAAGGAAGAAATGGAGCGCTTCTTTGTTTTGGTAATTCGGATCTCTGATTGAGGGTTTAGAGCTCCCTGACCAAGAAGTGTCTTTTCTGGGTAAAGTGGTCTGGACAATGAAAAACATTAGCTTTCCCCCTATTTGACAGTATCAGCTGCTGAATGCATCCAAACCTTTATGGGACATAAAAGACAAGGCCCAGCCCTGGATTGTTTACAATCCAAGTCTGACAGAAAGCAAGTGACAGCCAGCAGTAAAAACCCCATTTATGAAGATATGGCTAGTGCAAGGAAAACCAGGAGACAGAACTGCTGGAGGAAATTTTTAGGAGAGATTTACTGGACAAGAGAATCTGTCGAGGACATAAAACTGGAAAGCTGCTTGGAGAAGTTTAGGGAACAGAATAGAAGAAGGCATAAGTCAGAAGGCAATGGATGAAAGTGATGGGCCCAAGAATATAAGAAAAGTACGGATATAACTTTACATAACAACCAAATATGTCTCCCACCAGCACACAGATCATGGAATAGTCATCTTTTAAAACAAAATTATACTTCTTCAAAAATACTTGGCCAAAAGGCCTGCCGCTTGGAGCCATTTATTTAGTTTCAATTTTCTGGCCAATATATGTATTATATATAGATAAAGATTAGATATATATAGAGAGAGAATCCTGGTGTGGTGGTGTGTGTTAATGTGCAAGACTGAAAAGCTTTTTGAATTGCAAGGTAGATGGTTCAAGCTCACCAGCTGCTCCTCGGAAACCCTATACAAGGTGCTCCATATCAGAGCCAACTCAATGGTAATATATGTATTGCAACAATCCTTGTGGTGGTTAACATTCCAGTGCTTATCATTGATTATATATATGCAGGAAAAATATATGTACCCAAGCCATGATATTTTCAATAGCCTCATATGCATGTGAAAATTGAACAATGAATAAGGAAGACCGTAGAAGAATTGCTGTAGTTGAGTTATGGTGTTGGAGAGTAATATTAAAAGTACAGTGGACTGCCAGAAGAACAAATAAATCTGTGCTGGAAGAAGTACAACCAGAATGCTCCTTAGAAGTCAAGATGGTCAGACTTTGTTTATCATACTTTGGACATGCTATCAGGAGGGACCAGTC
>NW_006408801.1:1690428-1721080 GCF_000296735.1 Chrysochloris asiatica | reverse complement strand
GTTTTCAGTACAGATAGTGAACATTTTAGGTTTTGCAGGTCCTAGCATCTGCTCTATGCTGCTGGTGTCGCACGAAGCAGCCTTTGGTGACATGTAAGTGGATGACCATGTCTATGTTCAGATAACACTTGACTTGGCTTCAGGACTGCAGTTTGCTGATTTCTGTTCTACTCAGTAGATTAAGTTTTGTCCTCTATCAAGTCCTGGCTCATAGAGATTGTAGACACAGTATTTAATTTCTTTTTCCTAGACATATTTAAGTTTACAGTATCCTAACACATTAAAACCAATCAATGTCAACATTTTATAACTGACTGCCTTGGGCACCGTAGAAGGTCAGTAGATTTTCTATGGTGATCTGAATTGGAAGTAAGATGGTTGGGGCACAGATTTGGGCCTCATCTCTCTGAATGTGGTGACTTTGACACCCTCCCATGTGATACTTGTTGTTGTTAAGTGCCATCGAAGCAGTTCTGATCCATAGCGACCCTGTATAGGGTTTCCAAGGAGCTTCTGGTGAGCTTGAACCGCCGACCTTACAGTTCAAATGGCTTTGTTGTCTGGTGCATTAACCCACAGCACCACACCAGGACTCCATCAAATTAGTTCTAACTTTTAATGCAACTCCTACAGAACCCTTGTGTCTTCTTCATAAGACACGCACCACAGGGACCGCGTTCGATCTGCCAGCTGCTCCATGGAAGACCGATGAAGCTTTCTCCTCCCATGAAGATTTAAGTTGCTGAAATCCTATATGGGTTTGCTTTGAGTTAGAACCCATTCAACCACACTTAACAACAGTAAGGACCCCTGGTGGCACTGTACAGTGTGGGCTAAGTGTTGGACTGCTAACCACAAGGTTGGAAGATCATATCCACCAGCTATCCCTAGGAGAAAGATGAGGTTGCCTGCTTCCATAGAGAGTTACAGTCTTGGAAACCCTATGAAGGGTCACTACAAATCAGGATAAACTTGATGGCAGTTGTGGATAACGTAACTCCTAGTTTCTCCCTTATTCTTCTCCATCTTGTTTTTCTAACCCAATAATGCACCCCTTCTCTAGTATTTGAATGAATGAAGCTTTTCCTTGCTAAATCATATTAACCCAAGTTGATTCTAACTCATAGCGATCCTCTATAGGGTTTCCAAGACTCAATCTTTTAGGGAGCAGACAGTCTCATCTTTTCCTGAAGAGTGGCTAGTGGGTTTAAACTGCCAAACTTGGAAGTTAATAGTCCAGTGCTTATCCTACAGCACCACCTGGGTTTTTTTGGAATATTAACAATAAAGTTTTAATAAAAAACAATAATGATGATGTTTGTTTCCAACTTCCATTAAGTATCAGTTGCTCTGTAAAACGTTTCTCTCTTTCTTATGATGGTTTTACAAAGGAGCCACAATTGCAACTTATTGGTTTTAGGTGGTGATAATGTTCTTCAGAAGATTTTATGGACTTGCCCCAAACCACACAGCTTTAAAAGGAATGTCAATGCATTTGTTTGTTTTCCCTCCTGCCTTATATCTAAAATGTCCTCATCGAATAGTCTGATTTTGCAGTCATATGTAAGATCACAGCGTATCTTCTTTTCCAGGGTGAGTTACAGCAGGGATGCTGAGCTCAGATACTCAGCTGCTGTTCCTTATTTTTCACGTCTGCATGACAGAGTCCATCTACCGATATTGAGATGCTGCTGCTGCCTGCGATATTTATGGAAATAGATATCAGGTGACAATGGGACACCCAAGCAGCGTCCGTGTGATGAGTTGTAACGGGGTGGGGTGAAGGAGATTCTCCAGGGACTGGTGAAGAACAACTTCCCACGGAACTCAGATGATGGGGCACTTCTGGGATCCATCAGGCCCAGAGCAATCAGACTGGGTGGTTCTATGGTCGCAGCAAAGCCAGCAGGCATGAATCTCAGAGATAGAAATGTCACGGGTTACAAGCAGCGCACACAGTCGCTACTGTCATAGGTCCAAAGAAACGTTTTCACTCAAGTAAATGTGGAAAGAATGCCTGGCCACAAATATGCAGGCAGAGATTAAACCAAACAAATGAAGACAAAGTAAGCCAACGGCAGCGATGGGAAAGCGCCTTCCAGTGCGTCAGTATTGGCAAGTACATTATCAACACACCTTTATTAATAGGCTTTATTAGACATGATCTTTGCCTCCAAGGGAATTATAGTCTATTTGAAGAGGCAGAAGCAGCCTTCTAAAAGTTCATGGAAAAATGGAGTCAAAAGAAAATGAAAAATTTCCACACACTTTTTGAAGCACCCTCATCCATTTACCCGTGCTCCTTAGAATTGGATATAGATTTCATATGTGGTTTTAAAGATTTCCTAGTCCCATTGAAGGTATCTTTATTTTTGCAGCTCGGGGGGTTTGTCTGGATAGGTGTATTCTTTGGCTAGTCGGAGCCTGTTGATCCAAAACAAATGAATGGTGTCCTTGGCTTTATCCAACCTTTGAAGAGTAACTTCCATTTCTTCAGGTAGCTCTCATCCTCTCTAAGGAGGCCTCTTGGGTAAATGGGAGTTGGCCCGGTGAGTTCTGTGGTTGTGGTGTCAGCCTTGGTTTACGTTATTGAACTTGGCAGTGGGCTAACTGTTGTGAAGACTGATCAAGAGCAAACACATAAGGGAAAGAAGCTGGGTACGTAGCCCAAGCTTCAGGACAGTCCATTTTAAGTGTGGTCTGAATACAGCACCTTAACCCAGCTGGCTTGTAAGCAGATCAGTTATCACGCCAGCCCATGTGTGTTTAAAACCTCCTTACATTTGGTAAAGAATCTCTGCTTGAGTAAACAGTTACATCACTAATTGCTAAATATGACATTATCGGATGATTTTGACTTCCCCAAGGTGAGGGTAAGGATAAAAGGTTAATTGCAATTACTTTTGTCTCTAACTAATGAAAGGCAACGCAGGCGCCTGTGGGCTGGTTGCTGGAAGGCTGGCAATGATATCTAAGTATTAACCAAAGTAGAAAAGAATGACCCGAGGTGGGGAGATCACTGCTTCACCTGAATTTACCCAGCAGCTAACCAAATAGGTCTCTTTCACTAAAGACTAATTTTCACATTAAAAAAAAAATCTTTATTATGGGTCTAGTGCAGTTAAATTGCCTGACACAGTGGGGAATCTATACTTAGACTGGTGATATTAAGCACTGAGAAAAAGCCTCAAGTGAGGCTCAAGCTGGGTGGTAATTCAGACCCCTGGTAATTCTCTTTCAAGAAAATTCCACCAGGTGGCACAAAATGTTTCCATGTGCCACTGAGCATGCTCTCTGTTTGGACCACAGTGCAGTGGGCAGAAGAGCTTAACAATTGCTCAAGATTGTAATTTGCCCCCCTCCCAAATGCATACTTTTTAAAGCCAAAAAATGTGCAACAAGCACAGTTAGCCATAGAAATTCTATCCACTCATTATACTGCATCCTTTGATTAACATATAGAACTAGTCAGAAAGGTACATGAAACATTGGTGGAAGAGGAAAAAGAAGAATAGCATTTGCAAAGGTTTCAATTGACCAAATCTCAAACTGCGATTTGGAATGTTGCTGTATGCCGTCGAGTCATTTCTGTCAGTTGTATGGAGATATTTTAAATCTCAATTTTCTACAAGTGCAAATGCAAGGTCATTTGGAATACTTGTAAATTCTCTCATGTGCTGTTGGCATTTTAAAGATTTGTAAAGTTTAACTGAAGCCAATATCCCCAATCCTTTAAGATGAGGATACAATCTAAAAAGCAGTGAAACAAAAGGAAATGGTTTTATTTTCTCCATATTCTGCCTCTTCCTTTTGAAAACGAGATCAACATTTGCCCAGCATGGGTGTTAAATGTGTATGCATTGGGATAGAGGTTCTATGTGTACTGGGAGAAGGGGTCCATTCAGTCAGTAACTATAGATCACTGTAATGTGTGGTTCCATGCCAGTCCCAGCCTGGAGAGTGATGGCGAGAGGCGTTGGCTCTAGGAAGGTGGAAGAATCTTCAGAATGTGACCTGTGGAGATTTCTCATCCTGCTTGTACCCTGACCCAGAGAAATACACTCAATATGTCTGTGGAAGGACCAGGCCTATATAGACTGAAAAATCTCCCTAGGTGGGGTTAATGCATCTTCTGGTTAAGAAACTAAGATTTAAGGGTGTTGTTGTTAAGTGCTGTCTAACCAGTACTGACTTACAGCGACCCTGTTTAGGGTTTCTGAGAAGCAGCTTGCAGTCCAAAGCGACCTTGCAGTCCACCGGATTAACCCACAGCACCATACCAGGATTCCTAGATTCCCTCTTAAGGAGCCCTGGTGCCACAGTGGGTTAAACATTGGGTGTCTAACATAAAGGTTGGCAGTTCAAACCTATCAGCTTCTCTACAGAAGAAAGATACAGCAGTCTGCTTTTTTTAGCTCTATAGCTTCAGAACCCCATGGAGGCAGGTCTTCTCCATCCTACAGGGCCTCTGGGAGTCAGAATCAGCTTGACACTAGTTCCCTGTTTCGGCAAACATGAAGGGGTTCCAGGAGCTCTGTTCTACCAGACAGTTGCCAAGAATTTTGTTGTTGTTGTGAAGTTCCATCAAGTTTGTTCAGACTCATAGCAACCCTGTATGGGATTTCCAAGGAGTGGCTGGTGGACTTGAACTGCTGATTTTGCATTTAGCAGTCCAGTGCTTATCCTACAGCTCCATCCATCCCAGGACTCTAGAGAAGACCAATAGCCATGAGTTGATTCTAGAAGAAGGCTAGTGTCTCTTCTCTTCTGTCCTGAATGTGGAAGATGGCGGAATCAGGTAACTCTTTTGTCTCTGGAAAACCAGTTCAGTCTCTTAAGAAGCAAAATATGTAGAAATGCAAATAAAGCATGAGAATAAAGTAGGCCTGGAAAGGGAAGAGTTGAATAAATATGTAGTAAGGAAACAAAACAAAAAATATCAGTGCGAAGAATAGGAGAATGAATGCGTTATTCATCTGTCCAGGACTGGCGGAGATGGGAAGGGAAGCCAAAGGAAGTGGACCTTACATTTGAGACAAATGGATTTAAACTTTATTCTTCAGGCAATGGGAAGCCAATAATGTTTCTGATCAAAGACATAACATGATTAGTTTTCTGCATTAAGAAGTTTAAACATGGCAGCTCTTTATAAAATGGATTAGAATGAGAAGCAACAGAGTTAATACTTACCTTTATGGGGTCCTTTCTAGTGCCAGACATGGTGATAAGTACCAATTTATGTTCAGCATTTCACTTCAACCTTCTAGTCACCTTGCAAAGTGGTATTATTATTCCAATTTTTAACAATAGAAGAAACAGAGGCTTAGAAAGTTTAAGTGCTCTGCCTCAATTCATACTTTAAAGTCATGGGACAGGAACTAGAATCAAATTCAGCATAATAAATTACAGGGAATCATCTAAAAATGCAAGTAGACAATTAATGGTTACTCAGGAAAGAGGTGATGAATTAGAAATCTGCTTGCAAGAGAATAATATTTTCCTTGTAAATATAACCTATAGCCAGTCATAGTTTACTGTAGATTAATGATAGAAATTGTATCTGGAGCAAAAGTAAAGGGAAATCAAGAAGCCAGACTTAAAATAGGAACAAATACTGCAAATCACTTGCCTGATCCATGTCCTGGAACTGGGGAGATGCTCTTATACAATCCAAGGCCAGCATCCACCTTTGGTTCAAGTTCTCCTTTGGACATTCGTATTTTCTGTGTTTCTGTTCCTACTTCTCCTAGTTGTGTGATCTATGTCCATCTATGTCCAGAGCAAATCCCATTATACTAGCTCTTATTACCTTTCTTTCCTCATTAGTAAGAAAGGGTGAATCATAGCTTTTGCATTAGATGGTTTTTAAGCAGAAGAAAGAACACAAGTAGTAGAGATGTGCCTGTGATTTGTAAATATTCAAATGATCTTCGTTTTCTTCCCCCTTTGACTTTCCGAGTGCTGAGCATGCAGTTCATTTCTACTCTCTCAAAGTGTTTTCTCAGTCATCTAAGGAAAGCCCATGGGAAGTGGGCAGCACTCTTGTGACATAAGCTGAACTCATGAGTCCTGTCACCAGATACCAGGTATCTCTTACATGCAAGACACTGCGACTTCAGAGTAAAAGACACTCTTGATTCTTAAGGATCTCGGAGAAGACAAGCACATGCCTTCAGTATTATGACAAGATAGGTGTAGACGGTGTAAGCAGGCAACCAGTCATAGAACTGAGAAGTCTGAGAAGACTCTGGGAAGGGTTCTGTCTGTCTTGGGATTTGAAGAATGAACAGAGATTGAAGACTGCACAGAAAGACAGAAGAGACAGAAAGTGACGGTCCAAATAGAGGGTGTGTTGTTGCTGCTGTAGTTAAGTGCCATCGAGTTGGTTCCTATTAATACTGACCCTTTATAGGGTTTCTGAGGAGCAGCTGGTGGTTTGACCTGTTGGCCTTGTGATTCTCAGCTCAGGGTTGACACTACAGTGCCACACCAGGAGTCCAGTAGAGAGGGTGCTAGTTCTTTCATCAAAAAAGACTTCCGCTGGAAGGAGAACCATCTCTACTCCGACTCTTTGGAGCTCATTTGACACCATTCCATATCCGCTGAGGATATGGGAATGACTCCGTCATTTACCATTCAGACCCGTTGCTGTGGACAGTCATGATTCTACTCTACTTCATTGAAACATAAGCGGACCTAGTGGTGCAGTGGGGTATGCATTGGGCTGTTTGAAAGGTGGCAGTTTCATTCCACCAGCCACTCTGTGGGAGACAGATGAGGCAGTTTGCTTCCATGAAGATTTACAGCTTTGGAAATCCAAGGAAGCAGTCCTACTCTATCTTGTAAGGTCACTGCTGTGAGTTACAACCAACCCAACAGCAATGAATGGATCTTTGGAACAAAATTAAACAGTTTAAATAGATGCCATCTACACATTTCTCCACTTGAACTTTATTGTTTTTTTTCTCTTTATTTCTTCTTCTCACTGGACCCTGACACTCTGCCCACTCTACTCCCACACAACTTGGGGCCTGGCCACAGGAAGACCAAACTGTCAGAATGGTGGTTGAAGTCATGTGTTCAGCCTCAGCTCCACACCGTTCCATCTGCCCCCATAATATAGAACACATCACTGGAAGACCCTTCATTTAAAAATCAGAGTAAGGGTTCCTGGGCTCCCTTTAACATCTCTGGATGCATTTGTAAAGTGAATTCTGCTCACACTCGAACTAGAGCATGATCATTTACACAAATGTCCTACGTTTTTGGCCACTCTACAGGAAATGAAATAGCTACTAGATACTGGGTGGACAAAGAGTAAGAATTAGACAGATAGCCTATCTTTATTTCAATATGTTTATTTAGGTGGCTTTGCATCTTAAAATCCACACATGAATTCCAGGGAGGCATTTTCTTGGTTCACTAGTAACATTGTTTGTGCTCATTTAAGAATTTAGTAACCAGATTTAAGAGGGTGTTCACAATCAAAGCGTCATGCCCTTCCTAGTTGCACTCTGCGCTGTGTGGTGATTTTTTCTGGGGTCCTTGTGCTAAGTATTCCTGTTGGCTCGAACACAGCTTTCTGCACATAGAGCCCAAAACCAAACCCAGCCCACTGCCTCCCAGTCAATTTCGACTCGGAATCACAGTATTTAGCGTTTCCGAGACTGAAAAGCATTAAGAGGGGAGAGACTTGTCTTTCTTTTACAGAGCAACTGGTGGTGTTGAACACCTAACCCACAGCACTCCTTGTGCACATAGGGGGCACCTTCAACATTCTTAAATTTTCAAAATAGAAATTCTCTAAAACCCCGCATTTTTCGTAACAAGAAAAATCCTACTGCATATGCGTACTTGTGCTGTCAGCCTCTGATAAGAAACAAAGACTCCTGGTGTGACGCTGAAAGGTAAGCAATAAACTACTAACATCAAGGTCAACAGTTCAAACCCACCAGTCACTCCTCAGAAATCCTATACAGGGTTGCTATGTGTCAGAATTGACTCTAAAGCACTCAACAACAACATGCCTTCAAAGTTAAGCTGATGACCGCATGCATTATACACCGAGTTTGCATCCAACTAAAGATTACTTTACCACCACCGCCACCAAGTAAACATGGCACCTGTCTTGACACGGTGAATTCCTAGTAATGCCCTTTTTGGTCCAAACACATACACACACGTAGCCAAATCAAAATTTAGATTGTCAATAATATATACATATATATATACATATACATTAGTTTTCCCTTCCTATACTTCCCAGGAAGACTTTGGTTAGCATCCTTTGAAGACCGTAAATATTGCTAAAAGTATCACATGGAGCAGGCCTGAAGAGAGCAACATGGCAGCTCTTGGCATACTGGGATTGCTAAGATTGTCACCCAGGAAACAAAACTTTGAGGTTGTTTTATGTCCGGTGGATGAAAAACTGGATGTGTCTTGCAGCCTATAAACTTTGTCAGTATTTCTAGAGTTTTCCACATGGCTACCCTGGGGAGTAATTTCATCTGGAGACAGAACCCAAGTTAATTGAATTCTTAGGAAAAAAAAAAAAAGAATCTAAAAGCACTGGCATAGTCATAAACCATTGGTGCTTTACTCGTGTAGATATACCCAAATCCACTGCCATCAAGTTCATTCCCAGTGACCCTGCACAAGGTTTTGGAATCTGTAAATCTTTATGGGAGCAGAAAGCCGCATCTTTCTCCCTATATTCCTGTTGGTGCTTAAGGTAAGGACTTGTTTCCTAACTACAAGGTTAGCAGTTCAAACCCACCAGCTGATGCTCTGGAGAAAGATAAGGTGACCTGCTCTTATAAAGACATACAGGCTTTGAAACCCTCTATAGGGTCACTATGAGTTGGCATCAACTCCACGGCAGTGGGACTGTTCTTTTTTGTTTGTTTGTTTGACACCTTATTTGGGGTCTAGTTTCTTTTTCCTTGTGAGTGGGAAGAGGTGGGGCAACCAGGTTTTTCAAGATATCATGAACACAGAAAACTTCACAATGAACACAAACCCAGTAGTTACAGTGAGGTGCTTCATATAACAAACACGGATTCCAGATCAAGCTGCTTTTCACGTGGGCAATTTTGTGCAGCAAGCCCCAAGGTGGGTTGTTGTTGTGAAGTGTCATTGAGTTGGTTCTGACTCCTAGCAACTCTGTATAGGGTTTCTGAGGAGCAGCTGGTGAGTTTGAACCACTGACCTTACAGTTCAAATAACCTTGTGGTCCAGCTCTTATCCTACAGTGCCACAAAGGTGAGTAGAGCCTGGATTTGATCACTTATTATTCTTTTATTCTTAATGTAACAATCTATTTTATTTTACTCAATATATATATTTATGTTTCTTAATGTCACCTGAGCATTACTGCCTCTCCTGTTTAGGGTTTCTTGGAGTCACCTAACCATTTAAATACATATTTATGCATCTACCCACCATTTGCTTGCAAGGAAGAACCCTGCCGAACACACTGCGAGACACTAGGGGTGGAGTTTAGTCAGGAAGCCCTGCCCAGGACTTAGGGGCGTCAGTCTAGTTACTGAGATGAGAGAAGCTCCCATTAGTGCAATGGGGAGTCCACTCATTCTACCACGAAGCTAGGAGGACCTGGAGGCATAATGGTTAAATACTCAGCTGCCAACTGAGAGGTTGTTGGTTTGAACTCACCCAGAGGATCCAAAGGTCAAAGATCTGGTGATCTACTTCCCTAAAAGTCAAAGGCTAGGAAACGCTATGAGGCAGTTCTTACCTGACACATGGGCCCTAACATTATCCTGAAGCTACACTTGCCTGTGGATTCCTGGTGTGGCACTGTACTATAAACACTGGACATAGGTCAGTTTGAACTGTGAAGTCAGCAATTCAAACCCACCAGGCGCTCCTGGAAAATGCTATACAGGGTCGCTCTGAGTCAGAACCAACTCGATTGCACTTAACAACAACACAACAATTGCCTGTAGTGTTGTCTGTGCTGGTGGTTGCTCTCCAATTCCTCTTTTGGGGTGTTTACACATTTTGTCTTCTCCCCATAAAAGAGCTACCCACAGATAGGTCCTAACTGCATCTGAGGGCTGTGAATTGCCCAGAAGAAAGGTGGAAGGGTTGCTGACCGTTCTGGCTGATGGCACCGGCAGTAGAAGAAGACTCGGCAGAGGAGTTTGCCTGCTTGAAGCTCCTCGTCTCTCCAGATGGTGCTCCCAGTAGGATTGCACATTCCAGGGAACTGGCGAACCATATGGAGGAGCAGGTCCGCGCCTGATAGTTCCGCTCCATTATTTCCCGTTGGAAGTAGCACATTGTCATCAAGCCTGAGCCATCAGATGTGAGACAACGGGTATCAAAATGTTGTTTTTGCCAGAGTTAGGAGCCACTTATTCTCAGTCTAATGATTGCACGGAACAGCGTTGCAACAAAGTCTGAGTTCTGCCACCCAGGGATACTGACGACATTTCCAAGGGCAAGAGAGACAGCATGGTCCCACCACCCACTTCCTCTTGAATCTGGCTTTGTGACAGGACGTTCAGCTTGGGGTGGGGAGACGGTGGCCTTGCTCTGCCAGTACTGGCTTCTGGGGGGTACTCGAGTAGCTGTAGAGGGTTCTCCTTTTCTGTGAGATGTTGATGACTGAGGGCAGGCAGCAGGGCTGGGTGGGGGACCCAGAGTCCTGCAGCTCACAGGGGTGCTCACTCCCCTGGGCACCTTTAGTCTCCATGCCCAGACCCGGGACTTGGACGTCCCAAGGCTTCCACCACCTTTCCTCTGTCTCAGTAGGAACGGCCAGGACCTGAGAGATGGCCTCTCAGTGACACATGCTGCTTCTGTGAGCATAAACTTGGAACTCCTTTGCTGAGAAGGACAGACTTGCTCAGAAGCAGCCTACCAGCTGGCCCCACTGAACAACAAACAGGCCCACAAACTCCTCTGCGGGCATCCTGCACTTGCCCAGAAGAGACTGAGTATCTGCTGGTTCACATCGACTGTTCACCACTCAGGAGGCTGTCGGGCTAGGAAGGGTTTAGTCAGCCTTCTTGACTGTGAGTCCCCAGGCACAGAACACACGTAAGTCGTCGGCCAGCCTGGACCCCACTCCAGTCCTCCTGGGTGGGATTCTTGAGCTCACATCCATTGTGACTGCAAAGTGAAGGTTCTGTTAGCAGACAGGACCTTCTGAGAGCCTGCCTAGCACTGTCACTGGTGAAGACCAGTATGGTTTTGCTTGCTGAAAAGAACTACATTCTCAGGTTGAAAATGTAAACTGAGGAAAGCTTACAGGTGTTTGGGTTCAAGGCAGAAATCGATGTTGTTGGCTGCTGTGACCCAGATACTTTGTTGTTAAGTGTGTCAAGTCAGTTCTAACTCATAATGCCCTATATAGGACTTCCGAGGCTGTAAATCTCTGCGGGAGCAGAAAGCCTCATCGTTCTTCTGTGGAATGGCTCAGGGGCTTGCACTGCCAACTTTGTGATTCATGGTCCTGTGCTTGTCCCACAGAACCACTGTGCGTACACACAGTAAAAGGAAACACTGCCCAGCCCTGCACCATCGTCATAACTATTGGTCTGATGCTGTGGCCACTGTGAGACCTCATGTCTTGGAGGATCTGCCTCACTTTTATTGACCCGATGCTTTTCTAGGATCAGCCTTTTCTGATCTGTGTCCAAAGCCAGTAAGTGTAAGTCTTGACATCCTCACTTCTAAGGAGCATTCTGGGTAGATTTCTTCTATGCTTTAGGAAACCATGTGAGATGAGAAGGAATGGACTGGCCCAAGTACAGAAGGATTGTAAATTAGTTGACATTGAAAACAATGGAATTCATTCTTCTCTCCCTCATATAGTGTTTGTTGTTGTTGTATGCCATTGGGATAGTTTGACTCATATTGGCCAGGTAGGACACCGTAGAAAGATTTCAGAACTGTGATCTTTCTCCCATGGAGCAGTTGGTGGGTTCGAACCATTGACCTCTTAGTTAGTAGCCACATGCTTAACCACTGTGCTACTATGGCTACTTTTATTTAACATTTAGTCAGGTGCTTTTAGAAACACTAGTCTGTCTCAGCTGTACCAGAAGCTACCGAGGATTTCTAATCTCTAGGGCAGAGTATTCCAGAAGAATTGAAACTACTAGGGCCACGGAAGTGAAGCTAAAATGCAAGACGTTCGAATAAAGAGGCTCAGGAAAGCAGAAATTCCCTTACACAGAATTTAACGTGAAATCCCTTGGAATTTGGCAACAATATATACACAATTCTCCATAAAGCCTCACAACCAGATTATAAATGTTAGAAATTAAAAGCACTTGTTTATGGCATAAAAAAATATTTTAAATACTCTGGGAAGCTATTTGACCAAAAACAAAAGCAGCTAAAATAGTAGGGAAGTGTTCACACAGATTGAACCCCATCCCAAACTGCAGTTCTAACTCTTTAACCATCATTTACAAGTATTCTTGCTGAGTCCAGAGCAGACACAGATGATATATTCTTACCCAGTTCTAAAGTAATTACCCTGAAGGCTTTGGGCCAAAAAATTAGATACTTGAGACTCTAAAACGATCACTATGTAAATGATCATAATGTTGGTAATTAAAGACAGATTATTGGATTAAGATTTGAATTACTTCTGAAGACCTCACTTCTTCTTGCTCTATGTGTGCTATTTTGTATTTCTCTCCTTATTTTTTTCTATTGCTGAGTGATTATAATTTATGCATCTTTAGACTATAAATTGTAATTTTGCTGTCAGCAATGTGACTTTAATCTCAGATGTTTACTAGAAAATTTCTCTGCACTAACTGTGAATTTCACTAACAAGAGCGACTGGAATCAATTGAATGAACCTCTTACAAAATGAAGAACGTCATTTCCCAGGGTGGGAGAACTGCTTGGCTTCAGAGGCCACTATAATGCATTTTGTTAATGATGAATTTCATATTCCTACATGTTGGAATTTAATGATAGTTAAGGTAAACACAGATGTTTACATACTCATATATGTCGTATTTTCTAGAAAACACAGCTGGCTAATATATAGCAATATGGAGTCCTGGTGTGGCACTGTGGGTTAACATGCTGGACTTCTAAGCTAGGAGTCAGAATCGACTCAATGGCACTCAGCAACAGTAACAACATGCCTACAATTGTGTCTACATCTGTATGATCATCTTTATCTATGTACATATAATTTGACAAAAGGAGATGGTGAGTTGAGTCATTTCTCAATGAATTTGATTAATGTAAATATTTAATCTGGGCATTTCTACTCCCCAAACCTATTTGTTGCTTAAAGTATGAGGGGGCTTCAAAATGTTCGTGGAAAGATTCCATTATCATTAAATTCATTTTTCCATAAATGTTTTGAAGTCCCCTTGTATACTGTGCATCTTCTTCAAATGGATTTCCTTCTAGCTCTCTCATTTTCCTAGAGAACCTCATCAAGGAAGAAGACAAACAAGAGAGCCAAGCCATACGGGTCGATCACATTCTCACTGAGGTGTCTTTGCTCTTTCAGCTCAATTTTTTATTCTCTTATTCTGAAAAATACAGAGATTGGACCAAACAAATTTTCCATTCCTCTGGCTCTAACGATCTATTCTTTTCCCTCTTTCTGCAATGAGAAATTTCCTAATCAAAAGAAGTTCTAGTCCTTCCTTCTAGTAGGAAGGCAATATAGGTTTCATCTGTATTGACTGAAAAACCTTGTAGTTTCTTATGAAGTTCAGCACAGATTTATAATTTGATCCAGCAATCTCCTATGATGTGCTTGTTAATGTTGTTAGAAGTAATCAAGTAAATTCAGACTCTTAGAGACCTTATGTACAACAGAATGAAATAAAACCTGGCCCTGCGCCATCCTTACTACTTAGCTGGGACAAATGAAAATGTGTGTTCTTATCTAAAACCCAAAACTGGACTTAACTCTTCATAATTCCCCCAAACTAGAAAAAAATCAAATTTTCAACTGGTGAATGAGTAAACAAAGGATGGAATCGTCACACAATGCTGTACTTACTGCTCTGTAGTAACAAGAAAGAAATCATGGTCTCCATGGACCTACTACCCTTAAGGGTGGTGGTTCAAACCCACCAGTCGCTAATCAGAAACCCTATATAAGGTTGCAATGAGCCAGAACTGACTTGACGGCACTCAAAATACAAGAAACATAAAATGTCAACACGGATATATCTCCACTGATCAGGCTAACTAAAATAAACCAATCTAAAAAGGCGGCATGCTATATGGTTTTACTTATACAACATTCTAGAAAAAGTGAAAGCTGGAAGGACAGAAAATCAATCCGTGGTTGCCAGGGGCCTGGGGAAGGATGGGAGGATTGGTGGCTACAAAGCAGGGCTACAGAAATGTCCCACAAGATCTTGATTTTGGAAATGGATCCACGACTTTTTGCATTTGTCAAACTCAGATCCATACAGCTCCAAGAGTGCATTGCATTATGTGTAAATAATACTTCAATTAAAAAAAGACCGAGCTACATGTTTGTTATCGAACTACCCTTTTCCTTAGAGAATTAAACATTTTAGATTAATTAAATAAGTTTTTTTTTGTTTTTTTTTCTTCAACCAACACAAACACGTAGGTGGTTGTCCTTCTATTTCCGTATCATGGTGGAGCCCAGGTTACGGTTGAAGGTTGAATTTCTGAACGAATGGATTGAAATGTCAAGGAGTAATATTGGTCTGACTGGGCATCCATGCCATCCTTAAATCCATAGATGCCTTGGAGGTTCCTGAAGGTTCATTTCTACTCCACAAAAAGCAGTTCTCATTTGAATTGACTTCCAACAACTTCCTCCAGGCACAACCCCCAAGGCATTCACCTGTAGTCATCTGCCTGCAGGCACAGGTACGCAGGGCAGCTCCCTCATCAACTCCGGGAGTGCTTTTGTGCTGCAAGACATCAGGGCAGGATCTGACTTTCAATCCATCTAACTTTTAAGCCCGACATTGTGCAGCCGGAGGGCTTTGGTGTTATCCACCCAGGGCAGTAAGTACCTGTGCCAAGAGAACACATTCCAGGAATAAAGACTTCCCATGGGGGACCCTAAATTCTATCCTAAGTGAGGAGCTCTACTGAAAACGTTTGGTAACATCAGCTGTGTCCATAGGTTAGATCTTCGAATGCACTCTCGTTGAGGTGATTCCATGTCATAGTGACCTTACAGGACTCATAGATCTGCTCCTTAGGGTTTCTGAAACGGTAAATGTTTATAGGAGACGACAGCCTCACCTTTCTCTCTTGAAGCAAACAACTGGTGGGCTCGAACCTCCAATTTTGTGGTTAGCAGCCCAGTGCTTAATCCATGGTGCCACCAGAGCTCCTTAAATCAGATCTTATTGTTAATGTTGTTAAGTGCCATTGAGTCAGTTCTGACTCATAGTGAAGTGACTTTTTATAAGATTTCCAAGGAGCAACTGATGGGTTTGAACTACAGACCTTGAGGTTAGCAGTACAGTTGTTATCTCTAGATCTTAGAGAAGAGTTTACCTAATTATTATATGAACCCCAACAAGCTGGCAGCATCCTAAAATCTACCAAGCTGGTTGTTGTTGTTAAGTGCCATCAAGTTGGTTCATACTCATAGCAACCCATGTATAGGGTTTCTGAGAAACAGTTGGTGGGTTTGAATCGCCAACCTTGTAGTTTGCAGCCCAGTGCTGATCCTACAGTGGCACCCCAGAAAGTATTTTACTAAGAGTCATGAACTTATATGAGTGTATTAGTATCCCAGGGATTCCATAACACAATGTGACAAACTGGGTGGCTTATCAGAGCAGAAATGTATTGTGTCAAATTCCAGAGACTGGGAGTCTGTGGATCAGGGTGTCTGTCCTGTTGATCCTTTCTGGGTCTTTGAAGGAGGATCTTTTCCATTCCTCTCTTAGTTTCTGGTGGTGGCTGGTGATCCTTGCTGTTTTCAAACTTATAGATGCATTTTCACACAGATTTGTACACTTCTGTCTCTTTTCCTCTCTTATAAGGATACCTGTCACATAGGATTAAGAACCATTTTACCTATCCCAATAGAGCTTAATGCTAACTTAACTGATACCATCATCAAAGACTGTTTGCTAACAAGGTCCTGTTATTTCCAGATATGAGGATTAGAATGGCACCTTGTCTTTTTGGGAAACACAATTCAATCCACAACATTGAGCAATGTCCTTACATGTGGCCAAATGTGCATAGTAACCACACACATGCATGCACGATTTAGATTATTGGGAAGAATTCACTTCATTACTTATTGTTGATAGGTGCCACTGAGTCGGCTCCAACTCCTAGCAGGCCCGTGTAGAACACCAAGCACTGCGCTATCCTGCACCGTCCTCGCAATCACGTCTATGTTGGAACCCATTGCTGTCGCCAGGGTGCCAATCCATCTGGTTAAGGGTTTTCCTCTTTTTTCATGACCCTTGTCTGTACCAAGCATGATATCCTTTTCCACGGACTGGGCATTCCTGATCACATATTCAAGGTATGTAAGATGAAATTTCATCATCTTCATTTCAAAGGCACTGTGGTTGTACTCCATCACAGAGATTGTATAGTAACCCAGAAAGTGCGTTATGAACGCAGTCCTTTGGGTTTGTGGTGGTAAAGAGAAATTGGTTCAGAATCTCTTTTCCCTATTCAAATACATATTTTAACCAGCTGGCTTAGAAGGCTGACACAACCTGTGGACATGTAATATTCAGACTCATGGTTTTGGCCTCAGACTCACCAAATCACTGGTCTGAAAAGTTTCAAGATGACAGACTCTAGATATTCATCCCAAGCAAAAATCGACACCAAAGACACTTCTTGAAGGAAAGACCTACAGGAAAAACACAGAACACTAAGGGCAGTCCGACTGCTACCACAAGAACAAGTAGGCTGCTAGCCCAGGAGACATCAAGGCAAGTTGACGGGTCCTCTCAGCACAAATCCTCTCCCAAGACTAAGATGCAACGGAAATACATGCTCTGATTGGCCGCCACGCATGTCACCCATAAAGAGAAGCGGCCTAAGAACACCAATGAAGCGGTGAACTAAGCCCCTCATGGTTCAGCAGGCTACTGTGAACCCAGGTGGAGACTTGGTTGCCCAGCAGCGAGGCGGGACCGGGGGACTCATGGGCTCAGAGTCAGTGATACAGCTACAGAAGACTAGAGTGGAGAGTGAAGAGACCAGCTGATAAGAAGAGGGCAGACAGACGCAAGAACACCCACACTTGCAGATGATACCCACTTGACCTGGCTTCAATGACTGGATGAACAGAACTCAACCCGAGGAAGAAGGAAGAGGGAAAAAAAAAAAAAAGTTTCATCTGATACAATGGGATGAAATGGACCTACACATATAACTGCAGTAGCTCAAAAGAGGAAACATACAAAGAGTGGGAAGGGTTGGGCAACTTGAACATTGGCCACCCAAAATGGGGGGAGGGATACAAAGGTAAGAAGTGACTGGCTTACAAGCTTTCAAGAGGGAACCTAGATCCACAGGGTGGAGGATGGTGGAGTCTCCAGTGAATAGTATCCAACCTGTCTAGGAAGGGCTGATGAAAAGAAATGCAGAAGGGTCTCATGGGATGCAAAGGTGAAAAGTGTTACCAGGACTGATTGTGAGGACTGAAGCATAAAGGCGGATATTTTATAGCAAAGAGGGGAGTAACTAACCTTTCAGTCCAGGAGCGGAGGGCCCTGGGACCATCAACGGAGAAGAGAAGAGAGCGGGACCCCACCCAGAGAAGCAGTGAGGGCTGAGATGGAGACAGAGAGGATGACGTGAAAAGATGGAGTGTCTGAGGAGTTGAGACCCAGAAAGGGAAAGGGGCTGGGTGCTGAGGACAGTGGGACGGGGGGGGGGGCATGCAAGGTATACCCTTTCACTGGGGGACGATGCATGGACGGGATGGTAACTAAAGCAATAAAACGATATACGATAGAATAAATGTAAAACTAATGTTTCCTCATGTAATATATCACTTAATACACAATAAAACATTTATGTAAAATAAAATAAAGGAACTGCCAGCAAGATCAAAAAAAAAAAAAAAAATCGACACCAGCCAATTGAATACACTGTGTCTGAATATTTCCAAAGTGACTGGACATGTGACTCCCAGAGTTCCCTCTGACAACTACTAATGTGGTCCTGATACAGCACTCAAAGGAGAGTACTCAAGACAATATGTTAACGTGGCACATTGTGAACACTGCATACAATTCGCTGTAGTAAAATCATTTAAATTACTACCAACTAGACTGAAATATCCACTCATAGTATTCAGATTTTCAATAAGTCACTCTATGAAAAGATGACTTTTTAATTTGTTTGCAGGCAATTTTCCTAAGGCTTCCTACTAATAAAATACAAATAATCTGAAAAAGGCTCAAAGAAAAGCTCCTAAAGAATGAGAATGGAGACAACATGGATGATAATGAAGGGAGTTGTTGGTCCTGACTGTTTCTAGATGGAAGGTGATTTCAGGCCAGTCTGATAACTGAGGAGGAGAGAGAGGAACTACATTACATCTCTCCATGAGTAACCCAAACCAAATCACACCTGTAGACACGGGATGGGTTCTGCTGCCTGGCCATCCCCCGCATTACAGAATAGAACCGCCAAATGGAGTTTACTTGGCTATAATCTTTAAAGAAGTAGTTTTTTTGGCCTTTCTCCCCTGAAGTTTCTAGTTGGGTTGGACTTATCAATCTTTAGGTTATCAGCATATTGCAAACTACTAGCGCCACCTAGGGGCCTATTTGGTGAGTAAAAATGGCCTTCAAAGTTGTGCCACAACTTCCACAAAAAGGTACAGCTATTGGTCTCTCCTTGTCCAGAGCAAAGAAGAGTGAAGAAAATCAAAGATGCTTGGAAAAAATGGACCCAAAGTACTAATGGTCCACATGGAGGCTGAGACCTTCATGGCCCAAAGATCAGAACTAAATGGCGTCAGTCTACCACTGCTAATTGCTCTAAAATGGAACACAATAGAGTGTTTTGGATGAAGTAGGAGAAAATTGTGAAACAAAACACAAAATCATAAACAAATAAGACCAGGCTTATTGGTCAGATAGCAACTGGTGGCACCCTTGAGACTATGAACTTTCATGCTTCAAAATAGTCATACACCTTCCTCCATAACTCTGTCTCAAATGTCAACCACCAATAGGCCTACACGGCGAATAATACCACAAGGGAGGGACATACTCCTTAGAAGAATCAACCATTCCAGATCAAAAGAGCAGATTTTACCTAGGGAGAAAGCTCAGAGGACAGGAAGGGATAGGTAAGAAGAGCAAAGGGACATACATGGTGAACACGAGGAGGAAATGGAAGGAAGAGTGCTGTTACATGGTAGGGATTCCACTCAGTGTCGTGAATCAAAAACTGTGTATAAACTATGGAATGAAAAACCAATTTTCTCTACAAAGTTTCACTCCAATTACAGTAAAAACTCTCATTAAAAAAAAAAGGGGGGGGAAATGAAAAGAATTACTCTGAGGAAAAAAAGAATAGAAAATTATTATTTGTAAGAGCTGTTAGTTTTGTGAATAGGATAATAAGATTTTTTTTTAGTTGACTTAAAGGTAAGGTGGAGGGCCAGAGGAAAAGAGGAAGACCCCCAATGAGATGGATTGGCCAAGTGGCAGCATCAATGGACTCAAGTGTGGCAACAGTAGTTAGGTTGGCCAAGGATCGGGCAGTGTTTCGTTCTGCTGTGCATAACGTCGTTATGGGTTGGTACCGAAAACAAAGGTCTTTAGGAAAAACAACAACAACTAAATCTCAGTGTTTGTAACCATAGTCAAATGAATTTCAAACTAAAAAAGAGATTCTCCACAGCACCAGAAAAGGCAGTGCATCCACCGGAGTCTAAAAGGAAATGACATCAAGCTGTCAATTCATTGTTGGACATAGGAAATCTTCTCTGCTCTTCCTCTCAAGATCCGACTCTGCTCACCATCCTCCTCAACTTAACACTGCTGGAACCCTTCACCACCCATCTCCCTGGCATGTGAAGAATCCTATTTCTCAGCAAGAAACAGAGTAAATGCCAAGTAAAACCACAGGGAGAAGTTCAAGTTCAGTCCCTTGACTGGTTGGGCCAGGCTGGGCTAAGAATGGTTTTAACGGATAAACTACAGCTAAGTGGATTATTACCTTCCCACAAGAATTTCATTGTCCTCATTAGTGGATATAGATAATAAAGGCTTGTTGTTGTCGTTTGGTGCCATTGAGTTGGCATCAACTCCTATCGACCCAATGCACAACAGAACAAAATTCTGCCCAGTCCCACACCAACCTCACAATCATCGCTAAGCCTGAGCCCATTGCTGCCTCTACAATGCAAATCCATCTCGTTGGGGGTCTTCCTTGTGTTCTCCGACTCTCCACTTTATAAAACATGATATCCTTCTCCAGGTACTGGTCACTCCTGATACTATGTCTGAAGTATGATAGACGAAGGCTGACCATTCTGGCTTCCAAAAATCACTCTGGCTATACTACTTCCAACACTGATTTGTTTGTTTGTTTTGGCAATCCATGGTACTTTTAATATTCTCCTCCAATACCATAACTCAAATGCATCAATTCTTCTACAGTCTCCTTGTTCACTATCCAACTTCTACATGCATCTGAGGTTATTGATAATACCATGGCTGAGATGAGGCTGATATCTTTATTCTTTAACACTTTGAAGAGATCCTGTGCAAAAGATTTGCCTAATGCAATACATCGTTTGATTTCTTGACTGCTGCTTCCATGGGGGTTGATGGTATGGTTGACTTTAGCAAAATGAAGTCATTGACAACCTCAATCTTTTCCCCATTTATATGGATGGTTTTCATTGGTCCAGTGGTGAGGAGTTTTGTTTTCTTTACGTTGCGGTTCAACCCATACTGAAGGCTGTGATCTTCGATCTTCATCAGTAAGTCTGTTGAGTCCTCTTCTCTTTCAACAAACAAGATTGTATCATCTGCATATCACAGGTTGTTGCTCTTCCTCCAATCTTGATACCATGTTGTTGTTTGTTTGTTTGTTTTCATATAATCCATCTTCTCAGATTATTTGCTCAGCATACAGGTTGAGTAAGTATGGTGAAAGAATGCAACCCTGGCACACACTTTTCCTAATTTTAAACCATTCAGTGCTCCCTTGTTCTGCTGAAACAACTGCCTCTTGGTTTTTCATCAGCACACTGAAGTGTTCCAGACTACTCATTTTCCACAATGTTGTCCATAGCTTGTCATGATCCACACAATTGAAAGTCTTTGCATAATATATAAAGTACAGGCCAACATCTTTCTGGTATTCTCTGCTTTCTACCAAGATTCATCTGATGTCAACAATGATATCCCTCATACCATGTTCTCTTCTGAATACAGCCGGACTCTCTGGAAATTCTCCATCAATGTATGGTTGCAACCATTTTTGTATTATCTTTAGCAAGATTTTACCTGCATGTAATGTTCAGATATTGTCTGATGACTTCTGCAATCTGTTAGGTTACCTCTCTTTGGAATGGGCACAAATATGGACCTCTTCAAATCAGTTGGCCAGGTAGTTATCTTTCAAATTTCTTGGCATAGATAAATGAGTGCCTTCAGTGCCACTTCAGTTTGTTGAAAGATTTCAATTTGCATTCCATCAATTCCTGGTGTCTTGTTCTTTGCCAATAACTTCAATTCACCTTGGACGTCTTCCTTCAGTATCATTGGCTCTTGGTCACCTGCTACCTCTTGAAATGGCTGAACATCGACCATTTCTTTTTAGTACAGTGACTCTGTGTATTACATCTACTTTTTCTTTTTTTTTAATAGTTCATTTTATTAAATAACCAATTTATAAAGTCAGACCAGTGTTCTGGGTTTTGAGTGAAAGGCATTTCTTCACATTGTCCCACACTATCCCCAATAAAGGAGTTCTAGTGTGTGGCGCTGTGGGTTAATGCATCAGACTGCAAAGTCATTTGACCTGCAAGGTCGGTGATTCAAGTTTATCAGCTGCTCCTTGGAAACCCTATACAGGGTCATTATGGGTCAGAATTGACTTGACAGAACTTAACAACAACTGCATCCTCAATAAAGGAAGGTGGATAGGATTATGGCAGATATTGGAACAGTGTCTTTTTTTCAATTTATTCACAAGAGTATGGAATGAAAGTGGAATGGCAGATTGTTGTACTGCAGAGAAAGTTGTGTGACCAGGGTAAGTAGTTGCTTCACAAACCACACACTCCCACATCCAACATGCCCCTCCAGTTCCTGTCTGGCTTTCCTCCCAATCAACTTGAGATGTCCCAAGCATAAACAGTTCTAATTTAACTGTGTACAACAGTGGGGTTGATAATGAAAGCCACCAAACACCCTCACATCAACTTTAACCTTTGGGATTAAATATTCTGGAACAGGACAACTGAAATAAATACTTTCAAAACCAGGTGAGGATTTTAAGGAAGACTTGACAAAAACACTAAGAATAACAAACAAATAGCAGAAAAATTACTATTGGGGGGAAATGGTTTTAGCTGATGTTCTGAACCTTCCCATAAAAAAGGGAATCCAGGCATGAGCTCTGCGCACAAAGGGAGCTTCAGTCAAGGTCAGTGGAGTCTGGGTCTGCAGGGTGGGATAACCCGAGGACTGCCTGGTGTGCATGCTGTGGTCCATCCAATCTTCAGGGAGAGTCGTTCAGTTCCATCACAGAGGAATTGCCAGCATCTTATAGTTGTCTTTTCCCCATAGAATCCTTCAGTACTGCAAACTGAGGCTTAACTTTCTTCTTCAATTTCCTCATTTTGAGAAATGCTGAACATGCTCTTGCCTTTTGGTTTTCTGACTCCAGATCTTTGTACATGTCATTATAATATTTGACTTTGTCTTCTCGAGCTGACATTTGAAACTTTCTGTTCAGCTCTTTTACCTCTTCATTTCTTCCATTGTTTTAGCATCTCTACACTGAAGAGCAAGTATCAGAGACTCTTCTGATAGCCATTTTGATCTTTTACTTCTTTCTTGTCTTCTTAGTGAACTTTGCTTTCTTCCTATATAATGTTCTTGAAGTCCTCCCACAACTCTTTTGATCTTCGATTTTTAGTGTCTAATGCATCAGATCTGTTCTTGAGATGATCCCTAAACTCAGGTGGGATATATTCCAGGTCGTATTTTGGCTCTCGTGGACTTGTTTTAATTTTCTTCAGGTTTAACTTCAGCTTGCATATGAGCAGTTGGTGATCTGTTCTGCAGTCTGCTCCTGACATTGTTTTAGCCGATGACATGGAGTTTTTCCACCATCTCTTTCCACAGATGTAGTCAATTTGATTTCTGTGTATTTCATCTGATGAGGTCCGTGTGTATAGTTGTCTTTTATGTGGTTTACAAAAGGTATTTGCAATGAAGAAGTCATTGTTCTTGAAAAATTCTCAGGCAATCTCCAGCATAGTTTCTATCACTAAGGCCACATTTTCTGACAACTGATCCTTTCTCTTTGTTTCCAACCTTTGCATTCCAATTGCCAGTAATTATCAATATATCTTGATTGAATATTTGATCAATTTCAGAATGAAGAAGCTGGTGGAATTCTTCAATTTCATCATCGCTGGCTTTAGTGTTTGTTGCATAAATTTGAATAATAGTGGTATTAACTGGTCTTCCTTGTATGCATTTGGATATTGTCCAATCATAAACAGTGTTGTACTTCAAGACAGATCTTGAAATGTTCCTTTAGATGATGAATGCCACACCATTCCTCTTCAATTTGTCATTATCATTATCACACAGTAAACCATATGATTGTCAGATTGAAAATGGCCACTACTAGGTCATTTCCTCAGGATATCAATGTTTATGCATTCCATTTCATTTTTGACAATTTCCAATTTTCCTAGATTCATACTTCGTACATTCCAAGTTCCAAATATTGATGGATGTTTACGGTTGTTTCTCTTCATTTTGAGTTGTCCCCCATCAGCAAATGAAGGTCCTGAAGGCTTTACTCCATTCATGTCATCATAGTCAACTCTCCTTTGAGGGGGCAGCTCTTCCCCAGTTGTATTTTGAGTGCCTTCTAACCTGAGGGGCTCATCTGCCAACACTATATCTGGTGCTCTTCATCATGTTTCAATATTCTGGTGTTGCGTGTTCCACGGCTATTCATAAGACTTTCAGTGCCTAAACGCTCAGATAAAACCTTAGATTCAGATATTACTATATTCTGAATTCCCTAGAAAACAGTAAAGAGACTCCTTCTTCTCTCTTGTTATCCATATACCTAGATTTACCCTCAGTTTTCTCTCTCGACCTACAAACCTAATGCATTTACTAACTGGGCCTTTATGAAACAAAGCTTGTCCTAAGCAGAATGTGGTCACTCAACAATACAAGCGTCAGTTCACTAGACTCAGGGGACATTAGTAAGAGAAGGAAACGCTAGAATGCAGCTCTAAGTCTTGTAACAAAAGCAGAACGGAACAAAGTTGCTGTGACTGGAATGTATCCAGGATGTTAGGATCAACTCAAAATGTCATGAGTTCTTTCATGTCCATAAGTACTCAGTTCTTGGCTTTTATGTCCCTTCCAAAAGACAGAGCTCCTCTGGGCCAGATTATTGGCTCAGTCTGTCAGTAGTAAATCTCTGGTGTCGCTTCCAGCAGCACACTAGAAGATAGTTCTCAGAAATGACCAGTAATTGACCCGTGTGACCCCACTAAGCATGTGAGGTCTAGCAGGCTCTGACATTAAGTCTACAATGATTTCCCACTGGATTCTTTGCATCTATGTCTACTCTGCACTTGAGAAAATGAGCCAAATAGTTAGGAGAGAGAATAGACCCCTTTTTATCTGCAAGTGATAAATGAAATTGAGTTTTGACCAATTGATGGAAAAATTACCTTTTATTATTTCTAAAATCAATGATGAAATAATTAGATTTAGCAAATGGGATTATAAAAAAAAATACTTTAAGGTCATCATGCCTGTCTCCTATAGTTCATCTAGGAGGATGCCCCCAACTGAATGTTTCTAGGGTTTTCTTGGTTTAATAGAGGACGTCAATTTTATTGTATTGCTACATAATAAATCGCCCCAAAATAATAGCTTAAAGCAAGAATGATTTATTATTTCTCACGCTTCTTTGGGCTGACTGTACACTTCTTGTTACTGGAATTAGCTGGTGGTTCCTGAGACTGCCCACATCTCTCCTCACAAGGTTTCTCTGTCTTCAAAATCCGCAATGGCGTTTTCGCTTTCTCCCACTTTCCACCTCTCTGACTTTTCCTGTCAGCCTTTAAAGGACTGTCTGCTTTTAAGGGCTGACCTGACTGAGTTAGGCCCACTCATACAATCTCCTTATTTTAGAGCCAGCTGACTGATGCTTACATTGTTGTTCTTCAGTGCCTTTAAGTCGGTTCCGACTCACAGTAACCCTGTACAGGGGTTCTGAAGCTTTAAATCTTTGAGGAAGCAAACAATCTCATCTTTCTCCCATGTAGCAGCTGGTGGGCTCAAATCATGGACCTTGTGGTCCAAAGTCCAGTGCTTATTGTATGGTGTCACCTTGCTCCCACCCCCGCTTTGTAGAAAGTTAACATAAGGCCCACAGAGAGCAACATGCTGCACTGCCCACCTGACAAACTGATTAGTTCTTCACTAGAGGGCATCACCGACACCAACCTTCAGTGGCCATTCTCCTGCTCTAGGGCACATTCCCCACCCCTTAGGCCTTTCCTTTAGAAGACACAAAACAATGCCACCTGCATCTGAAAAGCTAGATCTAACCCTAGTTTTTTTGTCAGGAGGGACCAGTCGCTGGAGATGGATATCATGGTTGGTAGGGTGGAGGGTCAGAGAAAAAGAGGAAGATCCCAGTGAGATGGATTGGCAAAGTGGCAGCATCAATGGACCAAGCGAGGCAATGGTAATGAGGTTGGCCCAGGATTGGGCAGTGTATCGCTCTGCTGTGCATAAGGTCTCTATGAGTCAATGCCAACTCGATGGCACCTAACAATAACAACAAGTGGGTTGTAGTTAAGTCAAGTGCTTGACCATTGTGCCACCAGGAGTCCTATTGAATAAATAGGGAATGGAAATGTGCAGGTTCCTCATGAAGCACAATTAAGTGCTTTGGAATTCCCATTCTTCACAGTGTTGTCCATAATTTGTCATGATCCACATAGTCACAAACCTTTGCCGAGTCAATAAAGCACAGGAAACATCTTTCTGGTTTTCTAAGTTTACGGCTAAGATTCATCTGAAGTCAGCAATGATATCCCTCATTCCAGGCCCTCACATGAATCCGTCTTGAAACTCTGGCTGTTCTTTGTCAATGTACTACTGCAGTGGCTATTTGAATTATCTTTAGCAAAATTTCACTTGTATTTGATATTAATGACGTTGTCTGATGATATCCACATTCCACTGGGTTACCTCTCTTTGAAATGGACACAAATAGGGAGCTCTTCTAATCAGTTGGTTAATTAGCTGTCTTCCATATTTCCTGACATACATGAGTGAGTGCCTCCAGTGCTACATCTAGTGTTTGTTGAAAGATTCCAATTTGTATTTCATCCATCCCTAGCACCTAGTTCTTGGTCAATGTCATCAGTGCACCTTGGGGACTTTTCTTCAGTACTATTGATTCTTGATCATATCCTGTCTTTTTAAACGGTTGAAAAATCAACCCTTTCTTTTTAATACAGTGGTTCTTTGTATTCCTCCTATCTTCTTTTGATACTTCCTGAATAATTCAATATTTTGTCCATAGGATTACTTCAATATTATAAGTCGAGGCTTGAATTTCTTCTTCAGCTCTTTCAGTTGAGAAATGCTGAGTGTGTTCTTCCATTTTTGTTTTCATAACTCCAGGTCTTTGTACATTTCATTAGAATATTTGAATTTTTCTTCTTGAGCTGCCTCTTGAATTTTTCTGTTCAGCTCTTTTACCTCCTCATGTCTTCCATTTGCTTAACATCCCTATTGTGAGACTGGTGCAAGATCTGGCGGTGTCTAGTTGTGTTGTGTTGTGCATAAGGTCACTGCGAGTCAGAACTCACTCAATAGAACTTAACAACACAACAATGCTGGAGAGAAAGTTTCTGAGTCTGTTCTGTCATCCATTTTGATCTTTTCCTTCTTTCTTGTCTTCTCAATGACCTTTTGCTTTCTTCCTGTATGATGTTTTTGACGTCAAGCTCTTCTGTTCTTTTTTGGGGGGGCAGTGGGGAGTAGGGGGAGGTTGTCTAATGCATCAAATCTTTTCTTGAGAGTATCTCTAAATTTAGGTGGGATGAGTTCAAGGTCATATTTTGGCCCTTGTGGACTTTTTAATAACGATAACAACAACAGATACTCATACGGTGCTTAGAGTGCACCTGCACTGCTTTTACTAGCCCGGCTGTCTTCCTCATTTGACTGAGTAAATCAATGCATCGTGAGTTTAAGTCCATGGCTCAGTCTCTCAGCAGTGAGCTGTGAAGCCAGGCTACAGACCAGGTGTTCTGAGTCCACCTGCTAATCCCCGTGCTTTGCACTTTTTCTGCCAAACTATGAGAAAGGTACTGAGATAGTGGTCTCCCTTGGCTTCCCTTGAAACCATCTTCATTGTACACCCCACTGCTCTTAAGATGGGCTATGAAAATAGCGACATTCAGGGAAATTGGATTGCTAAATTCTATCTGGCAGAAACGTGTGGAAATCAGAACAGACTCAGATAGATAGATAAATACAAAGATAGAGTGAATAGGTAGTTTCTTTCAGATTTTTCCTGAGTCACTCTGAAAAATCTGAGTAATAGTTGGTCAAAGAGCTGGCCAACATACAATCTTGTTCTTTTAGACCTTCGGTTTGCTGGAGTTCTTGAAACACATACCTGATCCCAGTGGGAACGGAGTCAACATTTCAATGTCCTTTCAAAAGAAGACTAGACTTTCTGGTATGATGAAGATCGGTGGAACCCCTGTGACTGACCCTTGACACCCTTCGGACCTGGAAGTGCACCCACCCCCATGGACCAGCTTGCAGTTAAGCATCAGACAGCCCTAGAAAGTGAACAACAGCAATCGTGAGAATCGTACTCAGAACAGCAAACATGGAAGACTAAAAGGATAGCACTGGTCCTTAAACAGCTCAGAAGTCATGAAGGGCTGGGAAAGAATGGAAACCTGGAACTCAGGGAGGAGCAAGGAAAGTGCCGTTACACTGAAGCGATTCCAACCCATGTCAAGAAACAAGTGCTGTATACATTGTTGAATGGAAAACTAACGCTCTGTAAACTTTCCCCAAAGCCACAATAAAAAATAAATAAGTAACTAATGCAGGAAACTGATGGAAGAAGAAAGGGCAACATTTTTGTCACTGGCTCCTCCCCTGGTGACAAATGGATGAAGTCCATGAGCCAAGAAGGAGAACTGAGACGCAGTGTCAACACTGGCAAATCCAACACTAAATCCAAAGGTGAAGTCAATGCGAAGCCTCTTGAAGCCAACCTCTGTTCTCCAGGTAGGACTGTGGTTGGGTTTGCTCTTTCAGTAACTTGCAGCCCTTAACATGAGCATGATGCTGATAGCTTTAGCATGTTATCATCCTCCCTAAATAGCGTCCTGGAGGCGTCAGAGCCACAGGAAGACTGAAGATATTTTTTCTGTCACACTTCTATTTATCCATTTAGGATGTTCCTGCAATGAGTTATTTATAGAAAGTGAGTGGATTTTAGAACAAAGAAAGTTCTAATTAAATCTTCACTTTTGCCGCAGCATAGTTGATGGTCATTGGACACTCCTATTTTTAATCACATCTATTTTTACTAGGCTTTTGTTGCTTTTCACTGAACCTGGGATCTTGACAGCCTGTGACTTAAGACAGTAGGGTTGGAAACAAGGCTCAAATCTATTTCTCCACACAACCCCTTTCATAAGTTCTAGGACAGTCAAATTGTGCTTATAAAAACGATCATTTGGCTTGGTATTTGGGTCTGTTCTGAATAAAAAAAGTGAATTAATCTTAATAATTGCAAAGAAATCATATATGGAGCAGCCCTCTGAAGGGTAATTACTCAAATACAGTGGTTTTCATTAAAAAGTTAACATTTATCTTATTACAGTAATTACCTTATTGCAGTAAATTTGTGATATTTTCTTATTCCTTCAATGGAATAGTCCAAGAAGACAAGTCCACTGCAGAATGATGTGTTTGAATTTATTAATGAAAATCATATTCATTATATTCTAAAATTGGTTTTAAAAGGCAAAACACTGTTTCCCCTTTTAAATGTGAACCAGCATTCAGTTAGAAAGCTGTCATCAGATACTATCAGTGCACTCGTACATGACTGTCCTTTCCGATAGGATTAGACTATAGCTGTCCTTGTTATGATGGAAAGTACTTGCGATTCTTCTTCACTACTTATACATACCAGGACCGAGAACGCCACCTAGATGGGAGGATTGGAGCTTCTCCCAAGGTGTCTTGTTAATCATTAGATTCAAGGTTGATTATTTTCATGATGCAAAATCTGAAGCACCAATTCTTCATGCACTTGTGCTGAAGTCCATGTGCAATGTGTTGTGTGTGCTATGTGTGCAGTATACATGCTGTGTGCTGTATGTCGTGTGTTTGGCATGTGTGGCTTGTTCATGTGTGATATGCCCCATGTGTGCAACAGGTGAAGTATGTGACATGGACCTGTTGTGTGTATGATCTGTGTTCTTTGTGCAATGTGTGTGTGACTGCATAATGTATCTATACTTGTGGCTGAAATGACCAGCTTCTTCAGGAAGCCCTTTTATTTCCAGCTCCAAATATTCCCACTGCTTTCTGGAAGTAAATTGTGGAGTTTTCCTTCCCAGTCCATCTTATTCTGGAAATGCCACAAAGCTCTTCAGCATTATAGCAACATACAAGTCTCCAGGGACAGATGGGAGGTGGTTGTTCATGAGGCATAGTGGCTGCGAATGGAACCTGAGTCAGTCCAGGTAGGTGAACATTCTACCCCTGAGCCACTGATGCCCCTAACTCTTAATTTTGCTTCCAGCTCTGCAGACTATTGAAGCATGGGCTGTCCTCACCCAGGCCCCAGAGGTATTGCACATCAGCTAATTGTCCATGAAGCAAAATGCCGAACTTGCTGCTGCTCAACACTTACTCAAAGCCAGGTTGACTTTTATATATATTGTTGTTCAGTGCTGTCGAGTAGATTCTGACCCATAGCAACCCTGTATAGGGCTTCTCATGTATATATATAGTCACACTAGATGACAAGGTTGGTTTGAACTGCAAGATTGGTTCAAATCCACCAATTGCTCCTCCAAAACCCCATGGAGGTGCCCTTTGACTAGAAGGCACTTAACAACAACAAGTACCATCACATTGGCTCCAACTCTCTTGTAGCAGCCCTATATAGAGTTTCCAAGAAAGGGCTGGTAGGTTTGAACTACTGACCTTATGGTTAGCAGTCTAATACTTATCCTACAGTATCATCATGACACCAAGTTTGATGACTTGAGGCCACTGTCTTCCCTTGAAAGAAAGATAAGACTTTCTGCTCCCACAAAGACTGCAGCCTCAGAAACCTTATATGAGGTCACTATGAGTTGGAACCAACTTGACGGTGTTTAACAACAACAACAAATTATATATATATATAT
>NW_006408801.1:1664068-1689813 GCF_000296735.1 Chrysochloris asiatica | reverse complement strand
TATCTATCTATCTATATTACTAATTTGTGTATTATATATACAGAACATGCAGTGGACTACAAGCTTGGTTTGGATTGCAAAGTCGGTAGTTTGAACTCACCAGCTGCATCTGCGTCCTATACAGGTTGTTGTGAGTCAGAACTGACATAGACGTATGTATCTACCATAGACTGAAGAACATGCCAACTATTCTCTCCAGGGTGTCAAAGTCTATCCCTGGATTGACGGCACCAGCAGAACCTTGTAGACCTGAGCAGAACCTTGTAGACCTGAGGGTCTTCTCTTTCTATTCTTGGAGAATGATTTTAATAGAACTACACTTAGACGTTTTGTCTTCTGACCAAGTTGCTGTGTTCTAAGTAAAGGCCCCGATAAACTCATTGTTTGGTGTGATATTGAGAAGCTTTGGAAGCTGGTGTGTGCTGCATTACGATGGCTCCTCTCTGTGGGACCTCATAAAACAGTACTCATTTCCCTTAAGTGTAAGGAAGCGTATGCTCTCCTAATCCAATGTTTAAAAATCTTATAGACACAATGGATCATGACAGTCCTCACTGTTTCCATTACCCCCACCCCCATCCACCCACCCAGATCTAACATTGCCTTGCTTTGTACTTTCTACCCAAAGGACAGAGCTATGAGCAGGGGCTGCATATGAGAGGAACTGGCTTAGTCCCCTGCAAATGAGGAAACTACTTATAGGTTAGGATGGGCCCTGAAGTTTCAGAGAACAGTCACAAACTTTGCCATCTCATATTTGTGAGAGGCAGCAGAAGGTAGACATTGATTCCCACTTAGGAAGGCTTTGTTATGCGGTTGAAGAAACCCTGGTGGTATAGTGGGTTAAGCATCGGACTGCTAAACTCCTGCCCATCACTCTGATTCCAAGCTGCTCTATGAGAGAAAGATGAGGCTTTCTGTTCCTGCAAAGATTAACAGTCTCAGAAATGTCTCCACGTCGCCTAGAAACAAGAAGTTATAAGGTTAAAGAAAAGGCCTTTTTCTCAGGTAGGATCAACTTTATGTCATACTATTGTACAGACAGGGTGGAAAGCTTTCATATAATTATCACTATTTGTATTCACTGCTACAAAACTCAAGGCCATGTTTGTAGCCAACACTGACTGGTGCTGACTTCCCAGTAGGCAGTGCTGTACTAAGGCCTCCACTGCTCACCTATTTGTTACTCCTCCTATTTCTAATTTCCCTTCCATGAATTTTCTCCACTTCTTTCTTTTTTTTTTTTTTTTCTGTCAGTTTTCTTGCTTTGTGTGCATTTTTCTACACTGACTTCAATTACTTTTAGAACAAGGCAAAAGACAAAATGAAAAACCATACAGATAGATTTCTACCAAGGTATTTAGATATGTAGGACATTCAAGTTGGGGAGAAAAGCACTCACAAACCATCTAGACATGTAGAAATGTGCCAAGTTGATTTATGGACTGTTTCTCCTCCAAGTGGTGGTTTTTACCTGGCGGTGGTGCGAGGGTGGGGGGTGGCAGTGGTAGAGGATGGTGGTCTGAAGGGCTCCTATGCCGTCTGATGTCACCAAGTTCACACCAGCCCCCAGATGTAGTTGAATGCCTTAGAGTCCATTTTTGATTCATAATAATCCCATGTGACAGAGTATGATTACCCCCCAAAGATTTTCAAGGCTGTCCTCTTTAGAGAAGACTGGTAAATGTTTCTCCTATATAGTGGCTCAGTGGGTTTGAACTGCCAACAACTGAGTACTTAGCTGTTGCATCACTAGGGAAACTCACCAAATAGTTATTTGTTGTTATTGTTGTGAAGTGCCATCAAATCAGTTCCAACTCATAGTGACCCTATCTATGTACAACGGAATGAGGCACTGCCCAGTCCATCATCATAGCCCTTAGGTTTGAGGCAGTCACCATGCCAGTCCATCTTGTTGAGGCTCTTGCTCTTTTTCACTGACCCTCTCCTTTTCCAGTCAAGCAGTCCATCTCCAGGAAGTGTCCCTCCTAATACTCATCACCACAAAATAACCCAAACCACCTGCGTTTGGGTTGGTTCGGATTCCTAGTGGCGCTAAAGGACAGAATAAAAGTGCTGCCAAAGAGTAACTGATACGTTTAAAGTGCAGACGGTCTAGATTGATCGCACTTTGCCACCAGCTTTCCTTAAAAGCTCAAAAAACGTGAAAGTAAGATGGTCAGAGAGATTGCCTAAAAGTAGCCGAGACTTATCCTCTTGCCTTAGTGCCAGCCAACTCCCTCACCCTTCGTCTACACTGGAGACAACTACACAAGCACGGCTGAATGAACACCAGAGACCTAAGTGACTTCATGTCCTTGACATTTGGTTGGGTCAAGAAGTGAGAGTCAAAATGAGCCGAGTTCATGGGAACACAACCCTCGATGTACTCTGGCATGTGTGTGCAACACACAGCAAAAAGGAGAACAGAGCTTCTCTAGAGGGTTAGGTTGCAGCTTTATCCATAGCAGTGTATTCCCATGGCTCCAGACGTACACTATTGTTATATTCATATATGAGATAAAATCTGTGTTCTAAGCACAGTACAGAAATATGGGTTAGACATCCTAGTTTTCGCCTAACTTACTGTGAGACTCAATTTGATAGATGGATTAGATGTAAACATGGATAAATGACAAAAACACACTTAACTGCATTTGCAAATGGATGAACTTATTCTTAAGGGTCATATTCTAGTACATTTTCAATTAGGTAGTACGAGAGAGGGATAAACATCCTATTCACACTGTGATTCACTTTCATGCATAACAACATTAAGATAGAAGCACAAACTTAGAGAGAGTAAGAGACACAGGGCTACACGTGTTCTGTGAAGTCAGGCTTCAACCAGTTAATTAAACTTATCAATTTGAACTTTTTTTTTTTTTTTTTAAATCTGTTACTAAGTGCCTTCAACTCAATTCCACCAACCTTGTGGTTAGCAGTCCAGTGCATATCCTACAGTGGCAAACCGGACATCTATAATCCAGTAAAACCAGGTGCTATACAGTCCACTTGACTCAGGCTGAGCCCATGTGTTTGGGGGTAGAATTCTGCTACATCAGGTTTTAATGGCTGATATTTTAGAAGTACATTTCCATGTCTTTCATCCAAGGAGCCTCTGGGTGGCTTGAACCTCCAGCCTTTTGGTGAACAGGTGTTCTGTGTGATGCAGGGACTCCATTGAAATCCCAGACAGAGAAATGCCAAAGAAAGCAAGCTCAACTTTAGCCTCTCTGTGTGTCAGAGAAAGCATGCAGCCCATGGAATCTATCACTGACGTGTCTTGGATACAAGGCTGATGTCGCCATCTTTTCTTCAGTCCAATTAGAGGAATTATCACTCTACTCCTGCCATTATGAGGAAGTAGACCATTTCAGGAAAGCTACAGACAGAATGAAGAAGCAAAGGGTAAATGAATGAACACTTGAGGGGTGATGACTTGAAGAAGGTACAGAGTCAAATGCAGGCAGACCTCAGAACTATTGCAGGGCGGGTCCCAGATGACCACAATAAAGCAGATATCACACTAAAGTGAGTCATGTGAATTATTTGGTTTCCCTATGCATATACAAGTGAGTGACATTTACTGTCTATGAAATGTGAAATCGTCATATGAAAAACTCTGAAAAAGACCAAAATGTAACACAGAGGCATGAAGTGAGCGCATATTTTGGGGGAAATGGTGCTGATGGACTTGCTTGACACAGGGCTGCAATTACCCTTTGATTTGTGAAAAACATACTATTTGTGGACTTCTGACAAGATGGTGGACTAGGCAGAAATACTATGGTGGTGGTGGTGGTGGTGTGCCATGGAGTCGGTTCTGACTCACAGCAACCGTGTATAGGGTTTCTGAGGCTGTACATTTTTATGGGAACAGAAAGTCTCATCTTTCTTCTGTGTCTGTGGAATGGCTGGGAGTTTTGAGGTTAGCAGCCTGACTCATAACCACAGACTCTCAACAACAGAGACCAAATGAAACAGACACAGAGGGAAATCCTGGAACCCTGAATGTCCGAGGATATGTTATAGTAGTTGATTGCATGCCTATATAAAGGGGAATCTGAGAGGAAATGCTACAGTAGTTGATTAACCACCTACTTAGAGGAGTATCTGAGAAGGGACCATGAGATAAGATGACTGACTGGTGAACAAACTGCTGGCCATGGGGGGAACCATCTTCTTGAACTTTGCGAGCAGTTTTTGAAAGACAGACATGTGGCAGTCTGATGGCACAGATTCATACAGGAGATGAAAAAGGTGGAAGTCCCTCTCGCTCCCCACCTACCCCTGGATAACAGAGGTGAGGCCACCCCTCACCCTCCTCTACAGGACAGTATAGACTCTAGTCTCCAGGAGTTCTGGGCCATGTGGTTTGAGCCAGTGTAAGGAGGGTGCCCGCTCTGCTGCTTTGCAGCCTGGATTCAGAAAAGCTCTGATCAGATCTTCAGAACATGCAGTCTCCTGACCGGAATTAGACTAGTAGGAACCTTCATAATCAGCCACCCTGCCCCCGGCTGACCTCTGGTTCTGATAGACACTGTAACAGAAACCCCATGACCTCCACGAACTACTTGCGGATTGAGTGCCCTGAACATAGACAAGACCTAGGCCCATCCGAACGCCATTCAGGGCTGGGAGCTCATCTGTCACACCTTCCTCCACCCACATCACGAGTTCCTTGGCCAGCAGAAGCCCTTCAGAGGTTTTATTCCTCTAGGTCCAACATCTGCGCTGTTTTCCATTTACTTTTCCGTTCTCTGCTTCATCGTTTTTGTATGTTTGTTGTTCCCACCTTCTTCCTCTCTTTCCCTTCCCTTGATTTTTATCCTTTCTGTCTTAGTTTTGACTTTTTTTCTTCTGTTTCATGTTTCTACCCTCCCACTGATTTCTTTTTCCTATTGATTTTTCTTTACTATTCTTCAGTCACTTTATTTTTTAATCTTCCCTCTCTCTGGTTTTTAGCATGCTTTTTCTCATTCCTTTATTTTCTATCTTATTTTAGGCTTGTATAGCTCTATTTTTCTGTCCCTCTTTTCTCTTTTTAGTTACTATATTATTTTTATAGTTGCTGTCCATTTTTATTTATTTTTATTCTTCTTTGTTATTTTTTGTTTTTACTGCTGCTTACTTACTTCTTTGTTTGTTTTGTTTAGTTTTCCTGTGAGTGTTTTTTCCTCTTGGTTGGCCCAATGGGAGACACAAACTATGTCCATATAGCTCAGTCACAGTTGTGCCCTCTTCAGCTCCACCCACTAGATAGGAGCCAATACCAGCTCTGATACTACCTGAGCAACATCAAGTATTAGCCAACACCAGTCAAACCAACCCTAAATGAGATGCATGGACATGGAAAATGGTGCACATCATCCTCTAATCACATCAACTAGGAGCCAGTTGGTGAGAGCCTAAGAACACACTAACATACAATCGTCAATTAAATATCAATATAATGCTACCACAATGTCTCAGAGACAGCAGGCAACTTTAGGTCAAATGAAGAAGCAAAACAGAATGGTTCAAACTAATGGCCAAGATCAAGAACTAGAACATTTTTCTTGGGAAGAAAATAATTCTTTGTGAGGAAGAATTCAAATGAATGAAATTTGGGTATCTTCAGTGGATTGGCAGAAAGATCGCAGAAAGCAAGAAGAACACACACATACATGAAAGCTTTAGAAGAATTGAGGAATATTAAATACTATAAGAACAAACAGACACAATAAATGCAAGTTTTGAAACCACACCAAACCTGCACACAGAGATTCAAAAGATTGATACTAAGATCTCGGAAATAGACAATACATTGAGAGGAGTAGATTTGAATTACTGGAAGTCCAAATGTGTGACCTTGAAGATAAATCTCACAATACTAGTAAGCTAGAAGAACAATCTGAAAAAAAGAATGAGAATATTGGAAGAAAGCTTGAGATTTATGTGGAACGACATAATGAGGAATAACTTATGGGTGATTGGAATCCCAGAACAGGAAGAGACGATAAAAATTATGGAAGAAATTGTCAAACAGTTGCTGAAAGAAAACTTCCCTTACATCATGAAAGAGGAGAAGATAACCATTCAAGAAGCTGAATGAATCCCAAATGGGATTCACCCAAAATGAAAGTCACCATGATAGATCATAATCTCATTTTCCAAAACCAAAGACAAGGAAAGAATTCAAGCTTGGGAAAGATGACAATCGACCTACAGAGGAGAACCAATAAGACTAAGCTCTGATTTCTTAGCAGAAAACATGCAGGGAAGAAAGCAATATGGTGATATATATAAAGCTCTGAAAGAAAAAATTGCCAACCAAGAATCATATATCCAGTCAAGATGTCCCTAAAATACAAGATTAGGACATTTTCAGATAAACAGAAATTAGAGGAACTTTTAGTAACCAGACCATCTTTATAAAAATAACTAAAGGGTGCTCTTTGGACTGAGAACTAACAACAGCAGATAATAATCCGAGATTAGAGTATATGACAAACCATCCAGAACTCAACCCAGATATAGAAATATTGAAAGTACAAGCATACAAGACTGCAAGAGGGTACTAGAGACATCAATTTACAATGAAGTCAGCTACAAAGCAAAAAGAAGGAATAGTTTAGCTACAGAATCTCTGAATGATTAGGAAGTTCAGTAGATTTTGAGATAAAACAGACTGTTTTAAAGAAACTAGCAACACCACAAAAAATGCACAAAAAGTGACAGCAATCTATTCATATCTATGGGTAATTACACTAACTACGAAATGTACCAGTCATGAGACAGAGAATCTGGAGACAAATTTTGGTTCAACACAAAATGGAGTGCTATGCAACAACGATGAATGCTGACGAATCTGCAAAACACTTCAGATCATGAATGAACCTGGAGGACATTGTTGTTGTTGTTGTTAAGTCAGTTCTGACCCATAGCAACCCTGTATAAGGTTTCTGAGGGGCAGCTGGTGAACTTGAACTGCTTGACCTTGTGGTCCAAGCTGACCTTGAAGTCCAGTGGCACACCGGGAGTCTGGAGGCCATCATGCTGAGTGAAATTAGTCAATCACAAAAGGACAATATTGTATGAGACCACTGTTGTAAGAAATTAAGTCAAGGTTTTCTTGCTACAAGAAACATTCTAGGATCAAACCATAGACCTATCGTTAACCCCCTCTTTCCCCCTGCCACCCTACATACACACACACATACAAACAAAAAGGAAAAATAAACAAACAACTTCAGCTATCTCTTAAGCATCCTAAAGCAGAATACAATACAATGAAGTATGTCTGCATTTTGAATGATAGCCCCTTCCCTGCCTGCTGCGGTGCCCTCCCTAGCCCCAGCCCTCACTCCAGAGATGGCTAAATAGGACAGTGTCCAGAAGGTTCTCAACTCAGTACCTGATTCCCAAAGATGACTCGGTGTACTTTTAACTACTAGCGTTCTCATCAACTTGGGGTAATCAAAAAGCTGAAATCAAGAGAGAACAAGCTATCTGAACTTCTTGAGATTTCATGGATTCCTGCTTGTCCTATCTGCCAATGAAACAGATCATTTGAATGGAAACCTGACCCCAGAATGTTGTAATGCCACCACCTTGCAGACTGTAACAGGCTGGAAAAATGGAAGAAGAAATCCACAACTCTGCAGTGTGTCTCACACTCTAAATGAGGAAAAGGTGTCAAATGCAGTAAAGTTACACACAGTGAGACATGCGAATTGATCCAGGCCTCAGAAGGAAAGGAACAGAAGAAGGAGAACTCTTTCAAAGCCTGGAGATAGGGCGAGGCACACTTTGAAAAACGTTTCCAAATAAAACTCCTGAACGCAATGCTCTCTGCCATTAGATGCGTCACTGGCTCGCTTCTGGTAAGTACGGGGGAAATTTTCCAGGCGGGTACAAGTTCTAAAGCACTCTAAAAGATTGATGTATTACTCTCTAACTCACATTCCTTTCCTAGGAAGGAAAGAACTATTTTTAAAGAAAGCCACCTGACCTAGAATCTGTTTCTATTAAATGCCGATGTCTCGTATTACCACTGAGATCTTAATAGACATGATGGGACATTTTATCTTGTCATGCAAGCTGCTGGAGATGGTTTTTCTTATGTCTTTTGTGTTCAGGAAGAAGGCTTTCTAAAGAAAAGACACGTTCTCTGTATAGCATCCATTACGCAGTTGTTCAGATCTGCCTTTCCAGCATCTTTCTATCTCTTCTGTTTCTCTAACCACTTTGTTCTTTCTGATACAATCTATTTGACTCTCAACATTTCAGTTTATAAAGCAACATGAATCACCAAGGGCCCAGAGGAATCAAAATAACTTTTTTCCATTCCTTCTTTGCCTATCAAGATTGCTTTGGAGAAAGTGGAGCCATGGGATATGGCTTGGGCATGGAAAAAAAGTTAAGAGTGATGATTTATTTTGAAAGAATGTGGTGATGTATTCTGAGCATTTTCTCCTTTCATATCTTCTTCTTCATCTGCTAAATAATATTTTCTTCACAAAGATAGTGGGAGTGAAAAATAGAGCACATTGCTATCCTAATATACCTCACCAATAGAGTGAATCTGTATCCCACAAATTGGAAATGTTTGGTAATGGATAACATTCATGTTCACCCTCTGCAAACCCTTACTTTTGGGAAAGAATCAATGCCAGCTTTGGTCACGAGTGTTCAAAAGTTGAGTTTGCATCCTCTTTATAGATTTGTCTCCAACTTTGTCCTTACCAAATGCCCACTTTCTCCAGATACACCATCTTTCTCATGGTTTCTTTAGCATCCCACTGTTATGTCCATGGGTCCATGAAGCTCAGGAAATGAATGGTTGCAATATCACTCCTGGTTATGAATCAGGCTGCTAACGTCAGGGACAGCAGTTCGAAACTACCAGCTGTTCTATGGGAGAAAGATGATGCTTTCTGTTCCCATTAAGATTTACAGCCTCGGAAACCCTGTACAATGTCTTTGTGAGTCGGAACCGACTCCACAGCACATACTACCACCACCACCAATGTAACTCTTGCTGTAGTTCTGGAAAAATTTGGGAGTGCTCAGGGACTGGGAGTAAAGGAATCCCCAGGAATGGTTCAAAACCTCCCCTGAGGCATTGGTTTCTTCTAGAAGGCTGACTCAGGGAGGCACTGCTACGGTGAGTCAGACTAGACTGCCTGGAAAGGGGGGTTGTGGTTTAAGATCCTGGTCTTCTCTGTTGTCCCATCTGTATGAGAAAGCTCCACAGAGAAAAGGGAAGAGAGAAGAAGAATTGATGCCTTCAGCTGAAGTTTTGCTGAGGAATATTGGATTGTCAAAAGAAAGAACAAATCAATCTTAAAAGAAGTACAAACAGAATGCTCCTTGGAAGAAAGAATGGCTAGACTTTGGCATGTTTACTTTGGACACACCATCAAGAGAGAACAACTGCTGGAAAAGGACCTCATCTTTGGTAAAGTAGAAGGTCAGTAAGCATGAGGGAAATGCTCTGTGAGATGGTCAGATGCAAAGTTACAACAATGGACTTAAACACATCAACTTGGCAATATTTCATTTTGTTACGCATGGGTCTCCATGAGTCTGAGCTAACTAAAATACAACTAACAACAGCAAGAGCATTTGTTATAAGATTCTGTGTAAATTTTACCAAAAAGTTGGGAAGATTCAACTAGCTTAACACTACCTAACAAAAATATAATTGGAAAAATACGTGCCAATTATAATTGAATCAAGCTGCTCTGACTCCTCCACTAGACAGCCAGTTTCCCTTCCCAAAGATCTGTCTGTGGACCTCAAGCTCCAATGTCCTTGCTAAGCAAGAAAAGACAAGTTTTCATTGGGCTGATGTGAAGACAACAGTCCAAAGACCCTGCTTTGTTTTATCAGAATCCAGAATCGTGTAAGGCCAAATCCCTCACAGCAACTACCCTGAGAACTCCATGCGTTTGTATTCCATAGCAGTCCTGCCTCGCTGCTCAGGCTCTGCCTCAGACACCCCACTGACTGTATGTGGCACCACATGTTGTACTTGTGGTCTTTCCTTTTATAAGTTCTTTCTTCCCCACATTCTGTTGCTATTGTTGTTAATGCTGTCAAATCCATTCTGATTCATGGAGACCCCATGAGTGCAGAG
Source organism: Chrysochloris asiatica (assembly GCF_000296735.1). Classification (NCBI taxonomy): domain Eukaryota; kingdom Metazoa; phylum Chordata; class Mammalia; order Afrosoricida; family Chrysochloridae; genus Chrysochloris; species Chrysochloris asiatica. Next base: position 1,679,687 of record NW_006408801.1, on the reverse strand, counting down.
TAGAACTGGTCCATAAGATGTTCAAGATGGTGACATTTTGGAAGCAGATCATCAAGCCTGTCTTCCAACATGTCTCTGGTTGGGTCTGAACCTCCAACCTTTCAACCAGCAGTTGAACATTTAACCATTGTGTGCCCACATTACACTCCTGGAGAAAAGCAAACTATTTCTCTGACTCTTTATGATGCCTCATTTGCTCTAAGGTACTTCCTCAGGAGAACTTTTCAAAGTTTCCATTAATTCTTAAGATGTCCCTGTCCATTGACCAGAGCACTTTATATCACAACTTATTTGGCTAGTGACTGAGTCTCCAGACACATACTTATCAAATAGAAGCCAGTGTTTGTGGAATCAGAACAAATACTTGGTGGGTGAATGGACCAGTGCACCCAGGAACAAACAGCACCAGAGATGCGGAGTAGTAGTTAGGATACTTTTTTACTCACTCTCTTATAATCCAGCTTCTCAAATTGTTAGCTCAGCATACAAATTGAATAAGTATGATGAAAAGAATACAACGCTGACACACACCTTTCCGGATCTAAAAATATTCACTCTTCCCTTGGTCTGTTCTAATCACTGCCTCTTGATCTATGGACAGGTTCCTCACGAGCACCTATAGTGTTCTGGAATTTCCATTCTTCACAATGGCATCCATAGCTTGTTATGATCCACATAGTTGAAAGACTTTGCACAGTGAATAAAGCACAAATAAATATCTTTCTGGTATTCTCTGCTTTCAGCTAAGATGCATCTACTATCAATAATGATAGCCCTCATTCCGGGTCCCTTCTGAATCTACCTTGAAATTCTGGAAGCTTCCTACTGAGGTACACCTACAACTATTATTTAATAACATTAGTAAATTTTACTTGCATGTTATATTAACAATATTTTTTGTGATGATCTCTGCATTCCATTGGGTCACCTTTCTTTGGAATGGGACAAATATGAATCTCTTCCAGTCTGTTGACTAAGTTGTTTTCTTGCAAATGCATTGGCATAAAAAGTGAGTGCCTCCATCGCTGAATCTTGTTTTTTTTTTTTGAAACATTTCCCTTTGTATTCTTTCAATTCCTAGAGCCCTGCTTTTCACCAATGTCTTCATGTACCTTAGACTTCTTCCTTCAGTAACACGGGCTCGTGATCATATGCTACCTCTTAAATATTTGACTGTTGACTATTTCTTTTAGGCACAGTGGCTCTGTGTATTCCTCCTCCCTTCTTCCTTGGATACTTTCTGAATCATGCAATATTTAGCCCATAGAATCCTTCAGTGCTGCAAGTCAAGGCTTCAGTTTTTTCCTTAATTCTTGCAGCTTGAGAAATGCTGAGCGCATTCTTCCCTTCTGGTTTTCTAACACCACTGAAGCCCATGGTGATGAAATTGAAAAATTCTGACAATTTCTTAAGTCTGAAATTGATCAACATGCCATCAAGATATATTGTTATTTACCAGTGATTGGAAACAAAGAGGAAGGACCAGTCATTGGAAAATATGGTTTAGTGATAGAGATGACGCTGTAGATCACATGATAGAATTTAGCAAGACTAATGACTTGTTCATTGCAATTACGCTTTTGAACAACACAAAAGATGATAATACACATGGGCGTCATCAGATAGATGAATACACAGAAATCAAATTGACTACATCTGTGGGTAGAGACGGTGCAAAAGATTCAAATAATCAGTCAAAACCAGCCAGGTCAGGGGCAGACTGTGGAACAGACCATCAATTGCTCACATGCAATTTCAGACTGAGGCTGAAGACAATTAAAACATATTTACAAGAGTCAAAATATGACCTTGAACATATCCACCAGAATTTAGAGTTCATGTCAAGAACAGATTTCATGCAATAGACACCAATGACTAAGAATCAGAAAAGTTGTGGGATGACATCCAGAACGTCATAAAAGAAGAAATCAAAAGGTCATTAAGAAGCTAAGAAAGAAGGAAAAGACCAAAATGAATATCAGCTGAGACTCTGAAACTTGCTCTGTAACCTAGAGATGCTAAAAAAAATGGAAGCCAAAGGGCTGAACAGAAAATTTCAAAGGGCAGTTCAAGAAAACAAAGTCAAACATTATAATAAAATGTGCAAAGATCTGGAGTTAGAAAAGCAAAGATGAAGAACACATTTTGCCTATAGAATCCTTCAATACTGCAAAATGAGGCTTGACATTTTCCTTCATTTTTTTCAGCTTGAAAAATGTGGTGCCTGTTATTCCCTTACATAGACAAAGACACAGAATAAGGGCACACTGGGTGGTTTAAAATCAAGAAGGGTGTGTGCCAGGGTTGTACTCTTTCATCATAATTAGTCAATCTGTATAATGAAAAAAGCAATTCAAGAAGCTAGATTATATGAATAAGCACATGGCATCAAGAACAAAGGAGGATTCATTAGCAATCTACAATATGCGTACGATAACAACCTTGCTTACCGTAAATGAACAGGACTTAAAACGCTTACTGATGAAGATCAAGGGCACAGAATTTAGTATGGGTTGCACCTTAATGCAGAGAAAACAAAAATCAAATAACATCATCATTTATGATTAAAAGATTGACGTTGTCAAAGACTTCATTTTACTTGGATCCTGTATCAACGCTCATGGAAGCAGCAGCCAAGAAATCAAACAATGTATTGCATTAGGCAAATCTGCTGCAAAAGAAAAAGACCTCTTTTAAAGTGTCCAACAGCAAAGATGTCAGTTTGAGGACTAAGGTGCTCCTGACCCAAGCCATGATATTTTCAATCACTTCTACAGTAAGTGTTTTAAGTCCTGTTTGTTTTCAGCCATCAAGGTTGTATCATATGCATGTTAAAAGTGGACAATGAATAAAAAAGAGCATAGAAGCACTGATGCATTTCAGTTATAGTGTTGGAGAAGAATGTCAAAAGTACGATGGACTGCTAGAAAGACAAGCACATCTGTATTGGAAAATGTGCAGTCAGATGCTCCTTAGAAGCCAGGAAGGCGTGACTTTGTCTCTCATACTTCTGACATATTAATCAGTCCCTGGAAAAGGAAATCATGCTCAGTAAAGCAGAGGGTCGACAAAAAATAGAAGACCCCCACCAAGATGGACTGACACAGTGGCAGCTGCAATGTGTCCAAGCTTAACAACATTTATAAGGATGGCGTAGGCCTGATAGTGTTTCATTCTGTTGTATGTGAGGATTCTAGGAGTTGGTACTGACTTGACTGCACCCAACAACAACAACAACAACCTCTGGTGACCAGAAGGGAGGCCAACTTCCAACCTCATCCACCCCCAGTGCAGAACTTACTCTCTGGGAGTTTGGAGCCACATGCTTGGGAAGCAGCCCTGTGAGGTGGAGGCATACCGTGCCACTCTGGTGCCTGGATTTAGGCTGGATCTGCTTTAGGACTACAGAACCCACAGAGTCACAGACGAACACTGAACCACTCACCCTGACTCTGGTTGATCTTTGTTCCTAACAGACACTGAATCCAGCTCCATCATGGGCCTCCATGAACTACTACAGGATTGAATGTCCTGAACATAGCTAACACTGAGGTCAATAGGAGCTCCGTCCAGGGCCAGGGACTCTGTGGTCACATCCTTCTCACACCCACCTCTTGAGCTTTTTTTCTTTCAGGAGCCCCCAGAGTTTTCTCCTCTCCAGATCCAACAGCTGCATTGTTTTGTTTTTGTTTGGGGGTTTGCGTCTTTCTTTTCGTTGTTTCATGGTTTCTGTTTGCTTATCATGTCTCCTCCTTCTCTTTCCATTCCAGTGAACTCTATCCTTTCTGTCTCTGCATTTGGTTTTCCTTCTTTTCTTCTAGTTCTCATTTTCCCTCTTTTTTTTTTTCTTTCTCCTTTTAATCTTTCTTTATTCCTCTCTACTCTCTCTTTTTATCTTTGTTCTTCCTGTTTTTTCTAAGTGTTTTTAAAAGGTCTTCCTTTTATTTCCTCTCATATATTTCTCTTCTATAGCTCCATTTTCCTGTCATTCTCGTCTCATCACAGGAAAACTATGTGGAACAAAGAAACCTGCAGCAACACACAAAAAAACCACACAACAAATGACAACAAGTAATGTGTTTTGCTGTTGTTTTTAGGTTCCATCAAGTCAGTGCTGACTCATAGTGAGCCGATGCACAACAGAATGAAACACTGCCCAGTCCTACATCAACCTCACAATCATTGCTACGCCTGAGCCGTCACAGCTGTCACAGCTGCCCCAATTGGGGGTCTTCTTTTTTTTCTTCAACCCTCCACTTTACTAAACATGGTATCCTTCTCCAGTGACTGGTCTCTTCTGATAATGTATACCTCTCGATAATTAATGTATGGTGTACTGTGGAGTTGCTTTCAACTCATAGCAACCCTGCATAGGGTTTCCAAGACTGTAAATTTTTATGGGAACAGAATGCCTCATCTTTTCTCGTGTAACAGCTGGTAATTTTGAACTGTTGTCCATGAGGTTAACAGCTCAATTCATAAACACTGAATGTGTTGTTTTTGTTGTTGTAAACTGCCGTGAAGTCAGTTCTGACTCATAGTGATCCCATGTAGGATTCCCAAGGGGCAACTGGTGAGTTTGAACTACCAACTGTGTGGTTCAAACTGACTTTGTGGTCCAGTGCTTATCCTATAGCATCACACTGAATGTAAAGGAATTAAATTGACCAGTGAAGAAATGCAGCGAGCAGAATGAAGATGTAAACAGGAACCTCCAGTATGTTGTCTGTAGGAGACACACCTAAAAGATGGGGACAGTCGAGACTCTCATCAACAGAGGAATGTGTGAACAAACTTAGGTGTGTTCATACAGTGGAGTACTGTGCAGCACTGAGGAATATCGATGAATCTGTGAGGCACCTCGCAACATGGATGAACCTGGAGGACATTGTGCTGGGTGAAATTAGTCTATCGGAGGAGGATAAATGTTATGTGAGACCCATGTTGTGAAAAGTTGAGAAAGGGTTATCTTAATAAAAGAAGCAATCGATGATATTTACAGGGGGAGGAGTGAGGGAAAATTAGTTATGGGCTAGAGGGTAGACACATGTTAAGGTATGTGTCAAGGCAGACAATATACAGCAAGAGGGAGGTTAGCTGAGGAAAGACGAAAGTAGCAAGAGACACGTGGAAGAACACAATAGCTCAAGTAAACGGTGGCAAATACTGCTCACTGCTGGTACATGTAGGAGACTGCAGCTCTGAAGGAAAGCATATGATTGGCTGAATGTAAACCTTATTATCCACGCTGTAGATCTTCACTCAATTCACAATAAAAAGGTAAAAAAATAAAATAAAATAAAATAAACAAAAGATATTTGCAATGAATAAGTCTTTAGTGTTGAACATTCTACCATGTGAGCTCCAGCATCGTTTCTATCACCAAGGCCATATTTTATAACTACTGATCCTGCCTCTTTGATTCCAACCTTTGCATTTCAATCACCAGTAATTATCAATGCATCTTGATTGTATGTTTGGTCAATTTCAGACTGAAGAAGTTGGTGGAATTTTTCAATTTCATGATGAATGACTTTAGTGGTTGTGGTGTAAATTAGAATAATGATGGTATAAACTGGTCTTCCTTGTAGGAAGATGTTATCCTATCATAGACAGCATTATTCTTCAAGACAGATCTTGAAATGTTCTCTCTGATGATGAATGGAGCACCATTCTTCCTCAATTTGCCATTCCCAGCATAGTAAATTATGTGATTGTCAGATTCAAGATGGCCAATGCCAGTCCATTTCAGCTCACTAATGCCAATGAGATGGATTGGCACAGTGGAGGCAGCGATGGGCTCAGGAGTAGCAACAATTGCGAGGTTGGCTCAGGACTGGGCAGTGATTCATTCTGTTGTTCATGGGGTCAGTATGAGTCGTTATTGACCCGATGGTACCTAACAACAACAACAATGTCTGGGGTAACAGTCTTTATGCATTCTATTTCGTTTTTGACAACTTGCAATTTTCCTAGATTCATACTTCGTACACTCCATGTTCTAGTTATTAATAGATGTTTGCAGCTGCTTCTCTTCATTTTAATTTGTGCCTCATCAGCAAATGAAGGTCTCAAAATATTTACTCCATTCTCATAATCATGGTAAACTCTGTTTTGAGGGGGAAGCTCTTTCTTTGTCACATTTTTTAGGGTCTTCCAACTCATAGTAACTCACACTATCCTTATTTAGGATTTCTGTAACTGTAAATCTATACGGTAGCAGACACTTCCGTCTTTTTCTCTAGTAGTGATTAGTGGGTTTGAACTGTCGACTTTGTAGTTAGCAGTCTAATGCCTAACCCACATTGCAACCAGGAAGCAGCTAATACTCTCTGCAAATGTAGTCAGTAACAGAACAATCAGTAATACCAACAATCAGCTTTTCCATCTATAATAACTGTTTCTTCTGAGATGTAGTTCATGAATTACTATGAAAGAAGACCTGGTGGCTCAGTGTTAAGCACTTGACTTACCTAGATGTTGGAGGTATGAACCAAACAGCTTCTCTGCAGGAGAAGATGCGGAGATTTGTTTCCATAAATATCACAGCCTTAGAAAGCCTATGGCTCCGGTCTAGTCTGTCCTGTAGGGTTGCTGTGAATCTAGCACATCTGGGCCCCAGATCAGGCTGGATGCTGTGAAAGATTCAAAGGAAACCGATCAGAGTGCTCTCTCAGCAGGCTTGCAGTCTAGTTGGCGAAGCCACCATATGGGCCATTCACATCTTTAGTAGAGACATTGGCACCATGAAATGGTTTACTTTTCTAGAAGGTAGAAGTGAGAGCTGCAAAGTGATTGTGCTTCATTTTGTAATTAAGTGCCTAGGAAATGGTTTATACAGAATAAATACTAAATAATGATGGTGGCAAGAATGGTGATGATGATGATGATGATGATGATGATGATGATGGTGATGATGACGATGATGACAATGGAATGGTTTTGATTATTCTTCTCCCGGTGAAAATGAACACCTGGCCGTTTTGTCTTCATGAGCTCTCGCTGAACAGCTGCCTCTGGCCAGCAGCCTGAAGGCCCAGCCGGGTCTTTGAGGAGGCAAACATCTGACCAGGCTGGAAACATGCCTCTTCTGTAATCCGCCCTTCCCTGGTGGTCCGATCTATCACCGACCGTCCCTCCCATCCTGATTCCTTGCCCACTTTCCTGTCCTGTGTGTCTGTCTCTAGGACATTTGTTGTTTCTGCCAGAGAATCAAGCAGCATTCCAGGAAATTGAGTACATCACAAGGAACACAGATGAATGACAGCCATTTTTTTCTTAAAATATCTTGCACTAGATTATTTGACTCATCTATATCTAAATTGGCTTGAAGCCACAACACTGTTTTATAAATTTTGTCCAGTAAGATCTTTACCATTGTCTCTGAAGCTGAATCATGTATACATCAAATGCTTAAGTGGATGTTTTTACTTCATGTATCTTCCTCTTTGGCCATAGATTTCTAGACCCAGAAGCAGTCATGTACATTTCCTTGTTTCGTTCCTAGTGCTCAGTTGAATAGCTAGAGCATATTTTGTGCTTGGGGCAGGGGAATGTTTATTAACTGAGGGAATGATTTAGATGATCTCGTTCTTCATTTTATTTTAGTTAGTATACAAACCAATTGCTGTCAAATTGATTCCAACTTAGAGTGAATCATGTGTGATAGCATATAAGACTACTGCCAATTAGTAGGTGTGCCTGACCCAAGCCTTGGTATTTTCAAAAGCTTCATCTGCATCTGACAGTTGGACAGTGAATAAGGAAGACCATAGATGAATTGATGCATTTGAGTTATGGTGTTAGAGAAGAAGAATAAAAGTACCATGGACAGCCAGAAGAACCAACAAATCTGTGTTGGAAGAAGTACAGCCAGAATGCCCCTTAGAAGCCAGGATGGCGAGACTTCATCTTACACTACAGACATATTGTCAGGGGAGTCCTGTGCCTGAGAAGTAATGTTTGGTAGAGTAGAGGTCAGTGAGAAAGACGAAGACTCCAACAAGATGGATTGGCACAGTGGCAGCAGCAATGGATTCAAGCTTAACAATCTTCGTGAGGCTGGGGCAGGACCGGACAGTATTTCATTCTGTTGTGCATATGGTCACTATGAGTTGGGACTGACTTGACAGCAACTAACAACAACAACAACAACAGCCAATGAGTTGATTCTGACTCATAGAAACTTTATAGGGTCCAGTAGGACAGCCCAGAGGGTTTCCAAGGCTGTGAATCTTTACGGAAGCCAACTGCCTCATCTTTCTCCCACAGAGAAGCTGGTGGGTTCAGACAGCTGTTGGTGAGCAGAGCAATGCTGAGCCCAGTGTACTATCCGGGCTCCTCTGGATGCTCAATGGATGATTTTTCAAGAGTAAATTCCCAGACCTTTTGTTCCAGGTGCTTCAGTGTCAACTGAAACCTCCAAACTTCTCATCTGAAGCTAAGTGCATTCATTGCCTGTGACACCCAGAGACACCATTTAGTGCATAACATCAACAACACACCGCTGCTATCAAATTGGCTCTGACTCTGAGCAGAGGTAAAGCCTTAGGCTGTTAATTAAAAGGTCCTCAGTTCAAGCCCACCAGCTGCTCCTCCAAAGAAAAACGTGGCAGTCTGCTTCTGTAAAGATTGACAGTTTTAGAAACTCCATAAACACTATAAAACTCTGTTTTATAGGACTTCTGTGAGTCACAATTCAGTACATAGACAATGTGTTTATAAACTATGGGGAGGTGAGAAGTGAAAAAAATTTTTTTGCAACATATACAGTTCCTTCTATGACGCCTCACTTACCCACATACCTCCTCCAAAGACTAAGTTGGTATTCAGAAATGGATGTTATGCATAAATGGCGGATGATCACATCAGATCACAAAATAGAGGAGGCCATCTTTACAAAACTGCCAAATAATGATTGTTGTTGTTGTGAAGTGCCATCGAGTCAGTTCTGACCCAAAGAGACCCTGTATAGGGTTTCCAAGGAGCAGCTGGTGAACTTGAACTGCCGACCTTGCATTTCAAACAACTTTGCAGTCTGGCTCATTAACCCACAGCACCACATTAGGACTCCCCAAATACTGATATCACCCCCAAATTAACCCATTGCCAGCCAGTTGATTCCTCTCATAACCACTCTCTTTAGGGTTTCCAAGATGGTAAAGCTTTATGGGTGCAGACAGTCTTGCCTTGCACCTTTGGAGAGGCTGTTGGGTTTGAAATGCTGACTTTGTAGTTAGCAGTGCAGTGCTTATCCTATGGTGCCACCAGGGGTCCTCAGAGCATGTTGTTCAAATGGATCAGGGTTGTGCTGGGCACCTGGAGCTCAGAGGCAGCTATGAGGGACAGAACCCTTAACAGGCTCAAGTGCCTGCACAACCACAACTTTCCATACCTGCCAAAACACTGAGAATCAAGGTGACACAAAACCTTGACCATCACAGCCAACGGTACTCTCAGCTAGTACCTCAGCATTCGTTACTGTCAGAGAGCCATCATTAATGCACAAACTAGTCAGACATTAATTAGACTTCTTTGACTATTGTCAGAAATGTGAAATGTCAGATGAGGAGATGGTTGGTAAGTGAGGAGTAGGTGTATTCTTTTTAAGACGGATAATGACGGATAATGAAACCTTTTTTTTTTTTTTTTTAATGTATTATTGTGAATAATATGATAGTTTACATGAGAGAACTTTAGTTTTACATTCATTCCATCATATATCATTTCATTGCCATGGTTCCAATCCCCTCCATGCATCATCAACCAACCAAAGAGTAGATCCCAGAAACCCGCCCCCTACACTCCCAGCCCCCCTCCAGTTTTCGGCCCACAGTCCCTTTCCCTCTCTGGATCCAAAGTCCCCAGCCGCTTCATCACTCCACGTCATCATCTCTGTCTCTATCTCAGGCATCTCTGTTTCTCTGGGTAGGGTTCCGCTCTTGTCTCTTCTCCATTGATGGTCCCAGAGACCTCCACTCCTAACCTGGAGAATTAATTACTCCCTTCCTTGTTACAAAACATCTACCTTTGTATTTTTAACCCTCATAATCCGTCCTGATAAGCATTATTCACTACAGTATCATGAGTTACCCATCTGTATTTCTTTTCATCAATTCCACCAGACAGATTGAATAGTACCCACTGGAGATTCTGCCTTCCTCCATGCTCCCTAGCACTAGGTTCCCTCTTGAAAGCTTGTAAGCCAGTCACTTCTTGCCTTTGTAGTGCCCCCTTCCCCATTTGAGTATCCAATGTGAAACATGTTTTTATATTTGGAAATCTTTCCATTTCAACAGGAGGGCTAGTTTGCTGAAGTCATCCATGTCCACCGGTCTGAAGAGGCTCCCATTCTTCTTCACCGTTGTCCACACGAGTCCTGTCTTGAAGAGAAGGGACAGTCACTGTGCCCTTCATGACTAACCCAGGGAGAGGGCTGCCTGCACACCTGTCACTAGGCCTAGCCATGGTCTTGGGCTTAGCGGAACATTCACCATGACTGGAGCCCTTTCCTGTTAGGATCTTAGCAAGACCAGAAGCTCTACTTGCAGGGCCCAGTGCAGAGGGAACTGTGGGGCTCCTGGTCAAAACTGGATTGCAAGGTGATGGGAGCAGAGCTTTCAACCAAGCATGAGGCCTTTTGAGCAAAGGTCCTTTTGTGCAAATGTTTGAGATTTGTGCTTGCTGTTTGAGCTTCCTAATGATTGCAATCATTAGAAGCAAGGATGGCAAAACTTCTCTCCTGTTCTTTGGACGTGCTATCAGGAGGGACCCATTCCTGGAGGAGGACATTGTGGCAAAGCAGAGGGTCAGCAACAAACAACAAAGACGACCTTTAATGTGATGGACTGTCAAAGACAGGGGCTCAAACACAGCAACCATAGTGAGGATGGCCCAGGACCGGGCAATGTGTTTTCTGTTGTACCTGGGCCTGCTGCGAGTTGGAACCAACTCACCAGAACCTAACAACAACAATCTAATCATGGGTGCCAATGCGCCCTTTAAATGGACACTTGTTCGTCTCACTACAGCACACGGTTCACTGTTTCACATCTATTGCTGCTGTTGTCAAGAGCTTTAAGTCAGTTGCAAACCATAGCAACCCTGCACAGGTTTCCACTGTGGGACTGGTGTGTTGGAATCACTGACCTTGAGGTTAGCAGTCCAGGGCTTGTCCTACAACGCCCCACCAAGACTTCGTGTCACCATCTAGTGCCCTCCTAACCAGAAATGTTTCAAAGATGAATCAGATTCTGCCTTGCCCGAGGACCTGTGTAGCAATATGCAAATATCAATTTCCTATTTCTTTTTTAAACAGACAGTTTTGTGTGACTGGGAATTTGGTGATGCTATCTTCCCAAGCGTCTCCGTGCATTTTTTGAGGCTGGAAAACCAGCAGTTCCTGAAAACGACCCCCAGATTTCTTCTGTGGAAAGTATCTAATAAGCCCGGACTGAAGATGTTTTTCATAATATTTTTATCTTTATCTTGAATGACAGTGATAGTGTGTCCAAAGAACATGCCAGAGTGGCAGCATGTCAGGGGAAGTCGCTTTGTTTGTCGGTGGAAGTATCTCATCTGCTGGCATTAGAACTGCCATGGTGTCAGTGCTAATGTGAACGTCATTACTATGTCAACGGGAGATGCCTCCCCTTGCTTTTGTCAGTTTCAATTAGATGCTTGATGCACCATCATCAGCCCCCTCCCCTCCCCCACACTTAATGTACTTCAATTCTAAAAGTTCCCACTTTTGAGAAGCCCGTTCTCCTTTCTAATGGCACTCCACAATGAACCCATATTAAAAAGTCATGCGTTTTCCATATAGAAAGGAATATAAAGCAAGCTCCATGGAAGTACAACACACTTACGTTTTAAAGTATGTAACATTAAATATATTAAAAGCACATTGTGTCATACCATATATATTAAATAGCATGAAAAAAGCCGGCTTTCCAATTTATTTTAAGTACATGAGAACTGCATTTAATAAAATGTTTAAAATATAATTTATTACTGTAACAATTTATTAATAATGATAACTAAATGCTCTTGAAGAGGTTATTCATGAAAGAATGGTTTGTCAAAAGAAAAGGCTGTTTTTCCATTCTAAAGATAAGGGCAATAGTTAGAAAGGCATACATTTTGCCCTTCTAGGTAATTTCACAATTCTAAAGGAAGCAAACACAGTAGAAACCTTTCCCAGAACTCTATTCTTAGGAACAGAGACACTGCTGTAGTTCAGTTCAGTCCATAGATGATCAGTTCTTAACTGGCCTTCCTCGTTCACGGGAAAAGATATCTTCACTGGCCCTTACTGAGAGCAATGCCTCTTGATTTAAATGATGGTCACTTTGTGTTGAAGCCAGGGTATAAATATTTTACATATTGCATAACATAAACATCATGGCGTTGGCTCCGTAGGACAGTGGGCGCATGTGGACTATTTGTCAGAGTAGGAATGTCAGATCTGGAATATGTCACTCTGAGCTTGCCATCTCTGTGTTTATTTCACTCAGGCTGGTCAATAAAGTGCCGTAAAATGTCCATGCCAGCCCAGAAGATGAGCTGTGTCAGACGAAGGGCAGATGCTGCTCGTAACTGCAGACAAGATCCAAAGCGGGGGAGAATAGAGTAGGCAAAAGGACATGAGAAATGAAGCAGATTGACGAGTAGTTGATATTTTCAGGCTCTTCCAAGAAACTCACATTGAAAACAGAGAGAAAGCTCTCATGACGGATATTCCCTGGGTGGATTTTCCTCTGCTGGCGCGTTCTAGAAGGGAGGGAAGTTATCATCTTGGCAGTAAATGAGTCCTTCTCCGAGCTCTTTGTTGCTACACATTCTTCTCTCCCCTGAATGTGTCTTACAGCATCTGGTGGTCAAACCTGGCTGGTCGAGGTCCCTGCTGGGGTCTTGACTGAGGTTTGAGTAAGTCATGGATGTCAAATGTAAGCGATGCTAACAGAATTCAGCTTGTTTTTTCTTTCTCCCACACACTTTTCAATAACTACACATGTTAGTTTCTGTGGGCCGCCATAACAAATGACTGTGGCTTACAACAACAGAAATGCACACATTCAGAGGTTTGGAGACTGGAAGTCTGAAATCACGTAGTCAGCAGTGCCATGCTCCCTCTGAAGACTCCAGGGCAGAATCCTTCCTTTTTCATCCACCTTTCAGTGGTCACTGAGTGTTCCTAGCCTTGTAGATGTTGTTGTTGTTGTTGTTAAGTGCCATCAAGCCTTGTAGATGTACCTCTCCAAAGTCCACGTCTGTCAACAGATGGCTATATTTCCTGGTGTGCCTTCTCTTCTTCTTCTTGTAAGGAGACCAATCCTACTGAATGTAGTTGCTGCTAAGGGTTGTCAAGTAAGTTCTGACTCACAACATTTCTGAGTCATGGTTGGTGGATTTGAACTGCTGACCATGCAGTTAGCAGTCCAGTGTTTACCCTGCAGTGCCACCAGGACCCAAGTGAGTGACCCTCTTCTGGGTCTGTCACCCAGGGCACTTCTGGGGATCCCTGCAGGGTCCGACACTCAGCTCCAAGACCAATCAGATACTCGGGGATGTTGCCTCTGAAAATTGGTCCCTACACGATTGTAGAGTCAGATAAGCCTGCTCCTCTCATGCCCACTGCCACTGAGTTGATCCCAACTGGCCGTGAACCCACAGGCCAGTAGAAAATGGCGCCTTAGGGTTTCTAAGGCTGCAAATCTTTCAGAAGCAGACTGCCTCACCTTTCTCTCGTGGAACAGATAGTGGACTCGAACTGGCAACTTTTGATTAGGAACACTTAGCCCATCGCACCACCAGGGTTCATTGTCTTATATGATAGTGGATGCAAATCCCAGGGAAGGTAGGGTAGCTTAAATTAGAAGACAATTTCAAAATATTGCCCAAAATGCTTCTATCAATTTTCTACTGCTGCAATAGCAGATTGCCACAACTTCACATCCTCACAGGACACTGTTCCTTGTTGTCTGTGGGTCAGGACAGCTGGTCAATACAGCTGGCCAGTACAGCTGGTCATTAGAGTTGGTTAGTACAGCTGGTCAGTACATCTGGCCAGTACAGCTGTGCTGTAACACATCCTCTTCTCGGACTCTCGCACTTAGGAAATCAAGTCATGAGTTGCTGAGCTTTTATCTGGAGCCGATGGGGGAGAATTCAGAACCAGGGTAGCCCTAACCCTAACCGGATGTTTTCAGTTAGTAGCCCAGCACTCAGCCACAGAACCTCCAGGGCTCTGGCCCTAGGTCAGGGAGGATGACAGAGCCCCAGACGCCAGGATTATGGTCAGACATCTTTGGGAAGACATCTGAAGCAATCGTACATACACCAGAGGTGCTGTATATGTGTGTGGGAGTGGGGTGCTTCTGAAGGGTAAGCACTAGACTACCAATCACAAGGTCAGCTGCTACTCAGGAGAAAGATGAGGCTTTCTGTTCCTACAAAGCCTAGCAGCCTCAGAGACTCTATACAGGGTCACTATGAGATGCATTTAAAAATAGCATTTAACAACAACATGTATGTACGTTTGTGTATTCATACGTGTACACATAAGCATATATATACACACACACAAGAAGGCTTCAAACTATTTGTGGAAAAATCACATTATCTGTAAATTCCATTTTCCACAAACGTTTGAAGCTCTCTCATACCTATATCCAGTAGCCAGATCATTCCACCTGCTTCTAAACTGCTTGTCCAGGAGAAGCATTTTCATGCTAGTGGGAGAGTCGGTAAACTCTGATCCTCCTAAAGTCGGTCATCAAAGCATCAACCATATGGCTGACCGGGTAAGTGTCTTTACTTCCCAGGACATCAGTGGCTTCCTTTTAGCTTCCTCCTGCCTGTCCAACAGCCCCGAGACAAGGCATCTTCTAGCTCTGCTCCAGACTGTGCGGTCATCTTGCCCCACAGCTTGCCTGATAGATGCACTGCGGCTGCTTCAGGTAGGCACGGTCTTTCCTGAGGAGATGGTTTCCAGCTCTTTTACTGCTTTCCCACCACTCTACTCCCGGAAGTATCACCATTTGGCAGCAATTGCTAAGGGTGGGTGCAGCCTGACACTGACATTTTGGTGCTGGGAATTGAGCTTTTTGATGATCATCCAGCTGGTTTTGTGTCCTATTGCTATTTTGTTGGCCCGTTACCCAGGAAATCAATGACAGGTCATATCAGACCTGATGCCAGGGACCAGAGTTTTCCATGAATAAGCTTCTAATATGAACAATGAGTGTTGACCCCAATCTTCCTTCCTGCTCAGAGGGATGAGCCAGATCGCTCTTAGGGATGCAAGCGTGTCTCTAGAACTCAGTATTCTGAAGACATTTCTGTCTACTAAGATACATACAAAAGTTGGTGATTGATGTTTCAGAGCATACCATAAACAGCATGGATCCTGATGTGGTACTGTTGGTTAATGTACTGTTGCGGACCGTGTAAGACCGGTCAGAGGTTCGAGGCCCTAGTGTAACAAATGAGGCCACTGGCAGTTAATGGCAAATTGCTTTCATCTTAATATTCAGTTATATATATTAAATTAATACACAGAGCCTTTGAAAATCCACAGATAAATGTGATATTTTCCTAAAGCCGAGACTAAAGGTTG
>NW_006408801.1:1655086-1663258 GCF_000296735.1 Chrysochloris asiatica | reverse complement strand
GTCAACAGTTCAAACCCACCAACTGCTCCTTGGAAACTCTGTACAGGGCTGTTGTGAGTTGGACCCAACTTGACAGCACTTAACAATAAAAACAACAACAAAGCACACACATGATAAACAGAGAAAACATTGAAATTTTCAATGATCTCATTTTACTTGGATCAACAATCACCATCGATAGAAGCAGCCAAGAAATCAAAGACTAATCTACTATAATCTACTATATACTTGTTTTTTTAAAAAAGTGTTAAAGAGCAAAGATGCCACTTTGAGGGTGGAGGTGGGCCTGACCCAAGCCATGGTATTTTCAATCACCTCATATGCATGTGAAAGCTAGACAATACGAAAACTGGAGAAGAATCAGCCCCTTTGGATTATGGTGTTGGACAAGACTAGTCACTATTGCATGGACTTCCAGAAGAACATGTGTCTTGGAAGAAATACAGCCAGAATATGCTTCTTAGAAGAAAGGATGTTAAGACATAACCTCGTGTACTTATGGACACATTATCAGGAGGGACCAGTCCCTGGAGAAGCACTCTATGCTTGGTAAAGTAGAGGCTCAGTGAAAAAAAGAGGAAGATGCTCAAGGAGATGGATTGGTACAGTTGCTACAACAATGGATTCAAATATAACAACGATTGTGAGACAATATCGCTGTAAGTCAAAACTGACTGGGTGGCACCTAGTAGCCACAACACATGAGCACACACTTGTACACAACAGTAATTGTTGTTGCTGTTCAAGTGCAGTTGAGTTGTTTCTGATTCATAGTGACCCTGTAATGGGTTTCCGAGGAACCGTTAGTGGGTGTGAACCACCGACTCTGCAGTTCACACTGATCTTGCAGTCAATCACTTTTCCTACAAAGCCACACCAGACCTCCAGACAGACTGGAAGACACCTGATTAGAAACATGCATGCAGAGGAGTCCAGCTAAGGAAGAAAGTAAACATTGCTAGTTCTTTTCAATGCAAAACCTTTATCTGCATATGAAAAAAGAACCTCTTACAGTATTGAACTAAAATATAGATGGAAAATTTCCCCAGGAGTGAACAATAAAGAGACTGGCTTGGCAATGTTTGAAAGTACTGAAAAGATGGGCCACTCTTACCTACTGAGACTGCGGAGTCTACCTGAGTCCATTTGATTGCTTTGATGGAATGAACTAGCCATTAATCAATGTCATTAGGAGTCTTGGTGGTGCGATGGTTAAGTGCTGCTAATGGAAAGGTGTAAGAGGATTAAACTCACCAGCCAGTCCTTGGGACAAGACCTGCTGATCTCTTTCTGCAAAGACAAGGGCCTCAGAACCCCTATGTGGCAGCTATACTCTGTCCTAGGGGCTAGCTATGAGTCCAAAGTCATCTGAAGGAACACAACATGAACCCAGGCCAGAAAAGTAACAAAAACAAAAAACCTCAGGAAAGTTTGATGAGATTATCACTTTCTAAACAAAGCTAATTTGTTACATCAATTAAGGAAAAATCATTGAACCAGCTGTGCATATCTGCAGAGACTTGGGAAGGATCGTACTTTCTTTCAGAATGTTTTACTCCAGGGTTCAAAGCGTGGCACTTATATATTAATGGTACATTGGCTTTTCAGAAGACAACTTAACTACAAATATTTCCTGGGTTTTAACTTTGGAAAGCCAGCAGGAATCTGGAAAACCTCACTTCGATGAAGCATCAGGCTCCTAGTGAAGTGGAGTAACCGCCCATCAGTGCCATCTGCTCTGGTTCATGGCACCCCGTGGCCGTCACACTGAAACTGGGCTCCATTGGCTTTTCATGGCCAATTTCATCAAAGTAGCTTGCCATGGGTTTCTTCTTCCTTTCCTCATCTTTTTTACTGAGATGACTCTGGGTGGTCTCAAACTTTCAACCTTTCCAGGCTAAGCATGGTAACTGCATGCACCATCCTAGGTCATGGGAAAGGACTAGAAAATCGGAGACCTAAATGTATTGCCAACTGGAGAATTGAGTGAGCTGTGCTTAACAAGCATTCAGCACAAACCTTCAGCACACACGGTGAGCAGTAGAATGAAAATACTGTCCAAAACAGGAAAACTCTAACCCTCTCAAAACAGAATGAAACAAAGCAGAAAGAGTAATGCAAACTGAACATGAAAATAAACGTAAAGTGAACCCTTCTGATGGAAAGTCAGGATATTTTCTGACACCAACACTATTGGCCATACGAACACAGCATACTTTCCCGTCTCCCGGAATTGCCATGTAACTCCCAGTTTGCAAGGCTTCTCTCCCACTCATCAATGCGCTTTATACTAAAATGTGGTGAATGCATTTCACATCAGCTGTGAGGGTGCATGTGAAAAGCTGCAAAGAGCTCAATTTGAGCTGTAAGGTTAAAAAGCAAAATGGGTGATTCCCTCCACCTTCTTCCATCAAGGAGTGCCATAGAAGGTTGGTGATCACTGTTACCTATCCTCCAGGCGTGTGGGGGGTTGCGGTCTGCTCCTGAACCTTTCCAAGTACACCCAGTTCTCCCTTATTTGATTAGATTTCAGAGACCAAGTTCTTGTGTGAAAATTAGCATGATGGGAAACCAAAGGATGACTACATGAGATCACTAAATTGAGGATGACTCTGTTGTTAGTTAACTGCAAATCAGTGAGAATCATGGTGAGTCCATGTTGACAGACAACTTTTACCATCACAGTCAGCATTATTGTCACCTTGAAGCTCAGTGTCACTGCCAGATGCATGTCATTAAGGTGGAACATGGCTAGATAGTTGATTCTTTACTCTTGTGATTGATGTGAAATGTCAGATAATGAATGTGATGCAAAATGAGGAGAAGATGTACCTATTTCTAAGAGCACAGTGCTTCCTACCTTCTAGGACGTCTTCTCATCCTCATCCTCATGTACCATAGGTAATCAGCTACCTTTTCAAGCGTTATAGTGAGCCTTCAATTTGTTAACAAGATCTGAATATCGTGGAAGGAAGGGAGGGTCCCCGAAAATGGCCGTACCCTGACCCACCGAACCTGAAGCTCTATTTCGTTCATGACAAAGGAGCTTTGGAGATGTGATTGATTTTAAGGAGCTCCAGGGAGAAAGATTGACTTGGGTTATTGAGATGGCTCTAACAGTGGTTACGAATTGGGCTGCTAACCTCAAGACTGGCAGTTCGAAACTACCAGCCGCTCCATGGGAGATAGATGAGGCTTTCTGCTCCTGTAAAGATTTACGGCCTCGGAAACCTTGTGCAGGCTCACTATGAGTCGGGACCGACTCCACAGTAGTTAACAACGGCAACAACAAACCAGCTGCTGTCAGGTTGAGTGTGATTGACGGAGTCCCGGCCCTACTGCTGTTGAGTCTGCTGTGGTCACATAGTCTAGTCTGACTCTACAGGACACAGTAAAACTCCCTAGGTTTTTAAGACTGTCACCTCTTTCTCCTAGGGAACTTCCAACGTTTTGATTCACCATCAAGTACTTCAACCACTGTACCACCAGGGTTCCCCATGTATCCCTGTAAGTCCCTAAAATCTCAGAACCTCCTCTGGCAAAAATATCAGTAATGCAGCAGGAGAACTTAGAGAATTCTGAAGTGTGACAGTGACTCAGGGCACCATTGCTTCCTATGAAACATAAGGGGCCCACTCAGGCACCCAGTGAAGCCGCAAGGGGCTCACGGATTACTCGATAGGTGAGTAGACTCCAAGAGCAAATATTAGCTCTGAATGACGTCAGCAAAGAAACGAGACCTGAGTCTCTGATCCTAAGGACTGAACTTAGTCACCTGGTGGAGGCTGGGAGCAAGTCTGCCACAGGCCTCAGGCAAGGAAGGTGTTCTGCTGACACCTTGAATTTAGTCGTCCTCTGTCACCAGGGTCCACCTTCTAACCTACATAATAAATGGGCCTTGTTTTAGGACACTAAAATTTAGTGTGGTCATTTGCCGAAACGAATATACTTATCTTTCAAGAATCAAGAAAGGCTTTTCCCAACATTTCTAGGGCTGTTCAGCTTTGATGGTGAGTTCCTACTTCAACTTCTTATTTATGCTCAAGAAGTCCACTTTATGAATAATTTTCTCTAAGGGTGGACTTCAAAAAGTTTGTGAAAAAATGGAAGTAAACGCTAATGGAATTCTTCCTTGAACTTTTTGCAGATCCCTTGTATGCTTCTAGATTTTCAAACCTCTTAAATCCAGATGCAAGTCCTGTTGTGGCACTGTAGGATAAGCACTGGACTGTGAAGCACAGGTTGGTGGTTCAAACCCACCGAGTGTTAATAACAATATAATACTAATACATACAGATAAGCCTGTCTGCCCTGGAATAGATTTTATGTTGTTGTTATTGTTGAGTGCCATGGAGTCGCTTCTGACTTTTAACAACTTAATAACAGCAAACGCAGATGTGAACCACAGTTCCCTTTAAAAGATTTTCCAACTCAGACTCCCACACAAACAAGGTATTTAGAAAACAGCCGAAGAGTAATATGAGGAATTGATGCTATGTGGTAGCCAGACTCCAAAATGGCTTCCGACGGTTACTGCCCTCTGATATTCAAACCCTTGCTTAGATTCCTCCGACAAAGACACAGGTTGGTTGTGTGCCCAAAAGAGTGCAGAGGTAATGATATATGAGTGCTAACTTCAGGTCATGAAAAGCATGCTGACTTCTTGTTAGCTCTCTCTCTCGGCTCACTTGCTCTGAAGGAAGCCAGCTGCCATGTTCAGAGGACACTCAAGTGGCATCTTACCAGCAGCCATGTGAGGGAGTCATCCTGGGGGCAGTTCCTCCAGCCCAGTCAAAGGGTTAGGTGATGTTACGCCTGATGACACTTGACCACAAACTCCTAGAGAGTCCAAGCCCGAACTGGGTAGCTAACGCCCTCTTGGATTCTTGATGCAGAGAAATATGTGTGGTCACTGGTATAAGTAGGGTGGGGGTCATCCCACCACTTGGACCTCTTCCTGTACCTGACCATACAGACCAATTTCAATAGTAGAATAATATGTGATAACTAGAGTTGTAAATTGCTTCTATGGTATACTCAAGAGCTTCAAAGAGTTCATGGAAAAATGCCAATCTCTTTTAGTTCTATTTTTCCATGAACCTTTTAAAACCCCTTTTGTTTCTTAGATCTACAAATGCTGTTTTTAAGTACTACCAAGTCAGCTCTGACTCATAGAGACCCTATGTTGTTATTGTTGTTAAGTGCCGTCGAGTCTATTCCAACCCATAGCGACCATGTATAGGGTTTTTGAAGAGCAGCTGGTGAACTTGAACCATCAACCTTGCAGTTCAAATGGCTTTGCAATCTGGCGCATTAACCCACAGCGTCACACCAGGACTCCATAGAAACCCTGTATAGGGTTTCAGAAAAGCAGCTGGTGGGTTATGGTTAACAGTCCAATGCCTATCCTACAATACCACACCAGGCCTCCGGAGTATACAGATACTAGCAACAAAATTGTGCTTTAAAATCTGTCCACTCTGAATGCCATTATGAGTCACTAGTAACTAGGCCGAAGTCTCATTTTTCATTTTTCTCCTTCTATTTCTCTAATTGCT
Source organism: Chrysochloris asiatica (assembly GCF_000296735.1). NCBI lineage: Eukaryota > Metazoa > Chordata > Mammalia > Afrosoricida > Chrysochloridae > Chrysochloris > Chrysochloris asiatica. The sequence goes on along the minus strand of NW_006408801.1, from coordinate 1,657,700 downwards.
ACTTCATTCTCAAAACGGCTACCGACAGAGGTTCTCAAAAACATGCTACCACACTACTGTAGCTAAAATACCCGAAAATTTGGTGAAATCAGAAGCCAATAATACTAGCAACAATGAGACAGTAACGTGCTTGTAACTCAGCAGACAGAATCACATGATTTAAAACTTCTTTGTAATTAGGTAATAATGACAAGTCTGACCAAAGAGTACTAACAGGTTAGACAAATGAGCTTTAGCCTTTTAGGTAGAGTGGTATACGTGCGCGGGGCTTACAAATACGTTTGTATTGTTATAACTAACTGCAGAGGTATTTTCATACAAGAGCAGACATTTCTGCTGAAAGGCTGCATAAACATTTAGTAGACAGCTATCTTGGTGTCCCCTCTGTCACTCCCTGAGACAGTGTCATCCGTGTGATCCCCAATGTACTGATCAACATTTGCTGCTTTATGCTGTTTAGTGTGTGGGTGGTTTGCTACACGACTGTCAGTGACAAGGTAGGGACACCTGTCAAAGAGTCTGGCTCCTAGCAACCCCATAGACAAGAGAACCGAGCATGACATCAAACTCAAGGTCATCAGTAAGCCTAAGCCTATCTTTGCAGTTATCAGTTTGCTTGGATCCACAATCCACACGAGGAGGCATTTGAATCATGGTGTCGGAGAAGAATACTGAAAGGATCGTGACTGCCAGAAGAACAAACAAATCAGTCTTGGAAAAAGCTAGAATGATGAGACTTCGTCTCTCATACTTTGGACATGGTCTCAGGAGGGACCAGCCCTTGAAGAAGGGTATTATGCTGCGTACAATGGAGGGTCAGTGAAAAGAGGAAAACCCCCAGCTAGATGGATTGCCATTGTGGGGCTCAAACTTAATACCAGTTGTGAAAGTGGAGCAGCATTTCATTCTGTTGTGCTTAGGAGCTCTGTGAGTCAGAACCAATCCAATGGCAACTAGTAACACTATCTTGTGCCTGTTGTGCCCGTCTACCTCACCGACCCTCGACTTCACCAAACTGGATGTTGTCCTTCAGTGATGTTTCCCCCTGGATGACATGCCACGGATCCCTGGTGGTGCACTGCTTAAGTGCTCAACTGAAAGGTTGGCCGTTCAAAGCCACCAGCTTTCTTCATTGGAGTCAATGGAGTTCATAAACACTGCTGTTGTTAAGAGCTGATGAGTCAGTTCTAACTTACAGGACCTTTTATAGGATTTCTGAGGAGCAATTGGTGGGTTTGAGCAACCAGTCTTGTAGTTAGCAGTCCCATACTCCTCCTACAGAGTCCCAGCAGGCCTCAATCATAAAAATTGTCGACAGTCTTAGGAATCTTATGGAACGAGAGCTCCGCTCTGTCTTAGAGGGTTGGTGTGTGTTGGAATCAACTTCACAACCATAGATGTGGTTTGGTTTGGGCGCTGACATGTCCATTGCAGGGAAGTCTAAATCTGTTCCACCCTGCTCCATAGGGTGTTTTTTTGTTTGTTTGTTTTGTTGTTGTTGTTGTTTTTTAAATTAAACAGGTTTTAATTTACTTTTTCCTCACAAGAAACATAAAAAATTATGGAGGAGTACTTAATAGGATTTTTTTTTTTTAAAGTAACACAATTTTTCCTTTTAAGAGTCCTTGGGTAGTTATGACAGAATAGGTTTTCCACTTTTTGTTTGTTTCTTTGAACAGGGATTTTGGTCTAAAGTTTCGTTCGTTTTTAGTATCTGCTTCTGCCTCCCCCTCTATCAATTCGGCTCCCTCCACGGTACCACCTCTTGGTGCTTCGTGGCTTGAACTGCTGTAGGAATCACGTGGAGGAGGGTACCCCCTTTCCATAGAAGAGGGAAGCCCTCTTTCTTGTCTGCCAACCCGATCACGACCACTTGAGTAGAGATCACTTCGGCTGCTTGAGTAACTGTCACAACTCCCACCATATCCGTCTCGTGATCTGCTGTAATCATCAGAGTGACTGCTCCACCATAAGATGGTGGGGATCCTCGTGTAGGTGGAGCACTACGTGAGTGACCATAGCTCTCATAAGGAATCTCTGTAGGAGCCTCCACTTGGATGGTCTGAATAGTCACCATCACGACCATAGCCGTCTCTATCACTATAGCCTCTGGATGGATAGTCATCACGTGAACTGGAATGACCATAATCATGATATGTATAATCTCTTGGTGGTGGTGCATAATCTCTTGTATCACGAGAATTTGGGTAATCTCTGCTTGAATAGCTGTCTTTAGTAGAATGGCTATCATCTCTTGGGGACAGGTACACATCTCTACGAGAAGACAGGGGTTCCCTTCTTGGTGGTCCTCCATAACTATCTCTTCCACGCGATACAGGGGCTCCCATTCCACTGCTACTGCGAAGTGGTCCTGAAGGAGCTGATCTTTTAGGAGGAGGTCCACCACTTCGTGGTGGTGGTCCTCTTTTTACTGGAAGTGGTCCCCTGGAAGAACTCATGTTAAAATTCATGGAATAACTACCATCATCCTTGTGTCCCCCACATGAAGGGGGTTCCCTGGTTCCTCCACTGCCTCCTCTTTCACCTCTAAGGCCTCTTGGTGGGCCTCTGCTTCTTGGAGGTGGTGGGGGTCCACGCCTGCCACTTTCAAATG
>NW_006408801.1:1632238-1654981 GCF_000296735.1 Chrysochloris asiatica | reverse complement strand
AAAAGCAAATCCTCTCGATTTGTTGGTTTCACGGTCTTTCATCAAGAGTACTTCGACAATCCGTCCATATTTGTCAAATACTGCTTCCAGGGCTTTCTCGTTGGTTTCTGTATTGAGCCCTCCAATGAAGAGCTTTCCAGGGCGGTGGGCTTCTACCATTTTCCCCCAGCGGTGAGTGTTCGCGAAGTTAAGACCGTTTCCAGAAGCTACTTGGCTCGACAGGAGGCGATTCGTTGCGGCTCAGCACGAGGGCTGACTGCCGAGCCTGAGAAAGGAAGAAGGAAGCTGTTAGCACTACTGCGCAACCTCCATAGTATGGTTCTTATTGGCTGGTTTTTAGAAGGAGATTGTCAGTCCTTTCTTCCTACTCTTTCTTAGTTTGAAAGCTATCCACCATGGGTGATTCTGCTGGGATTTGAAACACTAGCGGCAGAGCTTCCAGGGTCACAGTACGGTGAAGCCATTGTGGTAAGGCACACTGACAGATGAATAATGCAGCCTACATCAGGGAAAATGTTTTAATTACCCTAATATTTCATGTTAGATATCCCTGCTCTTAAATGTGTTGGCTATTTCATCAACTTGAAACCTGACTTCTCATCATCTGGCTCAAGACTCCTCTCTGGCTCCCCATAGCTTGTCATAACTGTGGAACACTCTCAGGCAGAGTGGTCTTATTTCAGCTCCCACTTTAAAACTCAACTTTGGACCTTCCTCTGCATACCCCAAACCCATCCAGGGTCTCAGCAAAGCAAGAAGGTGCTCCCTACAACAGTGACTTTTCTGAAGGTGATGATTTTTCATGACTGTCATTTCCACCTATACATGATCTTAGTGGGTGCTCAGATGTGATTCAGTATCTTTCTCTACTTCTCAATGCCTCACCCATGCCTGCTCATGGTGGGTGATCAGTTGCTTCCTTTCAACCTTGTCCTTATTTAAACTGAACCCATTTATTTTAGCCTTTGTTTGCTCTTGAGTCATGTTTCTACAAGTTTCGTTAATTTTCTTTAAACTTTCTCTAAGTTTTCTACAGAGATCAAACTGTGCCATGGAGTTGGTTTTGACTCATAGTGATCCAGTATAGAGTTTCTGAGGCTGTAAATCTTTATGGGAGCAGAAAGCCTCATCTTTCTCTCATGGAACAGCTGGTAGTTTTGAACAGCTGACCTTGAGGTTAGTAGCCTGAGGGAAATAAAATTCAACCTTGTCCTTCTGGGAGGTATATTTAAATGGATGAGAAGGAGAAGATGTCTTCCAATAATGGTGCAGAAAATCTGGGATCCATTGCAATTAACACCAGTGATAACCTTCTGTTAATTGCAATTTGCCTTTAACACCAGTTTACAAGCCATGATAGAAAATTTAATCTTTCTGCTTTACTGTAAAAAAACAAACAATACCATTCCCACCAAAGAAAACAAATGAAAAGCCCCATAGTATTACCAAACGTAATCACCCATATTATTCACAAATGTTGGTTTGGAAAGACTCTTGGATACTTGTAGAATTGAACCAAGCCTCAAAGAGCGAACACTCCTTGCTATAAAAAACTTAAACCCCCACCCATCTGTCAGTTTGTCCCACTGTGGTGACTTGGGTGTTGCCATGATGCCAGAAGCCACTGATATTTTAAATACCATCAGGGTCACCCATGGTGGACAGGTCAATGAAATGCAGGAAGACCCCCAACAAGATGGACTAACACTGTGGTAACAACAGTGGAGTCAAACACAACTGAAGATGCTGCAGGACCGGGCAGTGTTTCCTTCTGTTGTGCCTAGGATCGCCATGGTACCTAACAAGAACGGCATCAGGCAGAGAATGTGACAGAAGTGTTGTCTAAAATAGAAGTGAGCAGAGCTATTCGAGTCTTGCGTTGCTTCAAGTGTGTACTTGGGGTGTTTGTGTTTATTTCTTAAGTCTTGTCTTCAAGGTGAGAGCTGCCCATTTTTGTTTTAATCTGGGGCCCATAGTTTAAATGTTAGATCCCACCCACATTCTTATTTTCTCCTGCTTGATTGTCCATGTGTCACACAAAGTAGACTCTCTGAGTTCCTTCAGCTGTATTAAGAAAAGACAAGAGGTTTTTCGCTTGTTTGTTTTTAATTTTCCTCTGCAACTTCCCTGTCCATGTACAAATGGTAACTTTGCAGGCATTGGAGCTTAAACATGTTTTTCTGTTGCCCCCGATGACTAGGATAGTTGGGTCTTTTTCTTTTCCTTGATATTCTTGTTTTCATTCCTACAAACTCACCCCTTGCTCAGCCTGCACTTTCATGACCTGGGCTGATTTCTTCATCTCGTGGTGTTCTGATCTGCATTTCAGATCTCCAGATCGCTCATATCCAATTATGCACTATCTAAGGGCGCTCAGCAACTCACACTGTAAACTGTTATTGGGGTGACGTGAGGCCACTAACAGAGCACTTGGAGGTGCCAATTACCAATGGAAAAGCAGCATTATTATGCCTTGAGTGTAGTGTGTGAGGCATCATGAAAGCTGAAGCTCTTGTTCTTCCACCAGGCTGTGAAGAGGAGCGAAGATGCTCTAGTTCGTCTGAGATGCCTCTGGCTCATAGGCAGGCAGTCTGCTCACCCTCAAACTGGAGGGAGAGGACAGGAAGATTGGGGCAGCCACTTGTTGTCATGGTCTCATTGTAACACGTGGTGAGTTCATGGCAAGTTATTATGTCAGGAATAATGAGTCCCTTGGTGCCCAGGAACAAAGTGACAGTAGTTAATGAGGCAGAACAGACTATGTCATGAGGCAATGACATTTTTTTGAAGTCAGCAATCTGAAGTGGAGATCAATAAGTGTTTTCAGGGCTGATTCGCCGGTCACCATTACTGACACACTATTAGAGCTGGGGACGAGTTCAGGGGTTCAGCATCAGGCTTTAGACTAGACAACTATTCCAAACATCACATGTTTATTGCAATCATTGGAAGCCTAGCAGCATTCCCCCAAGCCCATCTTCCTCTGGGATCCGGCATGCTTCAATCAATTACCACTGGCCGGCCCTGTGGCAATTGAAATTCCTGCTTAGCCCAGACCAAAGGCTCCACCCTATCCAATGGCAGAGCTCGTACTTGCATGGCTGTGGGCTTCAGGGTTGAGTGACTTCTGTTTCTAGTTGTTTGGGGAAATGGTAACCAGGAGACCCGTTCCTGTCTGTAATGGATATTTTGTTGTATTTACGGGCTCTACTGTGGATAAGTCAGATAAAATTTAGAATATCTGGGCTTTTGTCTTGCCTTTTTCAGACTCAGAGTCTGAGTCGAGTGGAGTCTTTCCACATGTCTGGGCTGCTGCTTACCTATCTGTGAAATAAAACTATAGCAGTTTCCTCATCATCACACTTGGGGTTCATGCAATCATGGCAGCATTTAAGGGGTCCTTATCCCCTTCACTTGGAGCATCAATTTACATGTGACCACCTCACAGACCCAGACATCTGGATCATATGGTGGGTGATATGCTTAGTGGAGTTTGGATTTTCTGTGTTGATTTCATTTTTTTTGCAATTCTTAGGTTCTTTGAGTATGTCTTCATAATTCCTGTAGTTTGTGGGGCTCTTTATAGAATTTTGGGGTAAATGTCTAAATGCCTTGATTACAAATGGCTTTTTATCAGTCCCAGTGACAGTATTCAAATAACTATGAAATTCTGCAAGAGGAAGCGTAGTGTCAAACTGCCCAGCTCAGGTCTACTACTTGTCTTTATGGTCCCTGTAACCTCTAAGGAGCTCTGGTAGCATTGGTTTATGAGTTGGGCTTCTAACTGCAAGGTCAGCAGTTCGAATCTACCAGCCACTGTCCATGGGAACGAGATGAGTCTTTCTGCTCTGTTAAAGATTTATAGCCTCAGAAACTTTACACCGGGCCGCTATGCGATGAAACTGACTTCCAACACTTATCTACCACAACAACCTGGAAAACACCAGGTACGTGGGGCTCTGGAGTGGCACTGTAGGATAAACACGAAACTGCTAACCACAGGTTCAGTAATTCAAACCCACCTGCTGCTTCTCGGACCCTATACAGGGTTGTTAGGAGTCAGAACCAATGCCACAGCCCTTAACAGGATCAGCTTCCTTTTAGTTAAAGAACAGTGAGGCTACCACCTGAGCTTGGATATGAAGTGAGATATACGTATTGCATAACATTTTAAGTGTTTGAGGGCAAGATATATAGGAAGCTGTGGTACCTTGAATTTACCTGATATGGTTTTTCTATCCAAAGTCTTCTTAATTCCAACCAAGTGTTTGGGTTGTTGTTGTTGTTAGGTGCCATCGAGTCAGTGCCAACTCATAGTGACCCTATGCACAGCAGAACGAAACACTGCCCGATCCTGTGCCAACCTCACAATTGTTGCCGTGCTTGAGTCCATCGATGCTGCCACTTGGCCAATCCATCTCTTTGGGGGGTCTTCCTCTTTTTCTCTGATCCTCCACCTTACCAAACATGATATCCTTCTCCAGGGACTGCTCCCTCCTGACAATATGTCTGAAGTATGAGAGACGAAGTCTGGCCATCTTGGCTTCCAAGGAGCACTCTGGCTGCACGTCTTCCAAAACGGTTCTATTGGTTCTTTTGGCAGCCCATGGCACTTTCAGTATTCTCCTCCAACACCATAACTCAAAGGCGTCAATTCTTCTATGGTCTTCCTTATTCACTATCCAGCTTTCGTATGCATATGAGGTTATTGAAAATACCATGGCTTGGGTCAGGCACACCTTAGTCCTCAAGCTGACATCTTTGCTCTTCAACACTTTAAAAAGGTGTCATGCAGTAGATTTGCCTAATGCAAATTTCTTAACTGTTGCTTCCATGAGTGTTGATAGTTGATCCAAGAAGAATGAAATCCTTGACAACTTCAATCTTTTCTCCATTGATAAGAATGTTGTTTTTTGGTCCAGTGATGAGGATTTTTGTTTTCTTTACATTGAGATGCAATCCATACAAAAGGCTGTGCTCTTTGATCTTCATCAGTAAATGTTTGAAGTCCTCTTCACTTTCAGCAAGCAAGGTTATATCATCTGCATATTGCAGGTTGTTAATGAGTCTTCCTCCAATCCCGATGCCATGTTTTTCTTCACATAACCGAGCTTCTTAGATTATTTACTCAGCATACAGATTGTATAAGTATGGCTAAAGAATGCAACCTTGTTGCACACCTTTCTTAATTTTAAACCATTCAGTGGTCCCATGTTCTTTCTGAACAACTGACTCTTGGTCCAGGTACGGATTCCTCATGAGCACAATGAACTGTTCTGGAATACTCATACTTTGCAATGTTGTCCATAGCTTGTCATGATCCACACAATCAAAAGCACAGGAAACATCTTTCTGATATTCTCTGTTTTCAGCCAAGATCCATCAGATATCAGTAATGATACCCCTTGTTCCATGGCCTCTTCTAAATCTGGCTTGAACCTCTAGAAGTTCTCTGTCAATGTATGCTTGCAGCCGTTTCTGTATTACCTTTAGTAAAACTTTACTCGCATGCGATATCAAAAAGATTGTCCAATGATTTCCGCATTCCATTGGGTCACCTCTCTTTGGAACGGGCACAAATATGGATCTCTTCCAATCAGTCGGCCAGAGAGTTGTCTTCCAAATTTCTTTCTTGGCAGAGAAGCGTGAGTGCCTCCTGTTCTGTCTCACTTTCTTGAAAGATTTCGATTTTTATTACAACAGCCTTTTATTACAACAGTTCCTGGTGCCTTGTTCTTTGCCAGTTCCTTCAATGCACCTTGGGCTTCCTCCTTCAGTATCATTGGCTCTGGATCATATGTTACCTCTTGAAACAGTTGAACATTAACCATTTCCTTTTGGTACAGTGACTCTGTGTATTCCTTTCATCTTCCTTTGATGCTTTCTGCATCATTCAATAATTTGCCCAGAGAATCTTTCAATAATGAAAGTTGAGGCTTGAATTTTTTCTTTAGTTCCCCCAGCTTGAGAAATGCTGATCATGTTCTTCCATTTTTTGGTTTTCTGATTCCAGATCTTTGTACATTTTGTTGTAATGTTTGGCTTTATATATTCAAGCTGATCTTTGAAATTTTCTGTTCAGCTCTTGTGCCTCCTCATTTTTCCATTTGCGTTAGCATCTCTGCGCTGCAAAGCAAGTTTCAATGTTTCTTCTGACATCCGTTTTGCCCTTTTCCTTCTTTTTTGTCTTCTTAATGACTTCTTGCTTTCTTCTTGTATGATGTTCTTGATGTCATCCCACAATTCTTCTGGTCTTCGGTCTTTAGTGTTTAATGTATTAAATCTGTTCTTCAGATGATCTCTCAATTCAGGTGGGATATATTCAAGGTCATATTTTTACTCTCGTGGACTTTTTTTTATTTTCTTCAGCTTAAGTTTGAATTTGCGTATGAGTAATTGATGGTCTGTTCCACAGTCTGCCCCTGGTCTTGTTTTGACTGATGATATACCGGTGGCATAGATTTCAGAATCACAGCAACTCACAAGACACCACAGTACAACAAACTGACAGATGAGTGGTGGAAGTGTTTGGGTGGGACCACGCAAAAAGGTGTGCATGACTCTAGGCTGGGATTGGTTTGTTTTGCCATCCCACTAGGCTTAAAAGGAGCCATATGAGAAGCAGGAACAGATAATCCCAGAACCATCTCAAAGGAAGAGCATGTGTAGAGCATGAGATTCCTACCTAGAAATTAGGCAACAGCAGAGGTGATGGACGGCAAAGGCCGTGACATGGAGACAGAGCAGCTTCATGCTCTAGGCCACTAGATTGAGAAAGCTGTGTGCCTTTAGGAAGGAGTCTGCCTTGCAGAATGTGCTCTTTGGGCATTCATAGACCGACTAAAAGAGCTTTGTAATATTTGTGGGATCAGGGCAGAGACCAAGAGACCACATGGCTAAGAAGCCGAAGATATGAGTGAGGTGTGCCTGCAGTGTGGCAGAGAGGAGCCATTCCTGACTGCTGCATCCTGAGTTGGCTTGATCCTGAATTGTACCCTGTTCACTTCCCTAATAAACCCCATCATCGTGAGGATTGTTAGGAGTTCTGTGTGGCTGTTGTGATGGATGACGGAACCCAGATGGGAAGCAGAGAGTGCTGTGGGAGGGAGGGTTGGTGTCAGAACAGGGTGAAGAAGGCTGTAGGGCGGAGGCATGTCTCACCCCCAATTCATAAAGATCTGACTTAGGCTGATTTTTTGTTTGATTCACTTTCCCCCTTGTAAAGCCAGAAGATGCCAGACATGACTCCCACATGGCTTTTATAGGAGGGCATCAAGAATTAATGTTATTAACTGCCCTCCTTAATTACTTATTTAGAGTAGCTATGTATGAAAACAGTCATGGTCTGACTGTTGGTCCTGAGGAACCAAGCCAAAGCCAAGGTCACTGTCATCGAGTGGATTCTGGCTCACAGTGAGCCTGCAGGACAGAGAAAAGCTGCCCCGTGGGGCTCCCCAGGCTGTAAATCTGGGCAGGTGCAGACAGCCTCATCTTTCCCCAGTGGAGCAGCTGGTGGACTCAAACCACCAATCTTGAGGTTTACAGCTCCATGCCTAATCCACTGTGCTACGAGAGCTCAGCATCTGCCAAGGTGAGTGAGCAGGAAGAGAACTGAATCTGAATTGAAGCACACACACACACTTCTAGAAGCTCTTACACATCAAAACCAGTGATGTGAACATGGTAGGGGTTGGGGTGTGCCATTGAGTAGGTCTGCCTCATAGAGACCCTGTCTCGGCTTTCCATAGATCTTTATGGGAACAGAAAGCTTCATCTTTTGCCAATGGAGCAGCTGGTGGATTTGAACTGCTGACCTTTTGGTTATCAACTCAATGTGTACGTATGTCACTATGATATCAGGGCTCCTTATTAACACCCATAGGACACTTTAAGAAGAGAAGGGACTCTTCTTTAGGGTAGTGATTTGCTGATAGTCAAGCATTGCTCCAGTTCCTGGAAGAAGGTTCTTAAGGGTCTTTTTGAGACTTATGACTTGATTGCGTCCATGTTATGGTGTTTCTCCTCCACAAGCTCTTTCCAAAGTCAACAGCTCAATCATTTTATTTTCCTTGCCCTGCTATCCATGCTGTGTCCTGGTCCTAGTGTTCACACATTACTGGTTTGGGTGCTCACTAAAGGGAGGGCATGGAGTCCTGGTGTGGCGCTGTGGGTTAATGCGCTGGACTGCAAAGGGGCTTTGAATCACAAGGTCAGTGGTTCAAGTTCACCAGCCACTCATTGGAAACCCTGCACAGAGTCACTATGAGTTGATACTGACTCCATGAAAATTAACAACAAACAAGAACAGAGGGTGGGGCAGGGTGTCTACATTTGAATGGGCAACAATTACAAGATGGCATAAGCATTAGCCCCCCAAACTGACAAGACATTGAATCGGGCACTTTTTACAGAGAAGACAGACTTCACTAAAGCTACCCAGATCTCAAGTACTAATTCCAGTTAGAGGGCGTTGTAGACACCGAATGGACACCATCAGTAAAACCTTATAAAAACAGAGTGGAACTATCAGAAAACAATAAACTCGATAAAAATAGATGTGCAACAGCATTTACACAAAGAAGCAAAAGGCAGAAACAATTTTGTCATTTGTCTTTTTAGTAACAGTGAGGTGTTTGGAATACAAGGAGAAGGACCACCTTGTAGGAATCAAAGGCTCTATGGATTGTCTCATGTCAACAGAAGTGAGACAGCAATTTGGAAAGATAATCAGATCTACGCAACTCCGGGCTGCATGTGGGGCTGAGAGAAGAGTTTGGAAGCTGGTTTGGCCTTTCCAGGACCTAGAAGGGCAGGGCAGGACAGGACATATGCTGTCCCCCTGACCTTTAATGTTTCCATGTAACTCCATTTTAACAAAGCAACAGACAGGCTAGGCATAGAATGCCATCTGGTGCCACAGAGATAGGAAGCAGGATAATCTATTAAATGGATAATAAAGGCAAGGCTGTTGGAATTACACCCAACTGCCTGTGGACTATAAAAAATGGTGTGCGGGAACTTGGATCTGACACAGAACCAGTTGTGACTAGATGAACGCATCCATGCAATTTGCTAAAATCCTGTCTCTGCAAAAGCAAATGGCTGAAATTTTCAACTGGGTCATCTTTATAACGAGGAAAAATAAGACGACTTTTCTGGAGTCCAGGCTGAAACATCATGATGCCATGGCCGTATGTTGGCGCATGGTCAGCAGTCCAAATGTAATTAAGGAATGAGCTCAGGTTCCACGGATGATAACCGAATTACTCAGCACATGCAAAATTTACCAACTGCACTTCCAGCAGAGCATTTCACCCGTGTTAACACCTGAGAGCAGTGCTTTGAAGGTTTTCAAGTTCTCAGGAAAGAGTTGAGGGCAAGGGAAGATGGCCGGGTCTGGGCAAGGAGGACGTAGTTATTTCCATTTGCGCTAGAGCCGCCGTCGCATTGGAAGGCACTCCATAAGCAGGAATGAAGCAGGAAAGCAGATTTATTGGAGCTTTCTCAAGGATTCTGGAGTTTATCGGTGCTAGTAAACAAACAAAAGGTCTGGGTAGGCAGGCTGATAAGAGGACCATGCAGTACTTGATATTCTCTCTCACACCCAGGCTGCCTGCCATCACTGCCAGAGAGGGAGCCGCCTGGACAGATTTTCCAGACCCCTCCAAACATTCCTAAATTACTGCACTCCCCCAATTACAGTCCTCAGGAGTCTCGTTTCATTTTCTGAAAATTGGTAACAGGCCACACGGCTGATGAAACGAGGTGGGTAACCAGGCAACCATTGTGCTTGTGATTAATCCGGAGAGCTCTCGTGTGGGATGCTCTCTGTGCTCCAAGGGACCTAGCTTAGACCCGAGTCCAAAAAGTTCTGCCCAGAGTCAGCCAGGTTCGCAGGCTGGTGGGGCCTGCCTTTCCATCTGGAGAGACGCTCCTCATCTCTGTGGTCACCCCAGGGTGTTTACTCTATGGCCCTGCAATCCTACGCATGGAGCATTGACTCCTGAGCCAAAGGTCTGTGAACAAATACCTCAGAGGTTCCAGGGGTGAAGGGTCAGACCACCACCACCCAGTAAATACGGCCAGAGAGTGAGTTCTTGGTTTCCCCGTGCATAGAAAAGTGTTCTTAACACCAGACGGTCGTCTACCTGTATGTAGCCCTGCGATGAAAATGTGTGGCCTATTGTGAGAATGACAAAAATGTGGATCAGAAGCCGGAAGTGAGCACACACTCTGGGAAGAAAACAGTGCCCATAGACTTGCTCAACGCAGGGTTGCTGGCACACTTTCCATCATTAAAAAACACAGAATCTGCAAAGTAAAATGCAATCTAGTAGTGCAGTGGTTACAAGTCAGGCTGCGAACCATAAGGTCAGCAGTTCAAAACTACCAGCTGTTCCACGAGAGAAAGCTGTGGTTTTCTGCTCCTGTAAAACTGACACCACAGCACATGACCACCACCATGTTGTGTAACTTTGGACAAAGCACAGGATTTGTTTAAAAAATAGTGATAAAGCTCATGCATTCTTTCACCTAAAACTATCTGTATATCTATTAAGTTCACTGGAACCCAGTCTAGTTGCTAATTGAAGGATTTGCAGTCTGAACCCATCTCATGGAAGAAAGACTTGATAAGCCGCTCTGTACGATGAGACTCAGGAAACCTCAATGGGGTAGTCTTACTCTGTCACACTGGACACTAGGGGTCAGTACCCACTGGGAACCCACCACCACCACCAGCATTTTGCTCTAATCCAATTCTAGATGTTTGGTGGTGGTGGTGATGTGCTGTGGAGTCGGTTCTGAGCCATACCAGCCCTGAACAGGGTTTCCAAGTCTGTAGATCTTTACGGGAGCAGAAAGCCTCATCTTTCCCCCACAGAACAGCCGGTAGTTTCGAACTCCTGACTCTGAGATTAGCAGTCCTATTTGTAACCACTAAGCTACTAGATGTTTATGTCATAAAACAACAAACCCAAAATGAAAAGCAAGCAAACATATCTGCATCATAAAGGTGACAAACCAAACAATGGAAAACAAAAATAAAGTAGATACATTACGGACATGTTACTGTTCGGTGTCATCGAGTCTGTTTCAACTCACAGGGCTTCTGAGATGCTGCTACAGGGTTTGAACCTTTGGCTTTGTGTTGAGCAGTATAGTGCTTATCCTATACTGTCACACTAGGACTTTCATGCCATGGTTGTTGTTCACAAATGCCATCGAGTCAGTCAGTTCCAACTCATTGCTACCCTGTCTAGGATTTCCAAGGAGCGGCTGCTGGAAATTAGCTCGTAATTAGCAGCCCAATGCTTATCCAACAGCCCCACACCAGGACTCCCATGGCATAGTTGTTGTTAAGTGCAATCATTGTGATCCTGTGTAGGGTTTCCAAGAGTAGCCTGGTGGGTTTGAACCACTAACCTTGTGGTTAGTAGTCCAGTGCTTATCCTGTAACAATCCCACCCATGGCATGGCAGAAGGTAATACACGCAGTGTGGGATTTGCTGAATGATACAAAGGTTTAAATGATCAACTACTAGTTGGAAGGTTGACAGTAGAAACACACCTTGGAAGACAAACCTGGCAATCTGCTTCCCAAAGACGACAGCCTAGAACACTCCATGGACCAGTTTTCCTGTGCACTCTTGGGGTCATCATGAATTGGCATCAATCTCATGACTGGGAAGGCTGAAGGCACCACGATCTCCACAGAACTCAGTGAGAGACGAGAACTGGCCCATCCTTTGGAGGTCTTTAGGTAAGTAGGCAAGTGGATTCTAGGGGAGGGCAGAGCCAGCAAAGGGAGGGCTATGCCTGATATCTTTGAGGAGCTGCAAGGAAACCAGAAAAGGAGAAGAGCTGTGGGGGAAGAGGTCAGAGACCATCAGGGAAGTCAGTTGGTGCCTTGGTGGATAGGAAACTCATGAAATGTACTCACGTATGCTTTAAAAGTTGTGCATTATGTTGAGAAGAGGATCTGAAGGGCAAGGAAAGGTAGGGAAGCCAGTGAGGGGGTTCTTACAGCGCCCCGTGGTGGTGTGCACAATACGGAGCATCTATGAACACAGTGTTGTCGGTGTTTCCTGGAAGGTAGACTATGATATCTGAAAGGAGGGAAAGTGGAGGTGACGCCAATGTGTTTGGCCTGAGCGCCTGGGGAGCTGAAGTTGCCACCACCACGGACAAGGGCGACTGTGGGGAGCAAAGTTGTTCAGAAACCCACGCACTCAGTGTAGGAGGTGCTTGCCTTTAAGAAACCTGTTCAACGTGTCCTTTGCATTCCAGTTGACTAAGTGGTTGCATAATGAGCTATGCAGAACTCGACACCTACACAAAGGCAGTAGGTGGAGGAGGGAAGTCGAAGGCTTGTCTAGCATTTCTCTGGACATAACACCAGGGCCTGGACTGCTGGTATGAAGGAAAGGGTCTGCTTACAATCTTGTGTTTAGCACAAGGACCTTTCCACCCTGAAAATGTGGGGTCCTGTGTGCAACCGCAACTCTGTGTCTCTTGCCCTGAACAATTGCCTATTTGTGAAGCTGAACTCTGGGCTCACCCTGGTTCTGAGGTGTTTCGCTGTGATGAGGTCCTCCAAGACCTCTGTAGGTGGACAGAAGCTAGTCCAGATCCATTCTTATTGTGGTCAAGCATGTCTTCAAGACTGGGTTGAATTTTGATGGGATTTCTAAGAACAAACCATCTACTAGGTGATGCCATCCACAAGAAACATCTCAGCCTGATGTCCCCACAATGTTCCAGGTTAGCAGGGGCATTCTGCAGTTAGCACATCAGAGCACAGACCGACAGCTTGCTGTACCTCTCCTGTCCAAAGACATGCAGTGACAGACTATTAAAATGCTTGGCGTTGTGTCTCACTGTCCCCGGAGGATTGGGGAAATCCTGCAGAAACTATAAGGAGACACTTAGCGTATTTTGTATTTATAGAGAAACTGTGGTTACGAATCGGGATGCTAATCTCAAGGTCAGCAATTTGAAACTACCAGCTGTTCCATGGGAGAAAGATGAGGCTTTCTGCTCCTATAAAGATTTACAGCCTCGGAAACCTTCTACAGAGTCACTATGAGTCGGAATCGACTTGACAACACATAACAACAACAACATCCACCAACAAGCCAAGTGGTAGAGGTGTCATTCCACTAATCCTCACAGCAGGGAAGAAGGGGCTTGGTGAGAATTGTCCATTTTACCTCATGTTGAGACAGACCCGAAAAGCGATTAAATGAGTTGTCTAAGGCTATGAAATGAGTCAGACCGGAGTCAAGACTAGAGCCCAGTATTCCTGCCTTCTGGTCTGCCATTTTATACCATCCTTCTGAAGTAACATTGTCAAAAGCACACCGAACTCATTTTCCATGTGACATTCAGCATGGCAACCTGTCTCTGGCCCAATGGAGAAATCCATGAAATGGGGGAAATACGCTTGCCATCTAGTTTATCTCAAAATTTTTATATTAATCTTTTTGTGATCAGACTCTTTGGAAATAACTACTATAGACATTTAAGACTAAGATCAAAGATAACCACTCGCATACCATTCGATGAACTATAACTATAAATTGACTTTGTTTTAGTGGATGAAAGAATGATGTAGAAATAATAAGAAGGTTCTTGGAAGTGTACATTTTATTCTCAATGCAGGCTTGATTTTCTAACGATGTTGTGAAATGCCTTAGTTTTTAAAGGTTCAATCTTTTTTCATAAACCCTCCTCCACTCTCGTGGTTTTATGTAAATGGCTGCATCTTACATTTTCATATAAAAGATGCTGACTTGTGAAATGATGACCTTTGGAAGCAAAGGGACGCAAGGACCATTGTAGAAAAGTTTACAATTTCCTTCCTCTCCTCCATATTTTTTTGTTCAAATCCCAATATCCTCCATAACTATGGAAAGGGTGGTGAGCTGTGGATTTATTCCCCCTTTCTGGGTTCTGGTTGAGTGTTCCACATTACTTTGGGGCTAGTATTTAAGAGTTTATGGAACCCATGGAGGAGTGTTTGCATCTTCTGTTTGAAATCAAACATCTGATCTTAATCTGCAGCGACAGTTTTAATGCTTTTCTTCTCTTACAAATTTTCAGTGGACGAAGAACGCAAACACTTGTATCAGTGCAGTTATATAAACGGTGGGTCTGAGTGAGCCCATATTGGCAGTTTTATGCCTAATGAGCCACAGAACCATAAAGGAACCAAAGAAAACAATTCCAAACTTTGTCTACCTTTTCATGACTTTCATAACTGTGTTTGTATGTAATATAGGAAAGACATAATACAGAAGTTTAGCTTAGAAGAATTGACATGTATCATCCTTCTTCCATGGAAGATGTGGGTCACCTGGGCAGTCACACAGGAAATAGACGGAAGCAGGAGAGAGGTCCAGATCAAAGGGCTCCCTTGGGAATAACTGGTGTGTGTACGTGTATATGTGTGTGTGTATGCGCTTTCCCCTGGACCTTAGAATGGTTCTGTCATTTGGACATGCTAGATTCTATTCTTCTCTTTAGGAATCTAATCCTCTGAAAATTAATTGTGCCTGCCTTTGATCCATAGATCTAATGCACTAATGAACTATGTTGCCATGTGGGCAGGTTCCCAGGTAACACTGTACCATGTAAGGAGGCCAGAGTTGGAAAGAGGTCGTCTGAGGAGGTGAGCATGGTAAAGTGGTTGCAAACTAGACCATGTCTGTGATGGGGTCCTTTGCAATAAAACAGGATATTTCAAGTTCAGGGATAAACCACACTATTTGTTTGGCGATGGTCCATGTTGATTCTTCATCTTTGTTTTTTTTTTCCTTTGCACTCAAATTTATGTGATAGGGAGGAACTTAACTTAGTTCGTTTTGTTTTTAATGTGGGAGAAATGTGTATGAATGACTCCCATATAAGAAACTGAGTAGAAAAAAATTGAATCTACCCCCAACACCTGTGTCAGAAGTGATGATGCACAATAACAAGAAGAGTTGCAATACTGTGTGAACCGATGAAGTCATTAGTACAATGGGAATGCTAACGAAACTTAAAAATAAGATTTGTGTTCGTATTTTAAGTACACTACAGTATCGATGTCTATTTTTGTGAGTGGTGTGGCTTTTCTTTTTCTGCTTTAATTTTAATTTTATGGCAATGGCTCAATGGTTATGTGCCATGGAGTTGGTTCCGACTCATATGGACCCTGGGTGGGGTTTCTTTATGGAAGCAGAAAGCCTCATCTTTCTCCCATGGACTGGCTGGTAGTTTCGAACTGCTGACCTTGAGGTTACCAGCCCAACTCGTAACTACTATGCTACCTTTTATATTAAAACAACAAACCAAATACCAAACCCACTGCCGCAGAGTTGACCCTGACTCCTGGTGATCCTGTAGGTCCCTGTAGCTGAGCAGAGCTGCTCCCCAGGATTTCTCAGACTGTCGGTCTTTACAGGAGGAGGCAGCTGATCATTCTCCTGTGGAAAACTAGTGGCTTTGAATCACCAATCTTACAGCCCGATGCCTACACCTCAGTGCCACCAGGACTCCTTTATAACAGTAATCATGTTTATTCTATTTACGTAATGAACCCATGGGTATCTGTTGAGTGCTCACTATATACATGACACAGTGGTTGGCACTGTTAAGAAGGAACCTGGAGATAGATCAAAAATGACCCTTTTCCTTCAATCAGGTCCTTTCTCCATTACAAAGAATTTTGAGTACAGAACTCTTAGGCAAGAACCCTCCTTTGTCCATCGATCCAATGCTCTTACAACAGGACTTTTAACCAATGGGGTTGTTTCTCTTTTGTATCTTTGTAAATTATACCAGTTTGGGATCTTGTTTAAAGTGATAAGTACATTCTGAAGTCCTTATGTGGATGTGTGTGTGCACAGAAGTCCTTGTGTGTGTATCTGTGGATATTTATATATGTTGATGTTATATATATATTTATATAAGTGCTGTTGACTCAGTCCTAATTCAGAGTGACCCTATATAGGGTTTCTAAGGAGTGGCTGGTGAATTTGAACCACCGATCATTCAAACCCATCTATCTTACAGTGCCACACCAGGACTCCATATATGTGTGTACACATGCACATAAAGGGGACTCAATGATATTTATACTTATACATATGCATATGTGGTGCTGTGCATTCATATACTGCATTACAAAAGTCAGTTTGAACCACAGGGTCAGTGGTTCAAACTCACCAGCCACTTCTTGGAAACCCTATACTGGGTCTACTATGGGTTGGAACTAACTCAATGACATTTAACAAAAACAATACACACACACACACACACACACACAAGCGTGAGTCAAAATGATCTGAACTCCAATTATATTAAAAAGCCCATCCACGGCTGATGACAACATTGAGCATACACATGAAGTGATTCTGTAAACAGACGAGTGACAAATCATTTGCAAATCAGCCACGGTTCTGCCTATGAAGTCATCTGTGATAGACCTGGATTTCGGAAAGTTTTTTTTGCGAGATGGGTCCTGAAACAACTCACAGAAGAACATAAATAGCATTTGGAAATCTGCAAACTGAATTTGGACCAATACTCAAAGGAAAGTAAAAGTTTCATTTTGAAAAATTGTTGCTGGTAAGGAGACGTGGATTCATCACTATGAGCCTGAGAGTAAATGACAGTGTATGGGATGGAGACGTCCTCCATCACCCACCAAGACAAAGTTCAAAAGTCAACCATCAGCTGGAAAATTGATGCTTACAGTTTTCTGGGATTCAAGGGCCAGTATTGTAACACCGTCAATTAAAAGGTTCAACGACGACAGACGATGCTTGTCACAGTGAGATGCTCACTGAAGAGCTGAAACCTAAACTTCAGATTAAACATAGAGGACTGCTACCCAAGGGCGTTGTGATCTTTTATGACAATGCACATCTGCACACCTCTGCTAACACTGCTGACACTCTGCAGATACTTCATTGTGAGTTGCCAAAGCATCCTCCCTATAGTCCTGATCTTGCTCTATCAAAATTTCACCTGTTTGGTCCCCTGAATGGAGCACTTGGAGGACAATGATTCACTTCTGATGAAGAAGTGAAGCCAGCAGTGCATTCGTAGCTCACAGCTCAGCCTAAAACATTTTTTAAATAAAGGAATACAAATGCTTGCTGAGAGATGGACAAAGTATAGTGAAAAACAAGGATATTATGTAGAAAAATGCTGCATTGTCTTTTCAAAAAGTTGATTAAAATAAATTCTACAGCCAAAGTGTGGACAAGTTTTTAGTAACCCTCATGTGTGTGTGTTCGTGTGTGTGTATACAGAAAGAGATCGAGTGTCCTGGCGAGGTGCTGTAGGATAAGCACTGGACTGCTAACCTCAAGATCAGTGATTCAAACCCCACAAACCACTCCTCAGAAACCCTATATAGTGTTACTATGAGTTGGGCCTTAATAGCAACACCAACAATATGTAAACATAATAGTAAACCTATACTTCCTCCAAAACATCTCCATTGGGTAAAGGCCTAGCTATTCTGTTTTGAACTGTTAGCCACTGAAAACTCTGGCGTCAGTTTGAGTCTGACAGATATGGGTCATCATGAGCTGGTGTCAACTCCACAGAAAATGGGTTTCTTTATATTAACAAGTTTGATTGCTAAGTAATCAAATATTTAGCATTGTGTTTGACTCTTCATTGGGTTCTTATTTCACTGTTTCAGAAGCTGAAGTAGGATTTATTGTTACTAATCCCTTTAAGAGTAGCTTCGGTTCAACATCCCAGGAGTGATCTAAATGGAATCAACTCATCTGATGTTCATTAAATATTCTGCCTTCCAAGGTAAACAGAATTTAGGAATTCAATGATCAACTCAGTGAGCTGTTGTGAACTGAAAGTGATGAGGTAGGTGTGAGGCATATTGTGGTACAAGGTCTCTCAAATATTAACTAATTCTGTGACCTTTGGCGAATTACTTGATTGCTCTATGTCAGGGAAGAGCACACAAACATTTTTCTATAGTAATAGCAGCATTGCAAATGCTTTCTAAACCAGGAAAAATGCTGCACACAATTCACTTAACGACGTCTGATCTAACTCCTTGGCACTTCTGCCATTTCAGTCACTTATCTAAGAAGAGAAACATAAAGTGGAAGAGGAGGAAAAAGAAGAGATGAAAGAGAAGAAAGGGAGGAGGCAGAAGAGGAGGAAAAAGAGTGAAAGAAAAAAAAGTGTAAGCATCTAGGAGCATTGAAATATTGTGTAAACATTCACTTCCCCTCCATGTAACTTGTGCAAGACTACGGAATGTCTCTATTTAAGCTTCCTAACTACAGCCCTTGGAATCCTGGTGTGGCTCTGAGGGTTAATGCGTTGGGCTGCAAGGTCAGTTTGAACTGCAGGGTCAGAAGTTGAAGCTCACCAGCCACTCCTCAGAAACCCTATATCGGGTTGCTCTGAGTTGGAATCGATTCAAGGGCATATAACAACAACAACAGCAACATTTTCAGCCCTTAAGGAAAACTGGTAGTGTGGTGGTTAAAGAGTCCATCTGCTGATCAAACATTGAAGATCTGAGCCCATCAGTCCATCCATGGAAGAAGAGACCTGTTGATCTGCTTCTGGAAAAATGACAGCCTAGGAAACCCTCTGGGCTGCTTCCTATCTGTCCTGTAGTTCCACTATGAGCTGGAACTTACTCAATGGCAGTGGCTACTGATAGCTCCTGTCCAAAAAAAATGAGCATAACTTTCTTGTCTCATGGATTTGAGTTTTGAACTTTAAAAAAAACCGAATTCCTGGTGGCCGGAAAGTGGATTTGGCCAGCCCTTCAGGTATTCTGCCTGTTGCTTTTTCTAAACCATGTGTCATACCTGAACTTTTGATTTGCATTTATCTTTGCCCTTTTTCTAAGACAGGCACTTGGTCCTGAGAACAGAGAGAAGAAGACAAAGCATCAAGGGACATCCAGTTCACAGAGCACTTGCTCAGACTACATTTTGTCTTTGCCCCAGTTATCTTGGTTTATCTTGAAACTTGGCATGTCTAGAAAGGAAGTACACATTGCAGGCAGCAACAGAAATGATCAAAACCCCAAAGCACCTGTTTTGATCTTCATGGCTGTTTGTCTTGCTCCTCCTGCCCACCACCCCAGCCAGCCTCCCTGGTTTACATTATTCTTGCTCGGGCTCTGAACCGTGGCTGATACAAGTCCTGCTCTTTGAACTACGTCTGATACAAATGCTTTTTCTGGATGGAAGCACTTCTCTCTGCAGTTCCCCTGCAGATTAAATATGTGCAACGTGTCCTTCTACCACCCGAGAAGTAATGAATTTATTCCCCCTCAGAGCTGCTGCTGACTCGGCATCTCTTCCATTCCAACTCCATCCCTCTTGCTTCCAACCCTGGAGGGGCGCGGGAATGGGCTGTTGTGGTCCTCCACCATGACATTAGCAGCAAGATGTGGTGGGCTTGTCCTTTTCTGGACAATGGAAAAGGTGGACTGGGCTGGAGTTTTCAGATGGTTCAGTGCATGTATCTGGGGTTGATGGAAGGGTTCCCTCTATAGGATGAGGCAGTGGTCCCATCCGATTGACATTGATTTCCACTGCTGACAAGTCTGGCTACACTACAGCCCTCTGGATTAAGTTCATTCCCAAGCTCACACTCACTCTGGAAACCAATCTCTATGGAAACTCCCCAGAAACTCCTTCAGGAATGACAGAGAGGGGGAGGAGAGAAAAACACAGGCGGGTTGACCAGTACCCTGGAACTTTCTGCCTGCCTGTAAACATGGCAGTTGATGTGCCCCAGACCGGAGTGCAGACCACATGGATTGCAAACAACCAGTCTCCTCAGCTCTTAGGTTTCTGGCGTGATCTATAGAGTGATGCTGACAGTAGATATTCTGCCAGCAATAAAGGTGGCCTGATTCACAGAATAATTACTGTATGCAAATGAATGTGATTTTCCTCTGCCCTTTTATGGATGGCTCTGCTCTGCCATTCCTCAGGGCCACAAATTTCACTTGGTAGAAGACGGATTTAAAGAGACAGTCACCCCTGGAGCCTTGTCCCGAACTTAGTAAATCTGCTCACAGTGTCTTCATAAATAGACCCACATATGGTGGAGGACTTGACCTTTCCATCTAGGTATTGTTGGTCTGCAAACTGTTTAGGAGCCTCTTCCTTTGTGCCCTCACAGGTCAGGAAAGCTTTGGATGCCTGGAGGAGTGGAGGCTTCTGGGAGTCATGTTCTGTGTGGATCAGAGGCCCTAGTAGGCTTCTCCTTGGATATTCATCAACTGCACCTCGATGTGTGTCTTAACACTTTCCTGCTGCTACAACAGAAATACCACATGTGGCCGGTTTAGGGAATAAGAATTTATCCTCTCTCTGTTTGCTGTTGTTGTTATTAAGCATTGAGTAGGTTCTGACTCATAATAACCCTGTATAGGGTTTCTGTTAATCTTGTGATTAACAGTCCAGTGCTTATCCTAAGTCTTAGTTCAGAGCACCAATTTCAGGGAACAGGTTTCTTCCTTCTACCCTTGTCATCAGCCTTTCTCTGGGTCTAGTTGTTTCTCAGCAGAAGGACCCTGGGCCCAAAGGCTTCACTCACAGCTCTTCCCTTTGGGTAATACTGACTATACCCCAAACCTCCACTAATTTTTCTCTTCTTTGATCACTTATAAAATAAAAAGGTGCCGATCTACCCCCAGTGTTAGCACTGTGACCTGAGTAAGGATGTGGCATTCCACTCTAACCCCCTTACACCTGATTGGCTGACCAATTGTGTTTTAGTTATCTAGGGATGCTGTAAGAGAAGTCTTACAAGGGGACAATTTCAACAAACAGAAACGGATTCCCTCACAGTGTAGGAGGCTAGAAGTCCACATTCAGAGTACCAGTTCAGGGCAAGTTCCTTGTGTCTTTTCCTTGGAGATTTCCATGTGCCTTGGCATCAGTCTTTTCCTGGATCTGGGAACTTCACAGTGTGGGGACTCCAGGTCCAAAGGACATACTCCACTCTAGGCTCTTCTTCCTTTTTGGCAGTAGGTCCCTCTGAACTCTGCTTGCCTGTTTCATCTCTTTATTATCTCCAAAGAGATTGACTCAAAATGCAACCTAGTCCTGAAGATTTCATCCGGCCTCTCTAACATTATAAAAGGTGAGGATTTACAAGACATAAGAGAATCCCATCAGACCAGGACTGATCACCTCAGCTCACATAATGGATGAAATCACATTGTATTAGAGCCAATCTAATGGAAACCATGAATCTAAATTTAAACCACTGAGAATCCTGGCCCAGTCAAGTTGACACGAAACTTCACCCATCCCATCAGTCCACCACAAGGGCTATAATTACGTCATTACGGAACTGCCACCGAGCCTGCCGCATCAGTATTAGGGTTTTGTTGTTTCTAAGTGCTCTCAAGTCAGGTTTCTGAGCCTTAGCTTACTCTCTAGAAGAGGCTGGTGGGCTTGAACCACCAAACTTGTGCTTGTTGTATGGAGACACTGTGCTCCCCATTCACATCATGGGGATGAGGATTTATGACACAAAGGACAATCACATCAGCTCTCAAAATGGAGGATGGCTACATCATACTGAGAATCATGGCCTAGCAAAGTTGACACACATGTGGGGGGCTCAATTTAATTAATGACCATGTCTGTGTTTGTATATGTGAACAAAGTGAAGAGCAGAAAGTAATTCCTTATATTTCTCTCTAGTTCTGATGAAACAAAAGCAGAGGCTTGAAGGTAAAATCATGGCCCTAAAACTCAGGCTGAAACTTGGTGGTAAACATTAGCTGTTGAAAATCAAGGTGCCCAAATCATTGGTCTTGGTTCTCAGAGACCGAATAGCCTCGTATGCAGTTAATGTCGTCATGCTTGTCTTTGGTGTGTATGTATAAAAACCCAATCCCTACTGCCATTCACGTCAATTAGGGCTCATAACGACCCTATGTTGTTGTTGTTAAGTGCCATGGAGTTGGTACAGGGTTTTATGAAGAGCAGCTGGTAGGTTTAAACTACCAATCTGAGGTTAGTAGTTCAGTGCTTATTCTACAGCACCACACCAGGGCTCCTCTAGGACAGAGTGAAACTACTCTGTAGGGTTTCCAAGGTTGCAAACTTTTAAGGAGCAGACAGTCCCATCTTACTCCTCTGAAGCAGTTGGTGGGTTTGAACTGCTGACCTCATGGTCAGCAGCTTATGTGTGTGTATAGGAGGTAAAACAACCACAACAATAAGTTACCTTTGAGTCAATTCTGATTCACAGTAACACTATATGATAGAACCTCACCATCTACTCCGTGAGAGAAAGATATGACATCTGAAAAGATGACAGCCTAGGAAGCCCTATGGGCAATTTCCCCCTCCCCCTCCCCCTCTCCTGTAGGGCTGCCTGAGTCTGAACAGCCTCAAAGGGAATGGGTTAATTAAGACTTTCTCCATCAGAGTGGCTGGCGGGTTCCAGTCACAGAGCTGTAGGTATGTACAGTGAGAGGACATGGATGTATAGTGAGGACATGGATGTATAGTGAGGGGACATGGACATATAGTGAGGACATGGACATATAGTGAGGGGACATGGATGTATAGTGAGGACATGGATGTACAGTGTGGGGACATGGACATATAGTGAGGACATGGACGTATAGTGAGGGGACATGGATGTATAGTGAGGACATGAATGTACAGTGAGAGGACATGAACGTATAGTGAGAGGACATGGATATATAGTGAGGACATGGAC
>NW_006408801.1:1550674-1632138 GCF_000296735.1 Chrysochloris asiatica | reverse complement strand
GGATGTATAGTGAGGACATGGACATACAGTGAGGGGACATGGATGTATAGTGAGGGGACATGGATGTATAGTGAGGACATGGACATACAGTGAGGACATGGACGTAAATTGAAAGGACATGGATGTACAGTGAGAGGACATAGCTGTAGAATGGTAGGACAGGTAGGCCTAGTGATACACCATGGATGTATTGTGAGAGGACCTGGAAGCCATATTGTGCAGAAGGAGATTTGGAATTGGCTTACAATATATAGGACACTGTTAACCAGGAATGGTGCTGTAGGGGGATCCTAGCATGGTGATCTGGAATAAGCACTCGACTGCTTACCAAATGGTTGGTGGTTCAAACCCACCAACTTTTCTTTATAAACTCTGTGTAGGGTCACTGTGAGCCAGAACTGACTTGACAACACTTAAGAACTCCAACAACTTTGTACTATAATTTAAGCATTGTACTATGAACTGAGAGTTAGGCGGTTCAAAATGGCAGTCCTGCTCTGTGGGGAAGCAGATGAGGCTGCCTGCTCCCATAAAGACGTATGGCCCTCGCAAACTATGGGCCAGAATGGACCCGGCGACAGTGGGTGTGGTTCTGCTGTAAGCAGAAATACCATAGCGCTTTCTTTTACCAGCAAGTGTTTTAGGGAGTGAATTGGAAACAAGCTAACATTTCATTTTAAAAGAAGATTTTTTAAGTAGAACCACCCAGTTGAAAAATTGTAAATAACATATCTATATGTTGATTAATAAGGAGTTCTGGTAGCGCAGTGGTTATGAATCGGGCTGCGAACCACAAGGTCAGCAGTTTGAAACTACCAGCTGTTCTGTGGGAGAAAGATGAGGTTTTCGGCTCCCGTAAAGATTTACAAGCTTGGAAACCCTGTACAGGGTTGCTATGGGTCGGAACCGACTCCACAGCACATAACAACAACAACAATGTTGATTAATAGAGCTCCGGTAGCATAGTGGTTGCACATCACCACCACCACCCCATGTTGATTAAGGAACCCTGGTGGTACAATGGTTAAGCACTGACTGAAAGGCAGTTTGAACCCAAGCAGTGGCTCCCAGGAGGAAAAGACCCAGTAATCAGCTCCTGTTGAACATCACAACCTTGGAACCTAGGGGGTAGTTCTACTCTGATCTCTGCAGGGTTGCTATGAGTTCAAATCCACTCATGGCACACATCAACAACAAATGCTGGTTGTTCATCATTTTGCCATGAAACATCCACTATGCAACTGATTTTTATTTCATAAAAGTCAGAAAAGTAAAAATGTTTGCTCTTGGTTGCCAGAGTTACATGCAAACTGACAATTGAATTCTGTTAAGTAAAAATTAAAATTGAAGAATCCTAAAACACAGACAATAATGTTAAAGAACACAAGAAATTAGTATATTAAAGAGGGATCAAGAAGTAGTGATTTAGAGGCAAAGTGACCTCAAGCGTATTGATTGTCAATAAATGCATCCTTTCATTGAGCAGAATTGTCAGCTGTCCCCATACCCATGTTCTTATAATTATAGTTAAAAAACAAAGAGTTCCTAGGAGCGGATACAGCTTCGTGCGATGTACCAAGCGTCCAGACAGGAGGAATGAGAACATTTCTCCTAGAAACAGCCTTTCTGTTCTGAAGAGTTGCCTCTTCCTATTCCCCAGGGACCCCAGCCCTGGGGTATGAATGAAAGCCCTCAGTCATGGTCCAGGGAATCGGTATGGAGGGACCCGAGACAGTCAGAGCCGGGGGAACGGACAGAGCCCCTCTCTAGAGCATGTACACATCTCTGGGGAGTACAAAAGTGAAGTGGTCAGTTACCACTCAAAGGCTGACAGGTCAAACTCATCCAGAGGCACTTCAGAAGCAAGACCTTGGGATCTGTTCCTAAGAACTCACAGTCATGAAACCCTATGGAGCGCAGTAGTTCTACTCTGGAACACATGGGGTTGCTGTGAGTTGGAACCATCTCACAGATGACGGGCTTGGGTTTCCAGGAGAAGCAGGAGTTGAGGGACACACGCTGTAATGTTTCCTGAACAGCTTTGTAGACATGAAAGCCGCAGGTCTGAAGGTTGAATGAATAGGGCCACGCTCTAGAATGAAGTCAATGGCAGTGGGCGACAAAGGAGAGAGAGGGCTGATGCTCTAGTCCTTGATCCACTGCGTCCAGCTTTTATCGACCATGTCCTGCCCGTTTGTTGACACCAGCTCATCCTGCTGAGCTTGTTCCAGTTGAGATTCCATCGGAAGTGACCCCTGACTAACCTGTCTCCAGAGAATGAACTAGACTTCAGTATTTCTGCTTGGATTCTCTTAGGCAGATATGCATGTGAATATCACAGTTTCACAAAAGGGTTTTCAAACTACATACTTTATGAATTTCACAGGGCACAAGATTAATTATTTTGTTATATCAAATTATATACTGCCAACTGCAACACTGTAGGATAAGCACTAGATGGCAAGGCTGGTTTGAACTGCAAGATCGGTGGTTCAAACCCACCAGCCACTCCTCGGAAACTCTATACAGGGTCATTTGTGATTCTGAACCGACTCCCATCACCAGCATCCCAGTCCAAGTCAGTAGCTCCACTGTTGGTCTCCTTGCTTCTACTCTGACCACATTATCCACTTTACTCACACATGCTCTAGAGTCATGGTTTCAAACCTCAATTTGATGAAGCCAGATTCTGTTTTCAAACCCTCCAGTAACTTTCTAGTACACCTAGAAGAACATTTAAATCTCTGCGATGCATACAATCCCTAACTGATCCTTCCATCTAATTAACTCACATTAGACCACTTGACCCAATCCACTATACTTCTAAAACACCGGCCTTCATTTCATTGCCCCAAACTGCTCAGAGTAGTCATATTTTTTACATTTATTCATCTGGCTCCTTAACCTGGATGTCACCTTTCCAAAGAGACCACGCCTGACCAGAAAACTCCAGGAGTGGACTCAATGACTACATGGCTTTGTTTTCCACAGAGCACTCTTTGCCATCTGGTACTTTTCCTGTGTGTCTTTCTTTCTGTTCTGTCTATCCCCAGGAGAATGGCAGCACTGTTGAATCAGGGCCTGTTTTCATGTTTGTATCTCCCCACAGCCTAACGAGGTCTTTAGCCAAATATGTGGGTGCCTGGATGAATGAAGGAAGGAATAGGCAAGTGAGTGAATGAATGAGTATACAATGACAACAGAGGCCCACAGGGCACTACTGGAGTGTCACATGGGGGCCATCCTGGCAAGAGCTCTTCACCAACATTGATTTCACACCTATCTCTATGGAGCGTTTCCTTCCCATTCTAGTGACCGACTCCAATCCAACCCACTTCTGGATTTAAGTCTGACTCATAGTGGCCCTAGTGGTCAGTGGAAGTGCTTCATTGACAGCTCTTTCCAAGCCTGTAACTCTTTCTCCCATGGATCGGCTGGTGGGTTCAAACAACCTATTCTTCAGTTAGTAGTCACATGATTTCCTTGCCCTAGTAAACTCCTGTGTCAAGTTTAGAAATCTAGCATAAAATGAAGTCTGTCATTTTTATCTAAGGGAATAGGAGCAATCGAAGTTCGAGGACAGCAGTTCAGAATATAACACGGGGAAGGATTCATAGCAGCGTAGTGTTGCGCCATCAAAGGTGACTCCAACGCATGGCATTCGGTCCCACCCTGTCCTGTGCTGTCTTCATTAACCTTGGTGTGTTTGAATACATTGTTGTGGCCACTAGGTGACCCTGATGGTATTTGAAATACTCACGGCTTCATTTCCAGCATCAGAGCACTGCACAAGCCACCACAGTACGACATACTGACAGACGTGTGGTGGAGCACATTATGGCCGCGTGGCTGTGTGTTGTGGAGTCGGCCCTAACTCATAGACACCCTGCATAGGGTTTCTGAGGCTATAAATCTTTACTGGAGCAGAAAGCCTCATCATTCTTCCACAGAACACCTGGTATTTACTGCAACTGCTGACTTTGGGGTTAGCAGCCCAACATGTAACCCACTACACTTATCAGCACACTATAATAGAATCGTCCTCCATTTGTGGAAACTGATTTCCTAGATACACTTAAAAATAGGATCATGTAAAGACACAGTTTTGTTTTCCCTGTTTGAAATTTAATGGTTATATCAACAAGAAGAGTAATGCAAGAAGAAGATCACTGAACAGACAGCCACAATTATACGATATTAATTGCTCAGGAGCAACACAAAACAACAGACTTAGTAACTACTCCAGGGTTTGTTGTGTTTGATTTGGAGATGCAAACCTATAAATTATCACCACCAAAAGCAGAGGCTTCAGGTGAGAGTTCACCTGTCTTTGTGTTGCTGAGGATCGATTTGGATTCCTGCAAAATGGGATGGGTACTTTTCCAGGCCTTCTCTTACTCACAATTTTCATGACTGGAGGCCAAACCAAAGGCAACCTTTGACTGTATGAAAGGTCAGCCCGTATAGACTAAACCTCCTTTGGGCTCATTTAAAGCAGTAGCAACGGTCTGATGCTAATTCGTCCTTGCTCTTGTAAGACTGCCCTGGTACTCCTTCTTCTAGCTCCAGTCTGATTATAATATTTCATTAAGGTTGGGATTAAAGCTTGTTAGCATGAGGTATGTAGTCACAGAAGGTGCTAGTGAAGTTCTGGTTTCTGTAAGCATGCGTATATGGGTGGCCTGGAGATGCTATGGGAGAAGGATTTATCTGATAGCACAGGAAGTAGTCCGAAAATATGCCTTAACAGACGTTTAAACGAAGCCCGTTTGCACGTATGTTTGGAAATTGTTCCCTTGCTACCTAACCTGTAACCCTAGACCTTTTTATTGGTCCCCTAGTGTGCTGACAAGGAGCTCTTACGTAGTGGTTACGAATCGGGCTGCGTAACTTAAGGTCAGCAGTTCGAAACTACGAGCCGCTCCACGGGAGAAAGATGAGGCTTTCTGCTCCCGTAAAGATGTACAGCCTCGGAAACCCTGTACGGGGTCGCTATGGGTCAGAACCGACACGACGGCACTTAACAAGTATGCTGACAGTTGAACTACAAGATGGGTAAACTGAGGCCTGGAGAGACATGGCTTAGAGGAAGTGGGAGGTAGGACCTGGCTCTGGTTTGTAAGTTCCAGGATTGGGGTCCTACAGCTTGCTGGCCGGGTGGTACAGGGTTTTTTTTTTTATGTGTGTGTTTTTTTCTTTTTTAAATAGCAATTTAAACTGGAGTGGCTGCTTTTCACGGCTAAGATTTTGGGCAAACTGCCAAAAGTTTTCTTCACAAAGAATTGGCAAAAGACAGCAGCCTGCTGGGTTTTCTTCGGTTCTGTATATTGTTTTCTCTTTTTCTTTTTCATGGCTTCACAAATCATCCTGCCCGATCTTCTGGCGTACACCCTTAAAATATATTTATAAAAATCTCATGCTTTCTAATGATGTCATTCTAAAGGACTTCCAGAAAGGAGGGTAAGATCCAGGATCCGTTGATAAAATCCCATGAAACTTTGTTCTGAAGAAAGACCCACACACTGGGGCCTTGTCCACCTTCCTGAATCCCTGTTCCTGCTACGTTTCTCGCAGACACCCTGCCCGGGCCTGAGCCATTTCAGCAGGAGATCCATTGCCTCGTGTCAGAGACCTCCAAACCCCGAAAAACGGTCAAAGGACTTCAAATACACGGAGTGAGACAGAGCAGTAAGAAAAGCAGGGAAGCCTTCCGTCAAAATGTCCCGCGGTATTTCCACACACAGCTTCATGGAATGTGACAGGTCGAAGATGACACTTCTTGTAACTAGTCAGAAAGAAATCCCTGTAGGGTTTGAATTGCCTTTGGAAACATGGAGAAAAAAAAAATGTGGAAAAACCCAAGACCCTGACTCTGTATTTCAGACTGTCGACTTGGAATCGGGTCTCAGCGTGGGGGTCTTTGATTGAGGAAGAAATCAGTTGCTGATTGCCCCACTGGAAACGCTGAATGTTCTTTGTCTTTTATTGAGGCTAAAAGGGCAGAAGAATGTTGCGCTCTCTTAGCGAGATGTCATTCAGCACACATTCCCCCTGCCCTGCCCTGGGCTTTCCAAAGAGATTACAAAGAAACTGTTTGTATGTACCAAACACAGGGGTGACGTCGGTCAATGCTAGAACAGGAACCACGTGCCACTCAGCTAGTGACACCACAGACAGTTCAGGATTCTCAGAACACTTTGGGAGGGAGCCTCAAAGTTCCACTGTTTTCAAACAAACATTACAGCAGATGGCTTCACCTTATCTTTCCCTCCCATTAATTTTTTTTTTTTTTTAGTTAGTTTTCACTTCTCTATGTTGTCTTATCCTGACTTGTATCACAGACACAACAACAACAACCACCTCCTGTTTCCTTTCTTCTGTAGGGATCACCCCAAAAGCAATGCTCTCGACTGCCCCGGGAACCTGTCACCATGTCCCATCCCATGCCTGGTAATTAAACTCTAACTGATTTATTGACTGACATCCAACAAACCCCAACCCGGTTTTTATGATCTACATATTTCCCTGGGCTAAATTCACTCCAACCACAGCCCCCACTGAAAGAGGGAGGACCGCAAGTGATAGGAAAATAAATACAGAAACCAGCTTTCATTGGCAAAGGGAGACATTTTGCAAGAGAGAGAAGGAACAGAAAACTGAGTGCAACATCTTTTTCCAACGCTGAGTTCTGGGCGCTGGGCTGGCTCCAGGGCTGGGGTCCTCAGCTCACTGGAGCGGCTTGCCCACACAAGGAGAGCTGGCAGCCAGCATCACAGCCAAGCTCAGATCTCACCTGAGGGAAGGCAGCTTTATAAAACGTCAGTGCATGGCAGGTGCCAATCCCCCACATCCTGGCAGATGTGTGGGTCTGTGAGGCCATTTCCTCCCCAGCAGCCCCCAGACAAGCTGCGCATCACCATTTGTCTCCCTAGCCAAGAGCACACTCTCGCCCCGGCGTCTGCCTCGGAGCTGTGCAGAGCTGGGTGATGTGTGAAACCTTCACAATGAGACTTTATTAAAAGACAGTCCATTATTTTTATTTCGGGTATTTCCCAAACAAGCTGAGCGCACACAGAGATAATTTAAAAATCGGGTGGCAGGTCATACGCAGGCTAATGTGGCGCGCTTTGGAAAGCAGAGGGAAGGACCATCCTCATCCAGATACCCACAGCCATGGTGTGCGACACACACAGGTACACGCGAGCACATGCCAGCTCATAATAAGGGTGATTTGAGTGACATTTAACCTTTGACTAATCGCTCTGACAAGCCAATGTACCACATGGCTACAAACCGCAGAAGCCTTTCAACATGAAGGATTAACCCTGCTGCCTTTCCCCCTAAATCTTTCTTCCTTTTCTTTCCCCTCGATTTCCTTGCACCCTTCTATTTCCTTACAGGTGGGCCTTCACTTTGCAGCAATAGATATAAAATACTCCTGATTGGGCGTATTTATGGGGCTTTTTCCTCCTTGTATTGGGTTCCAACACAAAGAAAAATGGTTTATCTCGACCATGCCTGGGCTGAACAGCAGGAGAAACTACAGCTGCCTCATCTGCTGCCTCTGAAGGAAAATTATTACAGATGAAGTGATTCTGTAATGGGAACAGCGATAGGAAAGTTTCCGTGTAAAGGATGCTCATGCAGACATGGGGGCCTGTCATTGTGATGGATCATGACACCAGTCCAGTGTGGCTGAAGCCAGTGTCTCCTCTCCTGGCCAGGGCAGGCCAAGAGGCAGGGCAGCCTTTGGAGAGCCCAACAGCATCGCCAGTATCCGATTAGAATTGGCCAGCTCTCACAGAGCGTCTCCTGTGAGCTGGTGTGACTCCCTACCTCCTTAGTGCTTGATCTGTGGGGAGTTCATTCCACGTTCAATCTAACTGTCAACAGACATTGGCTGCTTGACCTCAGTGCAGCGCACTGTGGATTCTGGTTAACCTCTCACAGAACGGGGGGCTGGCCACTCACCTCGCCAGCGGTGTGAATTTGGGAAAGGCTGAGGGTGGGTACAGCGGGAGGGGAGCTGACTCTTCCTGTACCCTGGCTTGCTTGAGCACTCTAGCAAGCCACCAAAAGGATGAAGAAAATAGAGACTGTCCCATCTATTATCTTGATGTGGAGATGGCAGGGGGCGGGGTTCCCGAGGTCTGACCAGGTGAGGGGACCATGGTACTTTCACTCTCTGGAGGTGGGTGATGCCACAGACTTCAGGAGCACCCAGCTGTGGCTTCTCTGGTACTCATCGTGGGCTTCCGTGGTGCTGGGATCTGCAGTCCCTACCTTCGAAGAGGTTACACATGGTTGTCAAGCAGACCACAGGTTTTCTCACATTGCTTTCCTTCATAAGGCTGCATATTCTCAGACCATGTCTGTGGAAGCTATTAATTAGCTTCTCAGTATTGATTCCGCTGCCGTGTGGTACCCTGCAGTCCTCCTACCATCATTTTTATCATCTGGATGAATGGAGTACCATCCGTACCTCCCCCTGTACACACATTTGCTGGTCCAAGTTTATAAAAAACCCCAGGATATGATGCTCCACCAAACACTGTTCTCTAGAAATATGGCCTACTGCTCTCCTCTGACTTTGGGGTTATTGTTGTTAAGTGCCATCTTGTCGGTTCCGACCCATAGCAACCCTGTATAGAGTTTCCAAGGAGCAGCTGGTGAGCTTGAACCACCGAACTTGCAGTTCAAACAACTTTGCAGTCTGGCGCATTAGCCCACAGTGCCACCGCAGGACCCCGACTTTGGGGTAGATGCTTTTAACTCATCATCTAGTTATGGAGATGCTGAATGTTGGAAGTTGAATAGAGGCCTGCACCTGGAGGGTTTTCTACCCAAATCTAGAAGAATGTTGTTCTTCCTGACTGTTCTGCCATTTGCAAGGGATACAATTATTTGGGATGACTAGATCTGCGAGTACATATGTGTTTAACAGGAATATGATAATGCATGGATATATTCATGAAAGTGCTCCAATTTTATCATTCATTGTTCATTTCCTTAACTTATTCAACAACTATCAGTGAATCAACTGGGCCTGGAAAAAAACAAGTACAATTATTTATGTCCTCAGGGATCTCAGGGCTATCCTTGTACTGGATCATGGTCAAAACATCTAGAACTGTGGTTTACACACTGGATTATTTAGATCCGTCTTATTGCCTAGTTTCCATTTTCTTGTTATTACTGTTGATGGCTAGCTTCGACTTCACCCTAGGCTCCTGGTGACCTGATGACCAATGAAAGGAAACACAGATGGCTTTCAGATCAGACCATTGTGATGCATGGGGCTTTTATTAGCTGGTTTTCCGAAGTGGATCTCCAGGCCTAAACCATCTAGTCTGGAAGCTTCTCTGAAGTCTGTTTAGCATCATAGTAATACACATACATCCGCAGACAAATGGATGGTGGTTGAGTGGAACTTAAATTTGGTTGCCTATATCCTGTAGATTGGAGTCCTGGTGTGTTGCTGTGGGTTAATGCACTATACTGCAAAGTCTGTTTGATCTGAAAGACCAGCAGTTCAAGCTCCCCGGCTGCTCCTCAGTGCTCAGCAACAGCAATCCTACAGGTCAGTACAGACGGGTTTTATTTGGTTAGAGGAAGAGCCATGTGCATGTATAATTCATCCTATAACTGAGATATGGAATCTTGGTGTGGTGCTGCAGGTTAATGCTATGGACTGCAAAATCCATTTGATCTGCAAGGTCAGCAATTCACTGTCACTAGTCACTCCTCAAAAACCCTATACAGAGTCACTATGGGTCTGTGACCCCCGCCATGGGCCAAGACACTGTGAGCGTGTTTCAAGAGCCATGTGTATTGTCTTCTTTCTCTGCTCCTCTGTACAGGCTGTGGGTCTTGGAGCTGGCACACCTTCCACTGCACTGACCTCACTGCTTGTCACACCTGTGCCATACCTTGCTCTCCTCCTCACCTTGGCATACCTAAGCATCTTCTGGAGCACCTCAGAGAGGCTATTTGGTACTTCCCACCTGAATGGTTTCCCAGGAGTGGACCACCTACTTTTCCGTAACTGAGCTTCATCCATTTCCTCCTACCTGTTTACCAAGATTCATTCTTTGAGTGGGCAAGCAGCTTCCTACAGTAAGACTCCTGCCTTCTCCCTGTCAAACCCAAGCTTTTTCCCTTCTAAGAACTGCATTCTATTTCGGTCAAGTAATTCAGGTGCAAATCTTATTTACATGGCTAGACTTAAAGTATCTGGAGGGCAGGTATGTGGTGGCTGTGGAGAGCTCCTTTCTTGCACGTACTTGGCACCAGAGCAGCGTGCCTACCGCACAGCGAGCGCAGGACAGTGTTAATGTGTTGTTGTTAAGTGCCGTCAAGTCAGTTTCTGTCCATAGTGACCTTGTATAGGTTTTCCAAGGATCAGTTGGTGAGAGCTATTGTTTTTGTGTGTTGCCATTAAGTTAGTTCCCACTACGTCATGTATGTCAGAGTAGAGCTGCACTCCAGAGGGTATTCAATGGCTGATTTGCCAAAACTAGATGGCCATACTTTTCCTCGGGGTGGACTTGTAGCGCCAACGTCAGTTAGCAGTCGAGTGGCTTAACCATAGGTACACCCAGGACTCAAAAATGTTTATAGCCAAGTGAACTCATGCGTACATATACTCACATACTTCAATTTTCTCTCTCCGAACTTCATTTCTAACATGTCGCATTACAGCCAATAAATCCATCTAATTTTCATTCAAGGTATCCCTTCTCTTCTCTCACAGGAGAGTAGGAGTGACGAGGTGGCAGTCTGCTCACACTCAACAACTTCCTGGGACTCTCATTTCTACTCTGACTATATACTACTCTTATTTTTGGAAGGACACCATGAGACCCCAGTCTCAGTAATGTTTGACCATGAAGGATGTTATAGGAATGAAGATTGCAAGTGATCAATGTGGTACAAGATTGGAAAGAGAGTGCAAACTAAAAAAGGGACCTTAGCTGAATGGGGGAGGCAGGAATAACTCTGGGCCTTGGGTCTGATTGCGAAGGAGTTGTCAAGCAGGGATGTTTATGTTAAACTCTTAGAAGCCATTTTGAAATGTAGGAAGCATATAAGGATTTATGGCTTGTGCAGGTCACTCAAGCCAATGGTACTATTTGTTAGACAGGCACTTGGGACCCTGCTAACTATTGTGACTGAAAAGAGAATGATTAACTGCTTTCCTGAGCTTTTGCAGGAAGCAATTCTAGTCACATTTCAAGAATCACAGGGTATGCCAAAAATCAAAATTTGCCTTTTCTTGTTTCTATTAGATTTACTCTTTGACTGTATTTAAAAATCACCTAAAACACTTTTAGCTGCTACAAATGCCTCCTCTCAGGTCATTTACAGAGACCCCAGCGATCTGGAATTGCTCAACTGTTAGAAGCTCAGAATCTTACCTGTTTCCATCTTGGATCTAAATTTCCCCCTTTCTCTCTTTTTCAATAAGAGAATATAGATGAACAAATCTTCCTTATTGGCTTCAAATTGGGATTTTCAATCAATGGATTTGTCACAGAAGGTCAGGATAAAAAAAAAAAAAGACAGTTGGATAGCATTTCATAAAAGGAGATTACAGTCAAGGAAGACTCCCCGTGGTGAGGAGGAAAAAACCATTGTTCAAAACCTGGGGCGTAGCCAAATGTCCTAGATTATTTATATCTTTTGTTTTTCAGAATGACTGGAGAGGTGGAAGGGTTAGGTTTAGAAAGAGAGATAGTGGATATTGTTGGTGGAAGGCACTCGGACTGTTGGAAGAGAGAAGTTGAAAGAGAAAGCACAGAAACCAAGGCCGTAGGTGCAGGAGAGTTTCATTCAGGCTCCTGGTGTACAATGGCCCTTTTCTGGGTCAACAGATCCTACTACTCCGCATTGTGTGTGATGAAGACACAGATGCATCTGCACACAGACATGAGTTTGTAAGTCATTTTACGATCACTCATTTGTGGCTTGCAGTTGAATCCAGAAAAGACTGGATAAACGTTTTACTGTTACTTCCCCCATTTACTCATGACACCATGTTTGTTGTAAGGTGTTATCTAGGCAGTTTTGATTCATGGTCAAACTGTGCACAACAGAACAAAACACTGCCAGGTCCTACGCCATCCTCACAAGCATTGTTTCAGCCACTGTGACAGCCCATCTCATTGAAGGACTTCTGTTTTGCTCTACCCTCTGCTCTACCAAGCCTGGTGTCCTTCTCCTGAAACTGCTTTTTCATGATCACTTGTCCAAAGAATTTGATGCGAAGTCTAGCCAGTTTCATTTCTAAGACAGATTCCAGCTGTACGTCTTCCAAGACATATTTATTTGCTTTTCTGGAAGACATGTTACTTTCAATATTCTTCGCCAACACAATAATTCAAATGCATTGACTCTTCTGAGGTCTTCCTTATTCATTATGTAACTTCCATATGCGTATACGATGATTAAACATACATGGGCTGTGTCAGGAACACTTTAGTTCTCACCGCACATCTTTACATTTAAACACTTTAAAGAGGTCTATTGAAGGAGATCTGCCCAATGCAGGAAGTCATGTAATTTCTTGGCTACTGTTTCCATGGGTGTTGATGGTGGATCCAAGTGAAATGAAAACATAGACAATTTCAGTATTTTATTGACTATGCAAAGGCATTTGATTGTGTAGATCATAAAACAGTATGGGTTATATGATGAAGAATGGGAATTTCTGAACATAGGGAAGCTTTCCATAGAACAAGAGACAAGCATTTGACCAGAACAAGGGGATACTGTGTGTTGTTTCAAGTTGGAAAAGATATGTGTAAGTGTTGTTTCCTTGACTTTAGCATACCTTATTCTTATTGTCCCCAGTTCCTATCTTTTATAGCAAATTAAAAAACTCTCTGTGATCCCAAATCCTTATTCCTCCAATATCTGGATCCGTTTGTAAATAATTTAAGGCTTGGAACATAATGGAGTAAACGCCATGCTCCTAACATTGTATGAGGTTGCTGTTGTTAAGTGCCATTGAGTCAGTTCTGACTCATAGTGACCTGGTTGAGTTTCTAATGAGTGACTGGTAGATTGGAAGCATTATCTTGTGGTTAGTAGTCCAGAACTGATCCTACGGCACCATACCAGAACTCTAACATTATATGAGTGGGCTTCAAAAACCTTGTGGAAAAAAAGGAATGAAAGGAGAATGGATTTTTTTCCATGAACATTCTCATATTTGGAAAACAAGTTGGAAAAACTTAAACTACTTAATTGAGTCAATCATTTATTTTGAAATCACTCCCTTTCCCCAAAGCCACTGTCCTTTATAAAGCAGGAATAAGTTCTGACTCTTCACTCCCTGCCAGACCCTAGGGTTTGTTTTAGAAAACAAGAACTGAGTCTGTTCAAGGCTCAGAAAAATCAATGTAAAGGTTATGCAGTGGGTCCTAGATTTTCTGCACCAGAAGGCTTGGGGAGATAAAGCAGGAGGGGACATAAGATCAGAAATGATCATGAGTGATAATATGAAGGGATAATGCAGAGAGCTATCTTCTTTGTGGGAGAGAAAACTGAACAAACATGTATCATGTTATATATGTTGTGGCTGTTGTGGCAGTTCTGGCTCATAGCAACCCTGTATAGGATTTCCGAGAAGCAAACTGGTGGCTTTGAGCTGCCAAATTTGTTGTTCAAAGTCTTGTACTTATCCTACAGTACCTTCCCAGGAGTCCACGTTGCATGTAAGTAAGTGAAAATATGTTCTTTACTCATTAGAGTAAAGAGTTTCTGAAAATTGTCAGTGTGTGTGTGGGTATGTTTTTTCAGCCAATGGTTTCCTTCAGAAGACAGAGCACAATGGTGAGGAAACCTATCCTTACATCTTATTCACTTAGAGATCTCTGAGGAGATTAACCTAACTGATGTCTCAAATGGTGACCCTTCCCACACCCATCTCTTCTCAGTTCTCACTGGCAGATATTCCATTTTTGTATAAAGATATAGCCCCCCTTAGCATGGGGAAATGGTTGTGGTGTGGTGTCTATTGCAAAGATGAACTTCTTTGCAAAAAACTTCCTTTGACCTTCGGGAAGAACCATACATAATTTTGGTTCGCCTCCCATGTTGACACTCCTTTCAGTTGACCCCAAATGTAGGGTAAAATCTATCCAGTCTCATGATATTGTGAAGAAGAAGTGAGATGCTGAACAGTTCACGGAAGTGAGACCTTTTCCATGAGGTGGTGGACAAACATGGGGTCCAGATTGCCTTTCTTCGGGAAGCAGTACTGTCCTCCTGAAGTGTGGTGCATAACCCCCATGGAAGTTTCTGGAATCCCAGGGGCTGATCAGCAGTCAGAGCAGCATGCTGTTACCCCTGCCCTGAGTGTGGGGAGGAACATGAGACAGAGACAATACCCATCAAAGATCACTCAGGAACTGTCATGAGATGATCGAGGCTCCTGGCTGCTGCTGGTGTGAGAAGCCATCCTCACCATGCTGTGTTGGTGTTGCCCAGCTTTCTCCACCACGCAATAACCTCTCAACTGTGACTGTAGTTTGTTCATCCTATTACTGGAATCCACAAACTACTGAAAAAACATTTTAATGAAATGTTCTTGTTCTTGTTGTTGTTGGTTGTTGTTGTTGTTGTGTGCCGTGGAGTCGGTTCCGACTCATAGTGACCCTGTACAGGGTTTCTGAGGCTGTAAATCTTTACGGGAGCAGAAAATCTCATATTTCTCCCGTGGAACAGCTGGTAGTTTTGAACTGCTGACCTTGTAGTTCGCAGCCTGATTGGTAACCGCTGCGCTAACAGTTCTTGTTGGTAGGTGTCATCAAGTCATTTCCGACTCATAGCAACTCTGTGCACAACAAAATGACCCACTGCCTAGTTTGTATCAACCTCACAATTATTGTTATGTTGAATGAAATAAGAGAGGTTAAATTTAAGCATATGTCCCAGTAGGTCAAAATCTAGGAGAAAAAACATGGCCTTTTGGATAAACTGCCCTAGAGAGTATTAGAAACAGGATGTCAACATATTGTATTTTGACCTATACTCTTTTTTCCCACAAATCTTAAAATGTTTTGGTTTTGTGACACACACACATGCACACACATGCACATACACTTCTATTTTAGGGCCATCTACTCTTTGATTGGAGTCCTGGTGTGGCACTGCAGGTTAATGCGCCAGACTGCAAAGCTGTTTGAACTGCAAGGTCAGCGGTTCAAGCTCACCAGCTGCTTCTCAGAAACCCTATACAGGATTGCTATGGGTTGGAATGGACTCAATGGCACTTCACAACAACAACAACAACTCTTTGATTTAAAAACAAGTTATAAAGCTATACTTTTTATATTCCTTTAGTATTTCAATTTATAAAGCTAGCATAGTGAGTCACAAGTTGGGCTACTAACCATAAGGTCAGCAGTTCAAATCTACCAGCTGCTCCATTGGAGAAAAATGAGCCTTTCTGCTCCGACTACAATTTACAATTTACAGAAATTCTATGCAGGCTCACTATGAGTTAGAACCAACTCCATGGCACACCACCACTACAAAGGGTTATTTTATTTTTGTTATTAGGTGCCATCAAGGTGGTTTCTTCTCATAGTGACCCTCTGACCAATAGAATGGAACAATGCCTGGCCCTGTGTAATCCTTACAAAGGTTGTCATGTTTGAGCCCATTGTTGCTGCCACAGTGTGAATGCAACTCATCGGGGGATCTTCCTCTTTTTTGACGATGCTCCTCTTTTATAAACATGGTGTCCTTCTCTAGGAACTAGTTCTTCCTGACAACATATTCAAAGTACATGAGACAAAGTTTCACCATTCTTGCTTCTAAGGAGCATTCTGATTGGACTTCTTTTAAGACAGATGAGTTTGTTTTTCTGGCAGTCCATGGTACCTTTAATATTCTTCAATAAAGGATCACAGGTCTGTATAATGATTAGTCTTTTCCAATAAATTGGTGATAGTTTAGATCCCCATTCATATGAGCATCAATTGTTTGAAATAAACTCTTAATGTGATATATGTCTATCTATCAAGGGATCTGTGGTAGAAATGGGAAAATGGAGCAGAGATGGGCAGCATCATGGGCAGGGCCCACAAGTCAGTCTGGATAGTACTCCATACAATGTAACATGCACAGAAACTTCAGGGTCATGGTCAGGCATGGACAAAGCCACATATAGAGTTACAGTGGTGCTAAGCACACAGTCATAACAGTGTCTCTTGTTGGCCATGAGCAAAGCGACTGTCCAGTCACAGTAGTGTCACATGTTGGTCATGGGCAGCTCTACAATCACTGTCAAATTTGTCACATGCATCATGTGTGTACAGCCACAGTAGTGTCACACCATGACTGGAGCACACAGGTAGAGAGTTTGACTTGAAATTTGTGTGAGGTTAATTTAAATATATTAATTCCAGCCCTCTGTTAAACTGCTGCCTATTTATGAGATTTATGTAATCTCTTGAGAGATGTACGTATTACATAATTTATTTTGCAATATGTTGATTGTATTCATGTTGTGCTCATACCCACAGTACCTGAATTTCCAAGATACTAGTGTTTGGAGTTATGATGCAATGTAGACATTGCTTTATCAAAGGAAAGAAAGGCTAAGCTTGTTGTTTTTAGATGTTTTTGTGTGGGTTTCAACTCACAGTGGCCCTAGGCATAACAGAACAAAACACCACTCAGTAGCACCCTAATAATTGTCACTATGCTTGGGCCTATTCTTTCAGACACTGTGGTAATACATCTGTTTGAGCCTTTAAAAAAAAAAAAAAATGTTAATACTCCATTTTACCAAACATGATATCTTCTCTAGGGACTGGTCCCTCTTGATAACATGTCCAAAGTGAGAGAGAGAGAGAAGTCTCAACATCTGTGCTTCTGAGGAGCATTCTGATTGTACTTCTTCCAAGACAGATTCTTTTGTCTTTCTGGTGGTCCCGGGTATGTTCACTAGGCTTCACCAACACCATAATGCAAAGGCGTCAACTCTTCTTCTGTCTTCCTTATTCATGATCCAGCTTTCATATGCATATGAGACAGATTTTTTAAAAAGGGCAGATACCAGTTACAAAAAAAAACAAAAAAATGTCAGGAGAACTTCTTGCAATGCGGGAATAGTTCTATAAGGATTTGGTGCTTTGTGGAACTCAATACCAATTGATATCAAAGTTGGTATTGCTTTAGGAAAACAATTCTTGTGCTCTCCGCTAAACCACCCTAAGAGCAGGTGTAACAATGGCAGGTCACTGGTAGGATCTCTAGTTGTCAGGTGGAATTCCTGGGGGTGTCTCCTTCCAGCCCCTTCTTCCATTTGCCAAATTCCAACATCCTCCTCAATGTGGTTCCTAAACAAAAAAAGGGTTATGCTCTTCTCAACCTTTAGCTCTTGTTTTTGTCTTTCCTGATGCCTTGTTTATATCCATTACTTCAATAAACATTGACTGAATTCTGGAAGTCCTGGTGTGGCGTTGTAGGATATGCACTGGAAAAGGCAGCTCAGTTTGAACTGCAAGGTCAATGGTTCAAACTCATCAGTCCCTGGGAAACCTTATACAGGGTAACTATGATTCAAAATCAACTTGAATATATATATATATATATTGCTTTTTTAGTTGGTTTGAAATGATACATCACTGTGGTTTTAATTTGCACTTTGTTAATGACATGATCATGATGCTGAGGATCTTTTCATTACTTATTGTCATTCGTACATCTTCTTTGGTTAAATTTCTATACCAACTTTTTACTTCTATTTTGATTAGGTTGTTGGTCATCTTATTCAGGGCTAAGAGTTCTTTGTATAGTCTGGGTACAAGTCCCTCATCAGGCATGGGTTTTTGCTAATATGTTCTCCTAATCCGTTCGCTAACTTTTCATTTCTTTAGTAGAGTCTTTTAAGCACAAAGGTTGTGAATTTTTGGATATCTGTTTCACTTTGTTTGATGGCTCCTAACTCAATCCTGATGTGACATTGAAGGATAATGCAAAGGACTGTAAGGTCAGTTTGAACCTCAAGGTCAGTAGTTCAAACCCATCAGATGCTCCTAGGAAACCCTAGACAGGGTTGATATGAGTCAGAACCAACTCCATGGCACTTAACAATAACAACAACTAACTCTCAGGTAATTTTCTTGCATGGTGGTATGGATCAGTACTCTGCTAAGTCTTCGAGGGAGACCATCTTCAGATCCTGGGGTTCTCTCACTCTGCCACTCTCTCTTAACTGGAACTGTTTCATACAACTTGGATTCGCATAGTCTCCTCTAAAGCTTGTTTGTGGGCCATAGCCTGACCATTGTCTCCTGACAATCTCTGGGGCTGCCTTGGCACTTAGTAGCTTTGTCTCTCAAGAATCACTGTCCTCTGTTGCCTGGTACTCAGTTTCTTTAAGACTTCTCATCCATTTTCCTATTTTTAATTTAATTGGATGTAATATTCTTATTGCTTTGGTGGGAGGCTAAATAGGTCTATGTCAGTTCATCTTAGTCAGAAGTAGAAGTTGACAGGACAACATGAGGTTGAGGTCCGAATGGCAGAAGGTATGGAGTCATGTGCTGATGAAGAGAAAGCTGAGATCTAAAAGGCCAGGAGAACCACTCTGATCCAGAAAGACAGCCTGACATAGAAAAGACCTAGATGGGAACACATCTGCTACATTTAGAAACAGGCCAAAGGGCTGGTGTCCTGAATCGTGATGTTGGAGAAGATGAGATGGAAGAGATAAGCAGGCTAAAGACATAAAGAGCCTTGTATGTCAAGGTAAAATGACCAGATTATATTGGAAATGCATTGGCATGCTAAGTAATATGGATTGTAGCTTCCTTCCCAGACTTGTGCCCTGTGTCTGCCTGCTGTTGGTTTTGCTGGATCTTAGAGCTCTATTTTTGCGTTGTTCCATGATGTTCAGCTTTGTTTACTCCATCTCTTTATATTGTTCCTATTGCTTTGATGATAGAATATGTCCATCTCTCAGGCCTTAAGGAATGCTG
This sequence comes from Chrysochloris asiatica, assembly GCF_000296735.1. Classification (NCBI taxonomy): domain Eukaryota; kingdom Metazoa; phylum Chordata; class Mammalia; order Afrosoricida; family Chrysochloridae; genus Chrysochloris; species Chrysochloris asiatica. The sequence goes on along the minus strand of NW_006408801.1, from coordinate 1,613,140 downwards.
AGAATGCCAGACTAACTTCATGGCAGTTCCCATTCTCTTCTTCATTCATACACACACCATGATGGACTAAGGCTAAGTCAAGCAAACAGCAGAATAAGGGCAAAGATAATAGAGGAAAACACTTTCTGACATTGTTGTTGGTTCCTGTTGAGTTGGCTCTACTTATTGGTCGCCGCTGTATGTAGAACACTATGAATTCTTGCCAAGCCCTGGGCCATCATCATAAGCATTGGACTATTTGAACCCATAGTGCAGCCACGATGCCAACCCACCTCATGGAAAGTCCCTGTAGTTTCACTGAGCTCTTCACTTTGCTAAACAGGGTGTCTTTTTCTAGTAATTGATCTTTCTTGATGACACGCCCAGAACTAGGAGAGATGAAGTCTCACCAGCTTCGTTTCTAAGGAGCATAATGGCTGTCCAAGACTTATCTATTCATTCTTCTAGAAGTTCATGGTCTACTCAATAAACTTTGCCAACACCATAATTCAAAGGCATTAATCCTTCTCTGGTCCTCTGGTCTTCCTTATTCATTGTCCACCTTGTACATGCAATATACTATCATTGTCCACCTTGTACATGAAAATACTATCATTTGGGTCAGGTGCAACTTAGTTCTCAGTGACATCTTTTCTTTTAAATACTAAAACATTGATGTTCAATACTCTTTTCCAAAGACATTTTTTCATGGAGAAGAGAAGCATCAGAGATATGGACACAGGGGTCTACCTGGGCCTTTGGGCCTCCTCCCTCATGAGTTTGGTAGCTCCACTGAAAGAACTTGGCTAGAACTGAAATCCTTTACAACCATGGACTTAGTACTATTGCTATCCTAGGGTGTGTCTTCCTCAGAACCTCTCCTGGGAAGAAAATTGTTACATGGACTCAGCATGGCAAGGTTTTGTTTGCAAGTTTGTTTTCTTTGGTGTGCAATGAGTAGGACTATGTCTTAATGGTCTCCAGGCTATAACTGTACCATGTTGTTGTTGTTGTTGTTGTTATGTGCCATTGAGTCGGTTCCGACCCATAGCGACCCTGTACAGGGTTTCCTAGGGTGTAAGTCTTTACGGGAGTAGAAAGCCTCATCTTTCTCCAGCGGAGCGGCTGGTAGTTTCGAACCGCTGACCTTAAGGTTCGTAGCCTGATTCGTAAACACTACACTACCAGAGCCATGTTAGATAGAAGTTTTTATCCCTGTCAATTCTGGTTATTTTTTCCTAATAAAAATGTCAATACACAATACGTCACTTTGCCTTTTCCTTTCCAAGCCATGCCTCTATCCCATCACAGTTTATGATTGCTTCTGTTAAATAGCTGCAACTTGCCAACTGTCACCTCATGCTTAGAAGTTCTAAGATTAGACAAAGACCCAGTAATGTGAGTTCTGTTAATTAAAAATTTGTGGGTGTATTGTCAGTCAAAGACAGTGTGGTCTGCATATTTTCCACACAACGTATTTTCCCAGCTACCAAAGACTTGTTGATCTAGAGATCTTTTTATGCATGTTGGCCACACAAAATTCAAAAGTTCTAAAATAAAGTCTCCACTTACAGCAGCTGTCCAATAACCATCACCCACTCTGGGGCAGCTCTCACGAGTTATCACTGCCATCTTGGATTTTAGTCGGTTAGATACGTAACCTGCAGTCTCACAGAGACACAAGAAGAGATGCGCTCATTACCACAAAGCAGCAGTGTGAAGAGTAGAGGGGACAAGAAGGAAAGACTGAAGAAAGGAATGGGAAAAAAAAGAGGGCACCAAAGATGAGCCCTGCAAACCTTATATGATCTGGTGACCACAGCAGAGTAAGAAAAAAGCCATAATTCTTTGTTTCTCTGACTCACAAAATACTCTCTTCAGCATGTGGTGGAAAACAGGCTTCTCAACATCCAATTTCGTTCGGGTTTGTCACTTTCTCTCCTCAAGAATAACTAAGTTTATAACGATTCCTTTTCCTCCTGGGCTTCTTAATCATGATAACTGGTATAGGTCCCCCCTCCACTCATCTTCACCTCCTCAGAAGCCTATTTGTCTTGCGCCCCCACCCCACCCCCCTGGAAAGAACAACTTTTATAAGGCAATCTGTTGTAATCCCGTCAATTTTCTTTTGGTGTGCCCTCCAGAGGGGCATTCTGAAGGATTTACTCTTGAAGAACAAGAGCTGACTGCACACCAGGCATGTGGGCTGAACACCTCAGAGCCACATCCAGCTCAAATCAGGGTCTTTGTCTATCGGTTCTCTTCATTCAGGTCTTTGCATTTTCTCTCTGCACTCATTTGACTTTGAAATATCAGTTTGATTAGCATCAAGTCACCAAAAGATCAAAATGGTGGCTGAAACCCTGGTCCCTGCTAGTTGTGAAGGATATTGTCTGATGATCACATCAGATGAAAAGAAATGTAATGCTTACACAATTTCAGTTTGCTCAGAGGCACCTAGATCAAGAATATCCCTTGTTTTCCATCCTTTAGAGGTATGGATTATCTACAATCTTACTGATTATGATTCAACTTTATTATTCTAAAGAAGTGAAGGCAAAGAGACTCTGTACAATATTTCTCAATTAAAGCTAATCTTTTTTTAAATGTTTTATTGTGAATTATATGATAGTTTACATGGGAGAACTTTAGTTTTACATTCATTCCATCGTATGTCATCTCACTGCCATGGTTCCAATCCCCTCCATGCATCATCAACCACCCAAAGGGTATATCCCAGAAACCCGCCCCCTACACTTTCCCCTCCTCCCCCCAGTTTTCGGCCCACAGTCCCTTTCCCTCTCTGGGTCCAAAGTCCCCAGTCGCTTCATCACTCCACGTCATCATCTCTGTCTCCATCTCAGGCATCTCTGTTTTTCTGGGCAGGGTCCCGCTCTCGGCTCTTCTCCGTTGATGGTCCCAGAGGCCTCCGCTCCTATCCTGGAGAATTAATCACTCCTTGTTACAAAACTTCCACCCTTGCATTTCCAACCCTCATAATCCGTCCTGATAAGCATTATTCACTACAGTATCACGAGTTACCCATCTGTATCTCCTAATTAAAGCTAATCTTGTTGATGTCAATTTCACAATAATAAGAATATTTAGAATCTCAGAATTGTAAGACACCTTAAAGGTCTACCTAATCACCCATCTTTGCTTGAACATCTCTGGTGTCAGGAAACTCACTACTTTTTCATTCAGTCTGTGGATACTTTTCTCTATTGGAAAGTTTTCCTCACCTGGAACTGATATTTACCTCCTATTAGTCTCCATGGACTCTGGTTGTGATGCTGTAGGATAAGCACTGGACTGCAAGGCTGGCTTGAACTGCAGAGATGAAGGTGCAAACTCACTCTTTGAAAATCCTATACAGGGTTACTGAGTCATAACTGACTCCAAGTCCCTTAACAGCAACAAATACAGTTTCCATAGGACCCCTGGTGGTGCAGTGGTTAAGCACTCAGTTGCTAACTAAAAAGTCAATAGTTTGAACTCACCAGTCACTCCACAAGAAAACGATGAGGTAGTCTGCTTTCCTAAAGACTGCAACCTTGGAACTCTAAGGGACCTTCCTTCTCTGTTCTACAGAGTTTATGAGTTGGAATCGACTGAACAGCTATGAGTTTATAGTATCCATATTTCTTGCCTTGAATTCAACAATGCTTCTCATTTGGTCCCAGAAAGTATTCTCTTACTTTTCTCAAACCACTTTGCTTCCCACATGGTATCAACAGGCTACCGTAACCTTGTCCTGTGCTATCCAGAGCCCACACTTGTTCTTCAATGTTTTCATTGCCCATGGAAGGCTGAGTAATCAAGGGTCCAGGATGATATCCACATCCTAGTATTGGAAACCTGTGAATGTGTTATCATACATGGAAAAAATGGGCCTTGCAGATGTCAAGGGTGTTAAGATTAGAAGACTACCCAAGGTTATCCAGGAGGGCTTAATATAATCACATGGGTCCTTATTAAGAGAGTGTAAGAGGATCGGAGACAGAGAAGGAATGGAGATGATAGAAATGGAGGAAAGAAAGAGAGAAGGACATTCAGAGACAGTTACAGAGAGAGATAAAAGAAAAAGACACAGAAACAAGGACAGAGATAGAAAAGAAAAATAGAAGAAAAGAAAGAGAGAGAAAAACAGAAATATTGCTGTTAAATGCCATCGAGTCCATTCTCACTCATAATGACCACACCTAGGGTTTCCAAGGAGTGTCTGGTAGGCTTGAACTGTCAGCCTTGTGGTTAGCAATCTAGTGTTTATCCTACAGCACCACACCAGGACTCCAACAGATAGACAGAAGAGACAAAGAGATAGAGATTAACATATATAGAGAGATACACAGACACACACAGAAGACACCAAGAAAAAGTGAAAAGAGGAAAGGAACTCAGAGAGAGATAGCAAAGAGATAAAAGAGAGACAGAGAAAGGAGCGACAGAGAGAGGGAGATTTGAGCTGAAGAAAGGCAAGAGAATCCAAGAAAAGCGGGAAACCTATGAAAGGGTAAGGGAGCCTGCTCTCTCTCAAGCCTCCAGCCACAACACAGCCCCACTGAGCCCTTGAAATGAGTGTTTCTGACATCAAAACAACAAGATCCCACTCTTGTCTTGTTTTAAGTCTCTAAGTCTGCAGGGATTTGTTACAACAGGCACAGAAAGCCAATACATATCAGAGAAACTTTCCTCTCCTTCTGCTTGACACGGTTCAGCCTCCTCCCTCCAGACCCTGTGTGTTTGTGAGACCACCATCACTGCATGGCATAATCTCTGCCTCTTGTAAGTTGTACTTGGACAACTCTCTAAGTACTATGTTAATTTAACATCTTCCTATTTATGTGGCCTTCCCAACCTGATCATAGCCTCACTGGACACTAGTCCTTGAAATTCCTGCCTTTGCTGTTCATCTGGCACTGAATACTGACCTCAATCACACTTCATCACCTTTTGTTCTTCCACCACCACCAAACCCTCCACCAGTTGGCCCACGAGGATTTCATTTTATGTAGTCAAAATACCAATTTCACATCCAAGATTTTCAGCTGACATATTAATGACATTTACTTCACCTGCTACCACCTGAATATTCTTCCCTGGACATGCTCTTGGGGCTGACCAATGCCATCAAAATCTTAGAAAATCACCACTACTAAAGGAGGTGGGGCCTGATGGTAGATCGGGGAGAAGTGCAGTGAGGATCTCCAGCAGCAATGACACAGAATGCTGGATGAAGCAGGTTCAAGGGACGGCCCCAGAACTCTGAACCACATAAAAAATAATATTTAGAAAGTTTGAAGGCTTACAGAAAGTGGAATTTTTAGTTGTTGTTGTTGTTATTAAGTGCCATCAAGTCAGTACTGATTCATAGAGACCTTATGCACAGCAGAACGAAACACTGCTCCATCCTGGGCAAACCTCACTACCACTGCCACGCTTGAGTCCATCAATGCTGCCACTTGGCAAATCCATCTTCTTGGGGGTCTTCCTCTTTTTCACTGACCCTCCTCCACCTTACCAAACATGATATCCTTCTCCAGCAACTGGTTCCTCCTGACAATATGTCTGAAGTATGAGAGATGATGTTTAGCCATCTTGGCCTCCAAGGAACACTCTGACTGCACTTCTTCCAAAACAGATCAATTGGTTCTTCTGGAAGACCACGGCACTTTCAATATTTTCCTCCAACAACATAACTCAAATGCAACAATTCTTCTATGGTCTTCCTTATTCACTGTCCAGCTTTCACATGCATATGAAGTTTGAAAATACCATGGCTTGTGTCAGGCACGCCTTAGTCTTCAAGCTGACATCTTTGCTCTTCAACACTTTAAAAAGATCTTGTGCGGCAGATTTACCTAATGCAGTACAACATTTGATTTCTTGACTGTTGCTTCCAAGAGTGTTGATAGTTGATCCAAGAAGAATGAAGTCCTTGACAACGTCAATCTATTCTCCGTTGATAGGAATGCTGTTTATTTGTCCAATGGTGAGGGTTTTTATTTTCTTTACATTGAGATGCAATCCATACCGAAGACTGTGCTCTTTGATCTTCCTCAGTAAATGTTTTAAGTCCTCTTCACTTTCAGCAAGCAGGGTTGGATCATCTGCATATTGCAGGTTGTTACTGGGTCTTCCTCTAATCCTGATGCCATGTTTTTCTTCATATAACCCAGCTTCTTGGATTATTTGCTCAGCATACAGGTTGAATAAGTATGGTGAAAGAATACAACCCTGTCACACACCTTTCTTAATTTTAAACTATTCAGTGTTCCCATGTTCTGTTCAAACAACTGCTTCTTGGTCCAAGTACAGATTCCTCATGAGCACAATTAAGTGTTCCAGAATACTCATACCTCACAATGTTGTCCATAGTTTGTCATGATCCACACAATTGAAAGCCTTTGCATAGTCCATAAAGCACAGGTAAACATCTTTCTGATATTCTCTGCTTTCAGCCAAGATCCATTGGACATCAGCAATGATATCCCTTGTTCCACGGCCTCTATTGAATATGGCTTAAACCTCTGGAAGGTCTCTGTCAATGTATGCTTGCATTGGAAACAAAAAATCTAGTGCATTTGGATCCTTCAGCCTCAGTGGCTTCTGGAGCAGCCATCTTGGCTGAGACTAGTGGGGGAAGGTTCAGAGCCACTGCAGACTGACATCTGATGGATGCCAGAGATATAGGTGCTGACATTCTTTCTTTGCTGTATCTTTTTATTGGTCTCTTGGTGTCTGCACACCTCCATTCTGGTGACTAGAGGGGGTTCCTGAGCCAGTGTATACCCACCCACCACCAGAGGGTTCTACTATGCGTGAGCACAGATCTCCTCAAAACTGAACAGTTTCCACTTAAAAGCAAATGGCAGCACAAAATGACCACAGCTGGCCCTGAAAAGTTTATCACTAGGAAAAAGGCCTGAACAGAGGAGGTAGAGCAGAGAGACACAGACTAAAAAGGAAATAGAGAGAAAATTAAATCCTGAGTTATGTCATAACGACCAACATTGTTGTTGTTGTGAAGTGCCATCAAGTCAGTTCCAACACATAGTGACTCTGTATAGGGTTTCCAAGGAGCAGTTTGAAACGACCAACATTAGCATCTTGACATTTCTCAGGCAGCCTTGCAGGAAAGAAGCTGAGAGAAGGACATTAAAGTCATGCTCATATTTGCCTGTAGAATTTTTTTTTTTCTCTCTTCACTCTTTTCTAAGATTATAGACTACAGTATCCAAACTGTCTTTTTTGCTGTTGCTTTTTTGTTTTTTTGATCTCCTCTTTACTATAATGGGGCTCTTTCTTTCCCTATATTATTCAAGAAGAGACAGCATTTGCAGTTATATAGTCAAGCTACAATCATACCCTATAAAATCCCACAATGCAGGCAAGAACCAGTACCAGCTGCCATACACCAGGTGGGCAGTCAACACCTTTACTCTGAGTTGAATAATAAGAAGAGTTAAAGAAAAAGGAAGCCCATCTCCTGATCACATTTACCTGGAGGCAATCAGAAGCATAACAAAATACCATCATACATTCATCTACGGATTAAGGTCACACCTAACTACTGAATATGCTAAAGAAAAAGACGACCATCTCTGGATATGTCCAGAAACAAGATAAAGTGATGGAGACAAATGAGCTGGAGGCCAATCTAGACTTCATATTGGAAGAAGGGCAGGCAGGTTTGGAAATGCCTGAGAAGGAATTCAGAAAAATGATAATAAAATGCATGAAAACACTTTAGAGAGAGGACTTGAGAAAAATAAGGAAGAAGCCAGGAAAGCACTATAGGAACAATCAAATAAGATAGATATAGCATTGGAAACAATTCAAAACCTACAAAAAGAGGTCCAAATAATTAATAACAGAATATCAAAAATGGAAAATACACTGAAAAGGCAAAAGAGTAGAATTCAATAGATGGAAGCCAGAACTAGTGAACTTGAAGACAAATCTCACAATCTTACTAAAATAGAAGAGCAAGCAGAAAAAAGGATAAAAAAAAAATCTGAAGACGGTCTAAGATTCATGTTAGACAACATGAAGAGGAATAATTTAAGCATTATCGGCATTCTGAAACAGGAAGACTCACACAAGTCCTCAGAAGAGATAGTTGAAGAGCTGCTGGAAGAAAATTTCTCTAACATCCTGAAAAGCAACAAGATAAGCATTCAAGAAGCTCAATGAACCCCAGGAAGGATAGAACCCCAAAGAAAATCACCGAGACATATCATAATCAAGCTTTCCAAAATCAAAGATAAGGAGACAATCCGGAAAGCAGCTAGGGAAAAGGGTAATATTACATTAAAAAGGCAAACAAGTCAGATTAAGCTAGGCTTTCTCAGCAGAAACCATATAGGCAAGAAGGCAATGGGAAGACATATATAAACCCCAAAACAAAAAAACCTGCCAACCAAGAATTCTCTAACCAGCAAAGCTGTCAATCAAATATGATGATGTAATCAAAACATTCCAGGATAAACAGAATCTAAGGGATTTTGCCAAAGCCAACCCTGTACTACAAAATATCCTAAAGGGAGTTCTGTTGACTGAGAACCAACAACAGCAGACAACAACCAGAGAGTGACGTACATGGCTGCACCACCCGGAACTCAATCAACAAATGGAAGAGTCAAGAACAGAACAAAGCTATAAGAACAAATTCAGAGAATCTGGGAGATCAGTCTATGATCAAAACAATTACAATGTGATAGACAGTAAACGTGTAGGAACAGAGATCCAGATGGTGAGAAGTGCAGGTAGATTACAGGATAAAATAGACTGCACTAAATGGAAGGAAAAGTTAATGGAATATAAGGTAACCTCAAAGAAAATTAACACTTCACAACATACTGAGAAAATGAAAATCCAAGAAGAACAAGGAAACATTAAAACTATGAGGAAACTGACAAGAAAGAACACAAAAACCTTGAACTCAGCACAGGAAGACATGCAGAACAAAGAAACCAGCAGCACCACACAAAGCAAACAAACAAACAAACATAATACACCAATTAATCCATACCTATCAATAAGTTGGGGCATTGTGGGTTAATGTGCCAGACTGCAAAGCCATTTAAAACTGCAAGGATGGCAGTTCAAGCTCACCAGTCATTCCTTGGAAACCCTATGCAAGGTCGCTATGGGTCGGAACTGACTCGATGGGACTTAACAAGAACAACATCAATAATTACACTGCATGTAAATGGATTAAATGCACCAGTTAAGAGGAGGAGGGTAGCAGAATGGATAAGTAAACAAGATCCTTCAATATGCTGTCTGCAAGAGACACACCTTACACAGAAAGACAAAAGCAGACTAAAAGTCTAAAAGGATGGAACAAAAATATACCAAGCTAATTGCAATAAAAAATGAGCAGGAGTGGCAATACTAATCTCTACAGCATAATCGATAAAGATGGACATTATTTCATGATTAAAGGACAATTGAACAAGATGACATAACCATAATAAATATCTATATGCCCAATGAAAGAGTTCCAAAATATATAAAGCAAATTCTAACAGATTTGAAGAAAGAAGTAGATGAATCTACAAAAAAAGTGGGCGATGTTAATACACCACTTTTGAAAATGGATAGAACAACCAGAAAGAAACTTGACAAAGACACAGAGGAACTAAACAACACAACCAACCAACCGGATCTCATAGATGTGTACAGAGCTTTCAACCCAACAAGAGCACAATACACGTTCTTTTCCAGTGCACATGGAACATTCTCCAGAATAGACTATGTGTTAGGCCACAAAACAAGTCTCCATAAATTTACAAACATCAAAATCCTATTAAGCGTCTTCTCCTATCACAATGCTATCAAATTGTAAATCAACAATAGGAAGACCAAGGAAATAAAACGAAATACACGCTCACTAAATAACACCCTGTTGAAAATCGACTGGGTAGAGTAGAAGAAATAAAACGTGAGCTCACAAAATTCCTAGAAACAAATGAGAACAAAAACACAACATATCATAATCTTTGGGATACAGCAAAAGCAGTGCTGAGTGGACAGTTTATTGCAATAAATGCACACATCCAAAAAGAAGACAGAACCAAAATCTTAGAAAACCCCACTCTGGGCATGGGGTCTATTTCTTCTATTCATGACCTCGCCGCATGAATAAAGTTAATTCTTCTTTCTCCTGAAATTCATGAGCCCTTTATTACTATTATATATATACATATATATATATATATATATATATATATATATATATATATATAGAGAGAGAGAGAGAGAGAGAGAGAGAGAAAGAGAGAGAGAGGTTTACATGGAAGAATATCAGCTTTACATTCATCCTATCATATATCATTTCATTTCAATGATTACAATCCCCTCCATGCATCATCAAATAACCAAAGGGCACACCCCACAGGTACACCCCCCATGAATTTTTAAGCCATCTATGGGAATTTTTAAGGAGTCCTGGTGTGGCACTGAGGATTAATCCACTGGACTGTAAGGTTGATTTGAACCACAAGGTCAGCAGTTCAAGCTCACTAGGCACTCCTCAGAAACCCTAAATGGGTCGCTTTGAGTCAGGATTGACTCGATGGCACTGAACAACAACAACAGCAGTGGTATGTGGAAAGAAACACAAGTATTGTAATCGATTACGAGATGAACTGCTAACCACAAGGTCAATAGTTTGAATCTACCAGCTGCTTCATGGGAGAAAGATGAGGCTTTCTGCTCCCATGAAGATTTACAGCCCAGGAAACTCTATGTTGTTGTTGGTTGTTAATTGCCATTGAGTCTATTCCAACCCATAACAATCCAGTAAGGGTTTCCAAGGATCGGCTGATGAACTTGTGGTTCAAACCAACTTTGCAGCCCAACACATTAACCCACAGCACCATTCCAGGACTCCAGATATCATCTTGTTGTTGTTGTTAGGTGCCATCGAGTCGATATCGACCCCTAGAGACCCTATGCACAGCAGAAGAAAACACTGCCCAATATCATGTTACTATAGCATTAATCTGGTAGCGTAGTGGTTACGAATCGGGCTGCGAACCTTAAGGCCAGCAGTTCGAAACTACCAGCCACTCCGCGGGAGAAAGATGAGGCGTTCTGCTCCCGTAAAGATTTACAGCCTCGGAAACCCTGTACAGGGTCGCTATGGGTCGGATCCGACTTGATGGCACGTAACAACAACAACAACAACATAGCATTAATAGCAAAGTTCAAAATCAGCAGTAAACAACAAATGCTGGTAAGGATGGAGAGAGTGTGGAACACACACACACACACACACACACACACACACACACACGCTGCTGTGGAGACCAAAATGGTGTAGCCACTATGGAACATGGTATGGCAGGTTGGAAATAAAAACACTGTATCATGAGATCATCTCCTTATTGGGTATGTATCTTCAATAAATAAGAGCTTTAACACGGATAGATGTATGCATGCCCATGTTTCATTACAGCAGTTTTCACACCAGCAGAAAAGTGGACACATCCTAGATGCCCTTCAGCAGAGGAATGGTCCAACAAACTGGTGCGTACACACAATGGAATATTACACAACACTGAAAAAGAACAATGAATCTGCAAAACACCGTGTAAGGAACGTGGAGGAAGCTGAAGGGCGTTATGCTGAGTGAACTAAGTCAATCACAAAGGGACGGATAGTGTCTGAGACCTCTACTGTGAAAAGTCAAGACAAGGTTTTAATTCTATAATAAACTTTCTAAGATGGTTACCAGGGGTGGGATGGAAGGGAGAATTATTCACCAGGTAGAGTGTAGACGTGTGCTAACTTAGGTGTTGGGGAAGGCAGTTAAAAAGAGAAGAAGGAAGGGGGTGAAAAACAAAGCCCTTTTTTTTTTTTTCAGGTGCTGGAAGAGAAACAATGTATATTTTCTCATTAAAAAAGAGCTGATACATTATTTTCATTGGCCACACGCAGGTCAGGTCACTGTAGCAGCATCTTCTATGTTGTTGTGACATGTTTAACACAGGAGAGGCTGAACTCTTATTCCATCCGAATCATTTCATTGTCCCTAATAACATGGCTTCTATATTGGTGACTTCTGATATGCTGAAATGTTTTAGAAGACCTCCTTGTATAATAAAGTGAGTAACTCTGAAAAAATAAAAATATGAATAAAAATTCAAAAATAAAACAGAAAGATAGCTGGAGAAATCTGTAGATTCTTGCTTTTTATGTACACACTATTGAGTATACAAGAGGTAGGTCATGTCGTCTTCCTGGCAGGTTATTTTACAATGAAATTCCTGCAGAAGGACAACCACAAAACCAGAGCCGTGGTTAGTTGAAAATCATTCAATTAAGTGAGAGTCACCTTATAAATAAAATGACTGAAATGTCCGTTGGAATGCCAGAGTGGTGATTAATAGAGTGTTTCCATATAAAAATTAACCCACGCTCCTAACATCTGCATTATTGTGGTGTGGGCAAGCCCATGACGCATGATGTGCACGTTTTTCATTGCAAACAGATATTAAATATATATACCGTTATACAAACTTCTATGCATATGCATGACTTTGTAGTAATATCACTTCTACAGGGGAGAACATCAAGACACATACCCCCTTTAAATTCTGCTGACTTAAGAATCGACTCTCACAATCTCAAGCTGGATTTCATCCATTGGCTGGGATGTCAATTTCATGGACTGTGGAATTCCATGGATGCTGGACCCTGGGTTTTGTGGGGGCAATGCAGAGTGGCCACACGGTTTAAGAACTCTGTTGTTTCACTTTCAATGTATTTACTTTCTGGTTGTTGTTACTGAGATGCTGCACAGCAGAGCACACACCCATTCCACAGGTTCAGCATGAACCGTCCAGGGATACGGGTGACGTCGTTTGTGTTGTGAAGCCCTTCTCACCCTCTGTGTCTGACAAGTTGGCCCCATTTACATGAACTCACTGCCCGCTAAGGTTCCTATCTAATCTTTCGAGTTGCTGTTGCAATTTGATCCTAGATAGATAGATCCATAATACTTTTCTTCATTAATGCTACTTAATTTTTTGTTAGGAGACCAACGTGTCTTGCTGTTATGCCTTGGCGTTGGACGCGGCCCCAGGGCCACCCCGACATGCATCTCCTCCTTCCATCCCAGCCAGCACAGGCCTCCGGGCCTCGGCTGGGCCAGTGAGCTGTGTTGTGCAGCAGCTGCCGAGGCCTCGGAAATGCGGCTTGACGAGAAGTGACAGCTCCGTAGATCTCTCTCGCGCGCTGACAGCTGACAGATGGATACCACTCACACGCAGGAAAAAGCCCCCAGGACGCTCCGCCAACATTACTCTCTGTTCAGAGGGGCCACATTTGATTGAGTGCTGCTCAGAATAATAAACCCGCATCGTGTCTGAGCCACCGCAGAGCCGGGCTCCCTCACACAATGCTCTGGTCTGTTTCGTTTGTTCCCCTCCCAAATAAGAAGCAAACACACTGAAGCTCTGGGGTGAAGATTCTTTCTTGCCTTTTCCTATTTCTGTTTTAGAAAGAAGAAACAGGAGAGCTGGATGGAGAGCAACGGAACTACCAATGTGGACACGAAGGTGAAGTGCTTCGTGGGGGACTGAAGTCAGCCCTATGCAACATTCTTCCTGACTGAGTCCTCCATCTGTCCAGCCTGGGGTGATGGGCCTTGCATCGTTTTCCTTTCTGACCCATCTTGAAGAACATTGCTGCTGGGTTAGTGAGAGATAGCCACATAGCACTAGATAAGGAGGGCTGTTGATCCAGACAGCTCCTAGGGGGATGAATAAAGGAGGGGAGGGGGCACAGGAAGGGACCCCCTTCTATAAGGAAGGCGTAAGAAGAGAGAGTAAGAAAGGAAACGAGAAGCAATCCGAGTCTAGATCTGCAGATAGAGTAAAACAACATCTCCAACAATTGTTCCCAGATGTGGACAGGACAGCTGTGTGGCTTTTCCATGGCTCCTGTCTTGTCTAACTGCCCAGTTGTGTGCTCTGGGGCGAGGCAGGGGTGGCCAGCCCATCTCATTTCTGAGGGAAAAGGTCTCTGGGAGGCCCTCCTCCAATCTCCAGAAGAGACTGGGCAGAGAAGGTGCCTTCTCCACATTGGAGAGTCTGGATGCCGACAGCCCAGGTCAGGAAACCACAGTGGCCTATGTATCTACATGACAGGCTCTGTCTTCACTAGAACTTTGTGTGAACCACACTGATACTGGATGTTTTGTCTTCCACAAATCAGCTTAAGGTCTACCTTAAATGCTCATGTCTATTATCAGTTACAAATCAGTTTAAGGTCCACCTTAAATGCTCATGCCTATTATCAGCACAGGCTCCTTTCCATATGGCGTATTCTTCTAGAATGGCCTCTTGATTAAGGATCTGTGAACGTTTTACACAATCTCCACTAATGACGTTTCGTGTCCCCCAGCAGGCCAGCAGCATCTATTACTTATGTTCTGAATTGTGATCTTCAAAGCAGCAGTACAATGTTAACTTATTCAGATCACCTAATTTGTCTCTTGCAACTTCATAAAATGTTCCTGGAATGGAAATCTCCCCAGTGGATTTTGGTGAGAGGAAGTTTCCAATAGGAGGAAACAAGGAAAAAAAAAAAAAAAATAGGATCACTTTCACCTCATGGTTTCTTTTCCTCTTAATTAAGTAAAAGAAACAGAGTGTGTAAAACTGGGGTTTTGGCATATGAGACAAACTGAGGGCAGAATGATGTAAGGTCACAAAAATATAAAAAATGGAAAGTTTCTCATTAAGAAATTATGAATGCCTCTCCTGTTTATAATGGGTTCTCAGAGATGGACTGATGCTCTCGTATCAGTAGACGTCCTATGCTTACCATATAGAAGGTGGATTCTGGGTCCAAGTTACCTAGACAGGCCTCCACCGTGAACCAGTTCTGCTAAGCTCTGTCCCCCACCCAGGGTGGTCCCAATGATCCTGACACAAGCAGAAGACCAATGTTTTGGATTGGACTGTGTCCTCCAAGACACATGTTGGAATTCTCATTTCTAATTCTGAGGCCGTGGTGTAAAGTAATGTGATATAATCGCTTTCCATAGTGCAACCTGATGTTGTGCTAACATGGTCACACCCCTGCAGAGTATGCCTGAAACCCAATCCTTTATGACTTAGAGCAGAATTTGTGAAATCTGGAACTTGTGAAGATGGAAACCTATCAGAGATGGAACACTCAAATATTCTCCAATAATAGAGGGAGAAAAAAGTATTAAGATTGTTAGAGGTGGTAAAACTTGAAAGACCCCCAAAAAACCAAGGCAGTCAGTCCTGTCGACTTCTGGATCTCACAGATATCACTGTATAAATAGCAGACTAATAGAAAAATGAATAAGCAAACTTTGGTACATCAAGACAATGGAACCGAACATTGAAAAAATAATGTCAAATCTGTAAAACACCTTATAACATGGATGAACCTGGAGGACACGATGCTGGATGAAATTAGTGAATCACAAAAGGACAAGTATTGCATGAGATCACTATTATGAAAAGTTAAGAAAAAGCTGATGTCTACCGGGGAAGGGGAATGCAAGTCACAAGCTAGAGGGAGGTGATGATGGTAGTGGTGTGCCATCAAATTGATTCTGACTCACAGTGATCCTGTATAGGGTTTCTGAGGCTGCAAATCTTTATAGGAGCAGAAAGCCTCATCTTTGTCCTGTGGAGTCCCCGGTGGACTTGAATTGTTGTTGTTATTAAGTGCTGTTGAGTCAATTCCGACCCACAGCAACCCTGTATAGGTTTTCCAAGGAGCAGCTGGTGAGCTTGAACCACTGACCTTGCAGTTCAAACGACTTTGCGGTCTGATGCATTAGTCCACAGTTCCACACCAGGACTTGAATTAGTGACCTTTTATTTACCAGCTCAATATGTAAGCCACTGTGTTACCATATCTTTTAACTTGGGTCACGGCGATAGTAATATACAAGAATGAGGTTAGCAGAAGAATTATAAAGGCAAGAGAAGAAATAGGGAAGAGCTTTAGAGCTAAATGGAATAGAGGCCAATACTGTGATATACACAGCCCAGCAAAACCAGTGATCTACAGGCAGATATGTGGATAGATACCAAGGTTGAGTGGGTGTAGGAGGAACAGTGGGAATATACCAACAAATATATCCAGGTTTAATAGAGGATATGTGTACATTGGTGTTCACCATTACTGGATGGTTTAAAATCAGGAAAGGTGGGTGTCTGGGTTTTTTACCATACTTGTATGGTAATAAGGAGCTCTGGTAGCATAGTGGTTATGAATCGGGCTGCAAACCTCAAGGTCAGCAGTTTGAAACTACCAGCTGTTCCGCGGGAGAAAGGTGAGGCTTTCTGCTCCCATATGTAGGATGAACATATAATCTGATAAACTGGGTTATGTGAGGAAGAGCATGGCATCAAGATTGGAGGAAGACTTCATTTTGCTTAGATCCACCATCAACACTCATGGAAGCAAGAGTCAAGAAATTAACTAACATATTGCATTGGGAAGATCTGCTGTAATAGACCTCTTTAAAGTGTTTAAGAGAAGTGATGTCAGTTTGTCTGGCAGAAACACACTCACATTCACTACAAAACAGAGAAGGTCTTGTCAGTCTTACATTGCATGTGTGTGGGGAGGATTAACCAGGTCAAAATCAAGTTGTGTGCATGAATGAATGCTCTTTGTAAATGCTAACGCACCGTGCAAATATTATTATATGTGATATTCAAGTAAATTAAAATAACCAATTCAACACTTATCTACAAGAATCAATAAGTCAGAAGGTTTTTGGTAGTGGTTGTGCTGTGATAGGTGCCATCGAGTCCGTTCTGACTTGTAGCAATCCTATACACAATGGAACTACACACTGTTGGCTCCTGCACCATGCTCACAATTGTCATGCCTGAGCCCACTGCTGCAGTCACTGCGTCATTCCATCTCACTGAGGGTCTTCCTCTTGTGACCTGGCTCTGTGATGCTATAAAACAAAGAATTGGAGTAAAAGGTTCGTTTGAACTACAAGGTCTTCGGCTCAAACTCATCAGCTGCTCCTTGGAAACTCTATACAGGGTCGCAATGAGTCAGAACCAACTTGACGGCATGTAACAACAATGACCACTTCACCAAGCATGTTGTTCTTCTGCAGGGACTGGGCCCTCCTGATAACATGCCCAAAGTATGAGCCATGAAGTCATGCAATCGTCACTTCTAAGGAGCAATCTGGTTGTATTGTTTTCAAGACAGATTTGTTCCTTCTTCCAGCAGTCCACAGTATACTCAATACTCTGTGCCAATCATGGATTAATTGTAAACATAAAGAAAGAGACTTTAAAAAAATATATCAAATCTATTGCTTCACGGCAAAGTGGCGCCATGAAAGCTGAACTATTTTTTTTGATCAGAGCTGTTTTGTTGGTACCTGGAATGATTTCTTTTATGTCTGAGAGTGAAGAACAGGAGCTCTGGCTCCCTGGAGAGGAGTGATTGCTACCCGGGTCTCCTAACATATTGGCGGCAATGTGGCATCCAGGCCCAGCTGTCACTCATGCAGGACTCCACGCAGAGGCGGTGGGCAGCCTGGGTCCAAGGCAGCCTCCCTAAGTGTCCCGTCCACCCCAGGCTCTGCACACACACCAATGTTCTCACTGTCCCTCCCTCTCCCCCAATACAGGGCATGTCAGGGTCACAGGTACCTGTGGTCGCCTCCTGGAGACTACCCAATCAATAGGCAGAGAGGTGAGGGGACTGAGCGGAGAGGGGCTGAAGGGTGGGAAGGGGAGTCAAAAAGTTTGCGCAAAGTCTATTATTGCTTAATCCTACTTTTCTATGAACTTTTAAAAAACATCCTGATACATGGAGAGAGGTGTGTGGGAGGTGTGTGTGAAGGTGTGCAGGGAGCTACGGGGAGAAGAGTGTGGAGGTGTGTGTGGAGGAGTGGAGGAGGTATGTGGAGGGTGTGGAGGGACGAATAGGGGGGTGTGGATGGTGTGTAGGGAGGTGTGTCGGGAGCTATTGGAGAAAGTGTGTGGAGGTGTGTATGGAGGTGTGTGTGGAGGTGTATAGGGAGCTATTAGGGAAGGTGTGTGGAAGTGTGTGGAGGTGTGTGTGGGAGGTGTGTGGGAGGTGTGTGGAGGTGTGTGTGGGAGGTATGTGTGGAGGTGTGTGGAGGTGTATATAGAGGTGTGTAGTGAGGTGTGTAGGGAGCTTTTTGGGGAGGTGTGTGGGAGTGTGTGGAGGTGTGTGTGGAGGTGTGTGGAGGTGTATATAGAGGTGTGTATGAGGTGTGTGAGAAAGATGAGGTGTTCTGCTCCTGTAAAGATTTACAGCCTTGGAAACCCTGTACAGGGTCGCTATGGGTCAGAACCGACTCGAAGTCACTTAACAACAACAACAGTGAGGTGTGTAGGGAGCTTTTTGGGGAGGTGTGTGGAAGTGTGTGGAGGTGTGTGTGGGAGGTGTGTGTGGAGGTGTATATAGAGGTGTCTAGTGAGGTATGTAGGGAGCTATTGGAGAGGTGTATGGGGAGATATGTATGGAGGTGTGTAGGAAGGACTTGGGGGAGGTGTATGGGGTGGCGTGGGAAGGTCTTCTCCACAGGGTAAAGTAAACTTGGAGTCTCCAGGTAGTAAAATGGTTAATACGATTGGAGGCTCAAGTCTGCCCAGAGGTGCCTTGGAAGAAAGACTGCTTTTAACAAGTCATTCACAGAAGATCCAACGGAAAACAGTTTTGCTCTGACATACATGGATTTTCATGAATCATGGCCAACTTTAAAGTTGCTGATTTCAGAATTAAACTCTCTGCTTCTAGATACAGGATTGGGAGGCATTTCTCCACATATTTGATGTGACAATGGAGAAATCTACACATCCTTATGTGTAGGTTACCAAGGAGAACACAGACACATTCAAGACTCCTTGTCCCTGGTCACCAGTATTGAGTATCTGAGTATCAAGTATGTCACGGGTGCAAGATGCTAACACTTCTGTGGAACTGAAGGTTCTATGAGTTAGGGGTTGGCGGGAGCAGGTAGTGGGTGCTGCTCCCGGGGGGGATATTTGGCAGGTGGCATTAACCCTGCTCCATCCCTAACCAGTATTCTCTAGAGTCCCCAAGAAGCTGAAGCTGAAATTGTGCTCCTATGGCTGTTTCTGTTATTGTTACGCTGCCAAAACATCCAGGTTGTCAGCATCAAGAAAATCTGTTTAACTTGATTCTGTAGGTTAAATGTCACCAAATTCTTAACCAACTCCCTACTGAAAATGTAGGATGTGGTCCTATGGCCAAACTTCCTTCCAATAGCTCCTTTGTTTCTCCATCTTGGCTGAGGTTACCTAGCTGCCAGCTGAGCAAATCTAAAGAGACAGAATCTCATGTAAGTATGAGCACATCTGCATCGGCCTAGAGAGGGTCTTCTGTGCCTGAAATCAACCACGTATGCTTGACCATTCCACTAAGAGTTAACTTTGACTGTTTTTCTTTCATGGACCACATGTAACATATGCTCAAGAATAGCAAGTTAGGATCCACCACCAGTCATTTGTAGTGTGTAGTGAATACAACACACAACTATGTAAGGGTGTATGAGTATGTGTATATATATGTGTTCTGTGTTCAACAGGTGTGCTGGCAAAGATAGGAGGATTCAGTGAATTGGTAAAGAAACCATGTAAGGGAGTGCTTGGGGGGCTTGAACTGTTGAGTGCTTGATGGTGAATCAAAAGTGGAGAGTTGAAGTTCTCTCAGAAGCTCACAAATGGTGCCTGGAAAGAAAGATCTGGTGGTTTACTTCCAGAGCGATCAACCACGGATGCAAAGATTACAGCGCACAGTTCTACCATGGCAATCGCCAGTCAGGGTCAGCGCTATGGGAACTGGTAAAGCTTGGTCCTTTCTCAAACTCCTATACCGGAAGCCACCACTCGTCTGTCAGTTTATCCTATTCCAGTGGCTTGTGTGATGTTACAACGCTGGAGGCTGAGCCAAAGGTATCTTAATTACCAGCGGGGTCACCCACAGTAAACAGGTTTCAGCAGCGCTTCCAGATGAAGACAGACCAGAAAGAAGGAGAGGTGGACACCTTCTGAAGGGTTATCCATTGAAAACCTTACTTATAGCCATGGACGAGTCTCTGAAAAGGTGCTGAAAGATGAACCCCTCAGGTTGGAAGGCACTCAAAATGCAAAAGTAAAGTTGACTTTAATAATCGTGATTGAGCAAAGATTTCATGACCTTCATTTGCTGATGGGTCATAACTCAACATAAGAAGAGGCATCTGCTAACATCCAATAATAATCAGAATGCGGTATATATGACATATGAGTGTAGAAAACTGGAAGTTGTGAAAATGAAATGGAACACATAAACAAAGATATCCTAGGCATTAATGAGCTGAAATGGACTGGTATCAGCAATTTAAAATCAGACACTAATATGGTTTACTATGCCAGGAATGACAAACTGAAGAGAAATGGAGTCAAATCCATCATAAAAAAGAGCATTTCAAGATCTATGTAAAATGCTGTCTGTGAGACAATAAAGTCCAAATGCCTACAAGGAAGATCAGTTTACTACTACTTTACAAGTTTACGTACCAACCACTAAAGTAATGATAAATCTGAAGAATTTTATCAACTTCTTCAGACTGAAATTGATCAAACCTGTGCTCAGGAGGCATTGATAAATGCTGGTGATTGGAATGTGAATGTAGGAAGCAAAGATGAAGGATCAGAACTTGGAAAATAGTGTCTTGGTGATAGAAATGATGCAGGAGATTGCATTACATAACTTTGCAAGACCAATGAATTATCATTGCAAATACTGTTTTTCAACAACATGAAAAATGGCTATACACATGTAACTCACCAGATAGAATACACTAACAAATCAAATTGATTACAAATGTGGGGGGAGACAATGGAGGACCTCTATATCATCAGCCAACACAAAGCCAGTGGCCGACTATGGAACAGACCGTAGATAAATTGCTGATATGCAAGTTCAGGATGAACAAGTGTGATGCTGGATTTAGAGACCATCACCAAGAACCGATTTTATGCATTAGATACTAGTGATCAAAAATAAGAATAATTGTGGAATGACATCAAGTACATCATACAGATAACAAGGGAAAAGCTCATTAAAAAGATAGAAAAGAATAAAGGACTAAGCAAGATGTCAGAAGAGAATCTGAAACTTATTCTTGAATATAGAGAAGCTAAAGGTACTAGAATAAAGGAGGAAATAAAAGAACTAAATAGAAAAATTTAAAGTGCAGCTAGAGAAGACAAAGTCGGTATTATCATGAAAAATGCAAAGACCTGGAATTAGAAAAACAAAAAGGAAGAACACACTCAGAATTTCTCAACCTGAACGAAATTAAGAATTTTAAGCCTCCACTTGCAATATTGAATGATTCTATGGGCAAAATTCTGATGACACAAAAAGTATGTAAAGAAAATGGAAGGAATACACAGAATCACTGTACTTAAAAGAATAGGTGGATGTACACCCATTTCAAGAAGTAGCATATGATCAAGAAAAGCTGGTATTGAAGTAAGAAGTCCAAGAAACACTGAAGGCCTTGGTGGAAAAGAAGGCTCCAGGAATTGAAGGAATACCAATAAAGTGCTTCAACAAACTGATGTAGCACTGGAGGTACTTACTCATCTATGCCTCAAAATTTACAAGACAGCTACCTGGCCAAGCGATTGGAAAGAGATCCATATTTGTGTCCAGTACAAAGAAGGATGACACAACAGAATGTAGAAATCATCAAACAATATCATTATCACATGAAAGTAAATTTCTGATGAAGATAATACAAAATTGGTTGTAGCAATTCATCAATGGAGAGCTTCCAGAAATTCAAGCAGGATTCAAGAGAGGCTGTGGACCTAGGGATATCACTGCTGGTGTCAGATGGCTTTTGTCTAAAAACAGAGACTACCGGAAAGATGCTTACAATGCTAAGACACTAGACTGTGTGGGTCATAGCAAAGGATGGATAACACTATGAAGACTGGGTATTCAAGAACACTTCATTGTGCTCATTAGGAACCTGTACATAGACCAAGAGGTAGTTCTTCAAACAGAACAAGAGGATACTACTCTATGGCTTTAAAATGGTGTATGTGTTACGGTTGCATCCTTTCACCATACTTATTCAATCTGTAGCCCAACAAATTTGAAAAGCTGCATTAGATGAATAAGAACAAGGCATCCAGACTGGAGGAAGATTCATCAACAACTTTCAAAATGCATATGACGCAACCTTGGTTGCAGGAAGCAAGAAGACTTAAAATACTCACTGATGAAGATCAAAGTGGAGTCTTGGAAGCGAGTTCATTTTCACCCCTGACAGGTGACAAAGGACCGTAGTCAGGGAGTCCACCATCGGTATGACACCAGTACACCTGGTCTTCTTTACAATTGTGAGTTTTGTTTTACATTTGTCTCCCACTCTAGTCACTGTTTTTTGTTGGGATGGCGCTCAGATCTGTTTACTGCACCACATTGTTTCAGAATAATTTTAGGTTAAAAGAAAACTGCCAAACTTATAACGATTCCCCATCTATAGAGTTTCTCTTCCTGTTAGCAGCTGCCATTAAAGTGGTGCTTTTGTTCAATTGATGAACTAATATTGACATATGCTAATTAACTAAACTCAAACCAGTTGCTGTTGAGAAGTTACTGTTGCATTTTCTCCCTGGCTTTCTGCTCCCGAAGACGCTGAGGTGCCTAGAACTTTGCTCAATGTCACACAGCTGGCGAGTGCCAGCCCAGAATCCCAGCCAAGATGCCCATCTGGTTTCCTTCCACTGCCCAGCATGGCCTCTCGGGAGCCAAGGAGTCAGGCATCACTCCCCCACATCAGTCACGCAGCTTCTCCTGCATGGGGATGCAGACCCGAGGTCATCCAAAGGGGTTTTGCCCTGAGATCTGAGCGTCATTCAGTATTTTCCACCAGGAAGAATAAAGAAAGCTCAGATGGGAGCAGCTGTTGTCCTTGTTACTTCTGTCTCACTGTCGGCCATCTCCTGCTGCCCCTTGGAAGCCATCAAAGTGGGGTGGACTTGTAGGTGTAACCAGGTATGCAGAGACAACTGCTGGGGGGCGGGGGTGAAGTGAAGGAGACCTCAGAGTCCCAGGGGAATAAGAAAATGAGACATTTTAAGAAGAAAATCATTGAGTTTACTTCCCAGGCCGATCTCCAATAGCATTTTGTGTTTACTAGAGGGAACTACTGGAGTGAGTTCAAATCTCAGAACCGTAAATGCATGACTATACTGAACCAGTTGCCCACTTTTATAAGCTGATTTATGATACCTGTAACATGATTCATCACGTCATCCTGTAAATAAATGCAACACTTCATTAAACAAGGTCATCAGATTTCAGCAGCTCCACTTCTGGGTTAACAATGGAGACCTTTGTGTTTTCAGGGCTCAGGACACCCTCCTTCTGCAATGGGTGCAGATTCTCAGGGTGTTTCCAAAGGGGTGGGAATGCATACTTCTGCAGTCAGCCAGTAATAACCAGCAATTAGCTGTAATGAAGCATTTCAGTATCATGGTGCTTTCTTTAAATGGAGAGGAGAAAATGGACCACTGGTGTCCCTAGGGAGTGGTATGTTGGAGCATCTTGGATAGCTGATATCGGACTAATAGAAGACTTTGCCATGCTATTTTTGTATTTGCCATCTGGGATGACATTGCAAGCTGGCATACCAGAGAACTGTGTGAGCTATTTCCATCTCAGAGAGCTGGTTACAGATTCATCCCAACTGCAAGCATCCAAACACAAGCCAGTATTTACCTTCTCTGTGGTTCGCATGACTTTGGTGTTGCTCGTATGTGTGTCCTCCTGAGTCTATAGACTCAGATGTGTGAATCATGTGGAATGCAGAGGGTGGCTTGGCCAGGCACAGGAACATCCGGAAATGTCCCTAGTTTGAGTGATAGTGCTCAGCCCTCCATTCGTAAACCTTCACTGACTGATGACCATCAAAGACTGCAGCCTTCAGTATGGATTACAACTCAATGTAAAGAAAACAAAAATCCTCACAACTGGACCAGTAAACATCATGATAAATAGTTGTTATAGCTGATGTTGTCAAGGGTTTCATTTTCCTGGAATTTACAATCAACAGTCATGGAAGCAGCAGTCAAGAAATAAGAAAATAATCAGTGTGTTGCATTGCCAAATCTGCTGCAAAAGACCCACTGAACATGTTAAAGAAGAAAGATGTCACTTTGAGAACTAAGGTACACCTGACTCAAGCTCTGGTATTTTCAGTGGCCTCATATGCATGTGAAAGTTGTACAGTGACTGAGAAGACAAGAGAGGAATTGATACATTTGAATTATGGTGTTGGCGAACATTATTCAATATATCGTGGAGTGCCAGAAGAACCAACTGTTCTTTGAAAAGGTAAAACCAGAAAGTTTCTTATAAATGAGGACGGTGACTCATCACACTTGGTAAAGTAGAGTGTCAGCAAAAATGGAGAAAGACACTCAAGGAGATGAACTGACCCAGTGACTACAACAATGGCTCCAAGACAGCAGCCATTTGAGGGTGGTCACTGTCGCATTCACTTGTCTATAATGGCTCACTATGGAAGGACATCGGACTTGGGAAAGCAGAGGCTCAGTAAAAAGAGGGAGGTCCTCCAAGAGATGAATTGCCATAGCAACTACAACAATGAGTTCAACTATAGCAGCGACTGTGAGATGGAGTGAGACCAGGCAGTGTCATTCTCTTGTACCTAGGGTCACTATGAGTCAAAATGGACTTCATGGAACCTAACAACAAACACCAAACTTCAAGCACACACTTACTCCTTGCTGCCAAATTATATCCACCTGATTTCCACTTGATACGTTTCTAGTATAATCTAATAAATTACCTCTCCATCCTACCAACCACACTGCATTTTCAAAACGCGTAGCTACCTACACTTCAATACACACGCATCCTGCTTCTCAAGAGTATGAATGGGTCTCTGAGAAATAGGGAAGACTCGGTGTGGAATGAAGGATAGCATTGCTGGCATCAGCTAAATCTTGAATGAAAGTAGAGAATACCACAAAGCTGTTTACCTGGGCTATATTGATTATGCAAAGACTTTCGATTGTCTGGATCATGACAAGCTATGGACAACATTGTAAAGGATGAGCATTCCAGAACCCTTAATTGTGCTCATGAGGAATCTGTACAAGGACCAAGAAGCAGCAGCCAAGGTATCACATGACGTATCGCATTAGGCAAATCTGCTGCACAAGAATTTTTTTAAAGTGTTGAAGAGCAGAGATGTCAGCGTAAGGACTAAGGTGCGCCTGACCCAAGCCCTGGGATTTTCAATAACCTCATATGCATGTGAAAGCTGGACTGTAAATAAGGAAGACCGTAGAAGAATTGATGCTTTTGAATTATGGTGTTGGGGGAGAATATCGAAAGTACCATGGGCTGCCAAAAGAATCAATAGATCTGTATTGGAAGAAGTGCAGCCAGAGTGCTCCTTGGAGGCCAGGATGGCCAAACTTTGTTTGCCATGCTCCGGACATATTATCAGGAGGGACCAGTCACTAGAGAAGTATATCCTGTTTGGTAAAATGTAGGGTCAGAGAAAAAGAGGAAGACCCTCAACGAGATGGATTGGCCAAGTGGCAGCATCGATGATCTTAAACATGGCAACAGTAGTGAGTTTTTTTCTGCTGTGCATAAGGTCGCTATGGATCGGTACTGACTCGATGGCACCTAACAACAACATGTATGTGTTGTTATTAAGTGCTGATGAGTTGGTTCTGATTCACAGTAACGCTGTATAGATTTTCCAAGGAGTCAGTGACTGGTGGGTTTGAATTGTCAACCTAGTGGTTAGCAAGTCCAGTGCTAATCCAACAGGCTCTACACTAGGACTCCTGTAAATATAGTTGCTGTTGTTAAGTGCCGTTGAGAAGGTTCAAGCTCATAGTGACCCTCCATAGGGTTTCTGAAGAACAGCTGGTGAGCTGGAGCCGCCAACCTTGTGGTTCAAACTAACCTTGGGCCACACCAGGACTCTCTCAATCTCTCTCTCTACATATATATATATATATAGAATCCAATGGTCTCGCTAATGGAGGAGGCGGCACTGAACGATGTGCGAGAACTGCACAGACCTGGTGGAGATGTTAAATGAAACCCAGACCACTGAGCGGTGGGGTGAGAGGTGTCTGGAGACCAGGTTGACGGGCTCGGGTGGACACTGCCTAGTGGGAAGAGACTGCAGCGGCCAGCCTGGCTGTCCTACTTACCCCGGCCTAGCCGTTGGATTGTGGCTTTGAAGCGGGGTCGACAACCTAAAGACCCACAAGTGCAGGCCAAAGCGTCTCAGTCTCATTACAACCCTGTCGCCCGTGCTGTGCTTCTGCCTCTTGACTGACGTGACATCCAAGGACAGAAATCCCACCTTTGAGCCGGACTTAAGCGCAGTAACTCAAGGAAATTCGTGTTTAACAGCGACCACACAACCGTCACTCGTCTGTCTGTTGTGCTATGGTGGTTTGAATTGCTGTGATTCTGAGGGCTATGCAACCGGTATTTTAAATAACCAGCAGGGTCGCTCATGGTGACCACTATGCTATCAGAGCTCCTTTCTCTCTCTCTCTGTCTCTCTCTTTATATATATATATAGCTATGGTAGCGTAGTGGTTAGGAATCGGGCTGCAAATCTTAAAGTCAGCAGTTCGAGACTATCAGCCGTTCCATGGGAGAAAGATGAGGCTTTCTGCTCCCGTAAAGATTTACAGCATCGGAAACCCTGTACAGGGTCGCTATGGGCCAGAACCAACTCGACGGCACTTAACAACAACAAACAACATATGTATATATTTATATATATACACACATATATATGCATATATATATGTATATATACATGACCTTGCAATACAAACTGACTTTATTTGTTGTTATTGTTGTTAAGTGCCGTCGAGTCGGTTCCGACCCATAGTGACCCTGTAACAGAGTTTCTGAGAGTGTAAATCCTTACAGGAGCAGAAAGCCTCATCTTTCTCCCGCGGAGCGGCTGGTAGTTTTGAACCGCTGGCCTTAAGGTTCGCAGCCCGATTCCTAACCACTACGCTACCAGAGCTCCTTAACTGACTTTATAGTCCTGTGCATTTTCCTGTAGAGTCACACCAGGATTCCAAATATATATAATCTATGTTGTTAAGTTGTTGTTAAGTGCCATCAAGTTGGTTCACACTCATAGAGATCCTACATAAGGTTTCTGAAGAGCAGATGGTAGATTTGAACCGCCAACCTTGTGATTCAGAGTCCAGTGCTTATCCTATTGCATCATAGCAGGAGTCCATATAGCATGGAACCTATGTGTGTGTGTGTGTGTGTGTGTATATACACATATATGTTAGGTGAGGTGCTACAGGATAAGCACTCAACATCAAGGTCAGTTTGAACCACAAGGTCAGCAGTTCACACCAACCAGTTGCTACTCAGCAACCCTATGCAGGGTCTCTATGAGTCTGAACCAACTCAACGGCACTTAACCGTAATAACAGTTATTTATATGATGTGTATGTATTATATTTAATCATACATGTACTATATATATAAGCTCTGGTAGCGTAGTGGTTACGAATCAGGCTGCGAGCTGCAAGGTTAGCAGTTCAAAACTACCAGCTGCTCCACGGGAGAAAGAGGAGGCTTTCTGCTCCTGTAAAGATTTACAGCCTCGGAAACCCTGTTCAGGGTCGCTATGGGTCGAAACCGACTCGATGGCACTTAACAACAACTATATCTATCTATCTATCTATCTATCTATCTATCTATATTTATATCTATATCTATATCTATATCTATCTATATATATTACATACACACACACACATATATATATACATGTTGTTGTTAGATGCCATCAAATCAGTACACACACACACACACACACACACACACACACACATATATATATATATATATATATATATATTACACACACACATATATATGGAGTTTTGGTAGCATAGTGGATGAATCAGGCTGC
Source organism: Chrysochloris asiatica (assembly GCF_000296735.1). Taxonomy (NCBI): domain Eukaryota; kingdom Metazoa; phylum Chordata; class Mammalia; order Afrosoricida; family Chrysochloridae; genus Chrysochloris; species Chrysochloris asiatica. The sequence goes on along the minus strand of NW_006408801.1, from coordinate 1,585,113 downwards.
TAACCTCAAGGTCAGCAGTTCGAAACTACCAGTGGTTCCGTGGGAGAAAGATGAGGCTTTCTGTTCCTGTAAAGATTTACAGCCCGGGAAACCCTGTGCAGGGTCACTAATGGTCGGAACTGACCCCACAGTACTTAACAACAACAGATATATATATATATATCCTGGTGTGGCACTGTGGGTTAATGTAAAGGTCTGCAAAGTTGGTTTGAACCACAAGGTCAGCTGTTGAAGCTCATGAGTCACTCCTAAGAAACTCTATACAGAGTCACTGTGAGTTGGAAACAGAATGACGGCACCTAACAACAACAATATGTATACACATGGTACATATATATGTAAAAAATATGTGAGGGGGTTTCTAAAAGCTCATAGAAGAAAGGAAATACAAAGGGGCTTTAAAAAGTTAATGGCAATGAAATGATAAACGATGGAATGAATGTAAAACTAAAGTTCTCTCATGTAAACATGTAAACTTTCATATAATTCACAATAAAACATTAAAAAAAAAGTTAATGGAAAAATTCCGTTGCCTTTCAACTCGATTTCTCCACAATTCTTTTTGCTGTTCCTTTATAGTTAAAGAAAGAAGGATCTCTGCAGAGCTGTCCCAAGTCCATCCGTGTCCAAGTGCTTGCAGTTCCCTCGCTCATCCTGGCCACCTGGTGATGTGTCCACTGTTGATCGTGGCACCTCCCATCCCTGCACAGAGCCAGGAGAGAAACTGGCCAGCTTCGGGCTGTCAGCTGACCGACTGTTCTCATGTGTGCTCTTGTTGTACCTTTCCACATGTACATTCTTCTACATCCCTGTAGGTGTTTACTGGGATGAGGAGTTCTTAGCAGATGTTACTGTAAAAGTCAAGTTGACTATGTGCATCCCTCAGCCCTCCCCCCCATCCACATTCCCCACATCACTGTTTTGTCCCATGGACCACACTCTACATGCATCTCTCACTTCAGAAACAACAACCTGTAGCCTTTATATCACCATCCACTCAGGAAGGCTGCAACTTCTGCACGTGGCTTCATGTTCATTCAGCTGGAGATTGGCACCATTCCATGACTTCTTGATGAAATGGGAGAAATATGGTTCTGGGTTGATGGACTGATGCCTGTAAGCATTACTGCATGATGGCATTAATATTACCATTAGTTATTATTTACATATTTAATGACCTTCCTGATATTATGCACTGTTAGCTCTACTGATTATAAGACAATAAACATAATTTATTAGCATAGTTTATGGCACTATACACAATCAACCATTAGTAGTAATACCTGAAACAGCTCTGGAATCCCACCCCTACGCCCCCTCCACCCACCCTCCCACCCCCCACAGCTATTCGATGAGAAAGCTGGTAGAGAGCTTTTCAAACATATACTTTTTCATGCAGTAGAAAAAGATTTTGGAAAACACTTTGGAGGATCTATTCAAAATAAATCCAAATGATCATTTGATGATTGCTGTGTACTTTTGTGTGTCTGAAACTTTACAAAAGGGTTCACAGAGATGTCCCTGTGCAACATAAGAACAAGATTGCTTAATGTTGAGCATGAATTTAAACACTGTGGGGACACAAAATAGAAATGCCACAGGGAAAGTGGATACAAGGGTGGGAGAGAGATTGGGAAATGAATTTTAGACACAAATCAGAAAACAGGTTCAATGGAAGAACTCAAGTTTTTGGTCACATGTTCAAAAGAGTCTCACAACATGGGTGAGAACAAACCTCAGTCCATTTCTAAATTCCTGAAGAGCATCCAACAGCATGTGAATTGTGTCAATAGAGGAAGATGCTTTTTTCTGAATTTCTTCTTCATGTAAAGTCATGACTGAAAAATAAACATATCTCTCATGTTAATCATGTGATGATGTTCAGATTTTTCATCCCAAAAAGACAATTTGTTGTAACTCAGGTCAACCAAATAAAAGTCAATTTCTGATAGCTCATTCAGCAGTGTTTGAGGAAACAAAATTACGTACACACAGTAAATATCCTCAAGAACCACCCCTAGTGTTAGGGTCAATGAAGGCATCATCTAATTTGATCTTGCTTCACGGTCAACCTCAACTTTCCTTAGTCATGGTACTTTGGGAACCAACATCCTTTCAACAATGTCCATCTTTGCTCCTATTGTTTGGTTGGATTGTTTGTCACAGGGCTTCCTGGTAGCCTTTACTGACTGTGAACACAGGCTAGGAAGTATTTTGAATTGTATGCCTCCTTAGTCTCAACTAACCTCGTTCTCAGGGCACTTCACTTGGGTTCTAACTATATCTTTTCTCAAGGTGGCATTCTTCTGTATGTGCCCCTCACCCTTACTCCTTCGAGGCCTAGATACTAGAAGCATTTCTTAAGTGTTAATGAATAGCTTTCCTTCAACAAGAATGTCTCCCATTTCCAGGGAAAATATCTTCGGTGGATGAGTTGTAAGTGTTCCTAAGTATGTAAGCAGCGATTAGGGGGAAAGCTTCTCTCTTTCCACGTGGGAGACCAGGCTTCCGTTCTTGGCCACTGCACCTCTGTGCAGCCAGTACCCATCTGTCAGTGGGGCTTGTGAGCTGCTCGGATGCCGAACACGTTTGGGCAGAGGTTCCAGACTAAGAGAAGCCAGGAAGAAAGGCCTGGTGATCTACATTCAGAACTCATCCAGAGGAAATGCTACGGATCACAATGATGTGGTCCACAACCAGTAATGAGAATGTCATGAATCAGGCAGTGTTCCCTTCTGTGGTGCATGGGTCACCACTAATCAGAGGCCAACTCAACAGCACATAGTGGCAGCAAAGCAGCAGTTAAGGGTGCATTCTATCCCAAATGTTGTCAGGCCCTGAACCTATCACATAACCATATTTTGGTCTCTGTCTGAAAATCCTAATATTTTTCAATACAAATAAATAAATAAGATTCCGTGAATACAAATGTTTGTTCTCAACCCTCACACTGGATTAGTTAAACTGCTCTAAAATCAGAATGTGTCTTCCGACTACACACACACACAAGGTTAAGCAAAGAAGTATTGTTATAAAATTATAGAAATCTTTATTAAATAAAAACATCAAAATGTGAAGTTATTATTTCTTGACAATTTCCTGTCTATGCCAATGTGGAAATTATCAGACAATCTCTTTGATATCCCATGCAAATAAAGTTTTACTGAAAAATAATACAGAAACGGCTGCAAGCATACATTGACATAGAACTTGCAAAGGTTCAAGCCGGATTCAGAAGAGGCTGTGGAACGAGGAATATCATTGCTGATGTCCGATGGATCTTGTCTGAAAGCACAGAATATCAGAAGGATGTTTCCCTGTGCTTTATTGACTATGCAAAGGCTTTCAATTGTGTGGATCATGACAAGCTATGGACAACATTGTGAAGTATGGGTATTCCAGAACACTTAATTGTGCTCATGAGGAATTTGTACCCGGGCCAAGAGGCAATTGTTCAAACAGAACATGGGAATACTGAATGGCTTAAAATTAAGAAAGGTGTGTGACAAGGTTGTATTCTTTCACCATACTTGTTCAACCTGTATGCTGAGCAAATAATCTGAGAAGCTGAGTTCCATGAAGAAAAACATGGCGTCAGGATTGGAGGAAGACTCATTAACAACCTGAAATATGCAGATGATACAACCTTGGTTGCTGAAACTGAAGATGACTTAAAGTATTTACTGATGAAGATCAAAGAGTGCAGCCTTCAGTATAGATTGCATCTCAATGTAAAGAAAACAAAAATCCTCACCACGGGACCAATAAACAACATTCTTATCAATAGACCAAGATTGAACTTGTCAAGGACTTCATTCTTCTTGGATCAACTATCAACACTCACGGAAGCAGCAGTCAAGAAATCAAATGATGTATCACATTAGGCAAATCTGCTGCACAAGACCTTTTTAAAGTGTTGAAGAGCAAAGATGTCAGCTTGAAGACTAAGGTGTACCTGACCCAAGCCGTGGTATTTCCAATAACATCATATGGATGCAAAAGCTGAACAGTGACTAAGGAAGACCATAGAGTAATTGATGCCTTTGAGTTATGTTGTTGGAGGAGAATACTGAACGTGCCATGGGCTGCCAAGAGAACCAACAAACAGATCTGTGTTGGAAGAAGTGCAGCCAGAGTGCTCCTAAGATGCCAGGATGGCCAAACTTCGTCTCTCATACTTCAGATATATTTTCAGGAGGGACCAGTCACTGGAGAAGGATATCATGTTTGGTAAGGTGGAGGGTCAGAGAAAATGAAGGCCCCTAGCGAGATGAATTGACAAAGTGGCAGTATCAGTGGGCTCAAGCGTGGCAATGATAGTGAGGTTGGCCCAGGATCTGGCAGTGTTTTGTTCTGCTCTGCATAAGGTCGCTATGACTCGATGGCACCTAACAACAACAACATGCCTATATGCAGAGTCCTAATGCAGCTCTGCAATTTAATGTGCAGGACTACAAGTTCGGACTGAATGGAAGGTCAGTTCAGTCTCACCCGCTGATCGTCAGAAATCCTATACAGGTTTTCTATGATTAGAATCGACTCGATGGCACCTAACAACAACAACATGCCTATTTACATCTGAAGATGGCCTTCCCATATCTCTATGTGTGACACCTTAGACTAAGAACTGGACCTCAAGGTCAGTTTTGAACTTTAAGGTCGGTGGTTCAAACTCAACAGTTGCTCCTTGGAAACCCTATATAGGGTCACTATGAGTTTGAACCAATTCAACAACACTTAACAACAACAACAACAACAACAACCCTGTCCTGATTTCTGAACTCTTCAGTTTACAACACATCAAAGCAGCTGTTTTAGCATCTTTGAAACACATGAAACATGTTCCTTTTCATTGTTCTTTCAGTTTTGGGAACAAAAGTATTAGGAAGGGGGGAGATCAGGAATGTAGGGTGAGTGGGGTCAGACTTCCCAGTGGAATTCTCCTAGGACAGCCTGGTTACCCCGGAAGGATGAGCAGGTGCACTGTCGTGATAGAAAACAATTCCTTGGCACAGCTTTCTTGGCCTTTTTCTCACAAATGCAGATTTTCAATGTTCTCAATTTTTTTTCTTAAGAAGCCCTGTGATCATCCTGTATACTACAAGACAACCTATCAATCTGATCCCATTGAAATCCAACAATCACAATTCCCATAACCTTCTGAGCTGACCTCTCTATCTTGAATTGAACTGGCCCAGCAGATCCCTTTTGAAATCAACATTTTGATTGGACCTATTTTTGAAGGTCCCATAATGAGACTAAGACAAAAGTATTCCTGAGACAGCTTGCCTGTAGCTGTACATTGATTACAGATACAGGTTTCCACACATTCATTAGGAATAAACTGGTACATGTATGAACTGGAATCCTAGTAACAATACCTTTTGTCTTATTCTCATATATTGATATAGTTATATTTTAACTTGCTTCTCTAAATCCATTTTTTATATCCATAAAACATATTTGACAAATACTAAAATATAGCAAATAGAACAATTTACTTACCAGACTTTATTGACGCTCCTAATCTGTAAGGAGAATAAGTTATTTTGTTTTACATTCTAAAGATATTTCATTTACCACTCTGGCAACTTTGAACAGTTCTTATAAATATTCAACTTCTTAGTAGAACTTCTTAAAGGAAACACATCATTCTTCTCCTATATTGACACATGCGGGCATTGCTGATGTTAGATGCCATCAAGCCATTTCTGACACATAGAACCCGCTGTGGTCTTTGATCTTCATCAGTAATTACTGAAGTCCTTTTCGCCCCCAGCAAGCAAGGTTGTATCATCTGCATATCGCAGGTTATTAATGAGTTTTCCTCTAAATTTGATGCCGTGCTCTTCTTCATACAATTTAGCTTCTCAGATTATTTGCTCAGCACACAGATTAAATAGTTTGATGAAAGGATACAACTTTGGCTCACTCCTTTCCTGATTTTAAACCATTCAGTGTCCCTTATTCTGTTAGAACAACTACCTCTTGGTCTGCATACAGGTTCTTCATGAGCACAATTACGTGAATGGTGGAATACTTATTTTCACAATGTTATCCACAGTGTGTTTTGATCCACACAGCCTAATGTCTTTGCATAGTCAGCAAACATATCGCTCGTTCATGTGGTATTAATGATATTCTCTGATAATGTCCGCATTCTCTTGCATCACCTATCTTTGGAATGGACACAAATATGAATCTCTTCAAATCAGTTGACTAGATAGCTCTCTTGCAAATTTCTCGACATAGATAAGTGAGTGCTGTCAGTGCTGCATCCGTTCGTGGAAACCTTTGAATTTGTATTTGCTCAATTTGTGTGGCCTTGTTTTTCAGGAAGGCCTTCAGTGAAGCTTAGACTTCTTCCTTCAGTACCATTGGTTCTTGATCATATGGTTCCTCTTGAAATGATTGAATATCTTCCAGTCCTTTCTGGTACAACAACTCTGTGTATTTCTTCCATCTACTTTGGATGCTTCCAGCATCATTTGATATTTTGCTGATGGAATCCTTCACTATTGCAAGCTGAAGCTTATAATTTTTTCTTCAATTTTTACAGCTTGATAAATGGTGAGCATGCTTTTTTTCCCTTTTGGTTTTCTAACTCCGGGTATTTCCATATGTCATTTAAATATTTGACTTTGTCTTAAAAAATGCCTTTTGAAATTTTACATTCAGTTCTTTTACTTCTTATTTCTTCTAGTCACTTTAGTTTTTCTATGCTTAAGAGCAAATCTCAGAGTGTCTTCTGACATCCATTTTGATCTGTTCTTTATCTTCAGTCTTTTAAATTTCCTTTTACTTTTTTTATGTATGATGTTCTCCATGTCATTCCACAACTCTTCTGGCCTTTGGTTATTAGTGTCTAGTGCATCAAATCCATTTTTGAGATGGTCTCTAAATTCAGGTGGGATACACTCAAGGTCATAGTGTGGCTCTCGTGGAGCTGTTTGAATTTTATGCTGCATCCATTTTCACTTGGCATATGGGCAATTGATCGCCTGTTACACAGTTGACCCATGGCCTTGTCTTGGCTGATGATATTGAACGCTTCCACTGTCTCTTTCCATAGAAGTAGTCCATTTCACTTCTGTGAATTCCATATGGTAAGTTCCATGTGCATAGTTGCCTTTTATAGTCTTTAAAAATGTATTTGCAATAAATAAGTCACTGAGCTTGTAAAATTATATCATGTGATCTGCAACATCATTTCTAACACCAAACCCATATTGTCCAACTTTTGATCCTATCTCATTATTTCCAACTATAAAATTCCAATCACCAATAATCAACAATGTATATTGATTGGTTGCTTCATTAATTTCAGGCTGAAGAAGTTAGCTGAATTATTTAATTTCATCTTCACGGGCTTCAGTGGTCAGTGCATAAGTCTGAATAATCGTAGTATCAACCGGTCTTCCTTATGTTGTTGCTGTTGTTAAGTGCGGTCTAGTTGATTCCGACCCATAGCAAACCTGTATAGGATTTTCAAGGAGCAGCTGGTGAGTTCAAACCACCAACCTTGCAGTTCAAATGACTTTGCAGTCTGACACATTACCCAGAGCACCACACCAGGACTCCAGCCTTCCTTATAGGCAAATGGGTGGTATTCTCCTACACTGACAGTGTTGTACTTCAAGAAAGGCCTTGCAGTGCTCTTTTTATGATGAATGCAATGCCATTCCTCTAGATTGATCATTTCCGGATTAGTCAACCACATGATTTTCCCATTCAAAATGGGCAATACCAGTCCATCTCAGCTCACTAATGACAGTGGCACCATGAGCTAATGCACTGGGCTACAGGGTCTGTTGGAACCACAGGATATTGCCTAGGATATTGATTTTATGTGCTCCGTTTCATTTTGATGACTTCCATGTTTTCCTAGATTCATACTTCATACAGTCCACATTCCAATAACTAAAAATGCTTGTTACTGTTTCTTCTCATTTTGAATTGTTCTCCATGAACAAAGGTCCTGAAAGCTTTGCACCATCCACAACTCTACTTTGAGGCGTCATCTCTTCCCCAGTTGCCTTTTGAGTGCCTTCCAACCTGAAGGTCTCATCCTCTGGCACCCTAGCTAACAATATTTTGCTGTTATTTATAAGGTTTTCCATGACAAACCATTAAGAAGTGGTTTGCCTCTTCTTCTTCCTAGTCTATCTTAGTCTGGAAGCTCTGTTGAAACCTATCCACCATGGGTGATGCTGCTGGCATTTAAAACACCAGTGATGTAGTATCACAATGACACAACACACAAGCCACCCAGTACAATGAACTGACAGACAAGTAGGAGATCAAAACATTAACATCCTTTATGTTGACAAGCATTAGTCTCAGTTTCTAAGGGAAAATTGCTTAGGTGGAAAGGAAGAAAAAAAAAAAAAATCCCCAAGTACTAAGTTGGTCCACACAAAACTACTTATAAAGCTACCAATATAAAGAGGGTTTTTAACTTAAGGCCACCTTTATTTGACTATATTTTTATCTATAAAAGTAAATTTCATTTGACTTATTCTAATATCTAAATACTATTGGTATTCTCTAGGAAGAATAAATTTTATCCCACACTTCCAAGCAAATTGCAGTGTAGTAGGTGACCTTAAGTCAGACAATGCTCTTCCAGTGGTTATCTTACAATCTCTTAAACAGGTTCTTTGGTTCACTAAAATACTGATCCTCACACTTCACGGCAGTGACAAGACCTTGTCCTTGGAACAAAAGACAAGTAAGAGCAACATCAGCTCCTAAAGAGAATGTTTCTGGTACTCATGCTGTGTAGCCATTGCTTTTTGGCACCATTTTAAAACTGTGACCCCAGAGACATTTGGGCGTGACAACACTCTAAAGCCAACCAGGGTGCACTTTACATATCTCAACCTGAGGTCACTTCCCTTAACTAAGAGCCGAAATCCTAGACAGCTGCTCCAGGACCAGGAAATGGAACTAAGCAGATGTGTGCAGGATAGATGACTTTTTATGTACCCTAGAGAATTACATTGACAATGTATTAAAATGAAATTATCTTTAAAATGAGTATGATTAATAACTACCCATAGAGTGAGCCAGAATTCCAACAGTATAGGAAAATGGCATGGGTTGTCTACATTGTGTGAGGTCCCTGATGCCCCTGTGGCCAAATTAGTACCATTTTAGAGTATTTGGGGAGAGGCAAATAGTCTGATTGTGATCTGCTCTCCACAGGGCTACTTCAAGGTCCTTCAACTCTTCTTGGAAGGTGATGGGACAGCTGAAGTTGCATGTAATCCTGTGATGACACTTCTTGTCCTTTCTCCCTGGGACGAGGGTACTAAGTTAGGACAATATTTTTCTTGGGTCTAGAGATGAAGGCATATGAAGGGACAAGTGTAATGCACATTTGCCAATGTGAGAAGATTTCAATTTTATTAACAGCTATATTTTGGTGTCCTTCATCTTCTATTTTTTTTAACCATGCTAATGGAGTCCTGGTATGGCACTGTGGGTTAATGCATTGGATTGCAAGGTCAGATTGAACTGCAAGGTTGGCGGTTCAAGCTCACCAGCTGCTCATTGGAAACCCTATACAGGGTCACTATGAACTGGAACCGACTTGATCATGCTTAATAACAACAAATGATTTCTTAAAATATTACATTCTAACTAAGTAATGATTCTCTAGTTTTATACATCTTTTCTCCAAATACCTGTAGAAATTGGGAAGCAGCAACTCATACCCTGCATTTATTTCAATGTTGTTGATAAGAGCTGTGAAGTCGATTATGACTCATAGTGAACCTGTATAGAGTTTCCAAGGATTGGTTGGTGGGTTTAACTGCCAGTTTGTGGTTAGCAGTCCAGTGCTTATCCTACAGTGCCACACTAGGACTTCAATTTATTGATGTCAATAGCAGCAATGTATAGTAAAAATGTCTTCTTGATGGAAAGTGAAAATTACGTTTTTTATTTACCAATGCCAAATGTCTAAATAAATGAAGCTTCAAATTGGTTGTCATCATGTAAACATAACCCCAATGATCAATATAGAGGTAACCAACGCTGAGAAGGCCATTGCTAGAGTAAGCATAGTATCTTTATGGTCAGTTACTGTTGACATTTACACGCCTTCTCCTTTTCTAGTGTGGATCTCATATACAAATCTGTAATTCAAGACCAATTGCATTTTCTATGCTCAAGGAAGATTAATGGAAAAATTATGTTGTTCATGGTAATATCAGTTGTAATAACAATGGTAATATTAATTTACACTTGCATAGATAGCCTTTTATAGCCCTGTTTCCGTAACTTAAGAATTATACAGTTTTATTCTCTGAAACACCTGATTCCCCTTTCCCCTTTCTAATTCACATGTGACATAGATGGATAGGTATCATTCTCATGTTGTACCTGGTGAAAAGTAACACTTCAAATCACACATTTGTTAGAATTTGTACTTAAATTCCGATTCTTCAAAATACAAGAGGAATGGACTTTTGTAATTCATGGGAGGAGATGGAGAATACTCCCCCGAGTTATTTTGGAGGACAAAAGCATACTCTAGACTTCTCTGTTGATAGAATTTAAAAGGAGTTTAACTCACTGCCATTGAGTTGAGTCTGGTTCATAGCGATCCTATAGGACAGCATCAAACTATCCCCATAGATTTCAAGGCTCTATATTGTTAGGAAGCAGATGACTGCATCTTTATTTCATGAAGTGGCTGGCGAGTTTGAACCGCCAACCTTTTGGTTAACAGCCGATCGTTTAACCACTGTGCCAGGAGGATTCCTTAAAATATATGAGTAGATGTGTGTGTTTCTTTTGGCAGTGCTTTGCAGTAATAGAGGCATAGAGCTTACATCCAAGAGTGTTGTCGTTGTTGTTTTCTAATGAATATAATGGCAACTACTTTCACAGGAGTCCTGGTGCCTCACTGTAAGATAAGCATTGGACTGCTAACCACAATGTCGACAGCTTAAACCCACCAGCTGCACCTTGGAAATACTATCTAGGGTTGCTATGAGTCGGTTAACAACAACTACAACAACAATACTTCAACAGGTGAACATATACTTGAAGAGGAAAATATGATTATCGAGAAAGTTTATCCAAAAGCAATGCTTGTGATACAAAATTGTGGATCGTTGTATGCAGAGTGACAGGAGCAGCCATAGAGTGGTCCCATGAATGAGGCTGCTGAGAACTAGCAGAAAGAGCTTCATGGAAACTCACCTGGATTCACTGGTTCACGTGCTTGGAAGAAACCTTGGGTGTTGTAGAGGAATGTGCTCCCATCTGTCTGAGACTGTGTTTATCCCATCACTGACTTTTTTTAAAAAAGGTTTTATTGTGAATTTAATGATCGTTTACACGGGAGAACATCAGCTTTACATTCATCCTATTGTATTTTGTTTCATTGCAATGATTACAATCCCCTTCATGTATCATCATTCAACAGCATTTGTTTACATTCCTTCTGTTTTGTTTTTTTTTGTTTTTTTTTTAACTACATTGAAGCACTCAGGAATATATAACCATTCACACAACCAAAGGGTAGACCCTGCAAGCCAGCTTCCCCCCACCTCCCCCACCGGCTGCCAGCACACAGCCCCTCTCCCTCCTTGAATCCAGAGTCCCCAGCTGCTCCATCTCCTGTCTCTTCACATCATCGTCTCTGCCTCCATCTCTGGCATCGCTGCTTCTCTGGATAGGGTCCCACACTCTGCTCTTCTCCCTTGATGGCCTCAGGGTCCTCTGCTCTTGTACTGCCATTATTGACTTTTGCAACTGAAAATGGCAGCAGGGAACATTGGGAAAACCAAACTCTGGGACAGGTACATTTGGCAAACCATTTCAATCCCATGACAAGGCTCATGCTATTGTCAAAATCTGGAATTTATGAAGACTTCTGTTCTTAGACAATGGGGAGTAGTTGAGCCAATATTTGATTAAACAAAATGTCTGAGGCTTGTTAAAATGGAATATGATTTGTATGTGAAGAAAAAATGGAGAAAAAAGGGGGACATTTTGATCAATGAGTTCAAGGACAGAAAGAAGAGGAGAGGTACATTGAAGAATACAAAGGATTGAATTAAATTCTAAAAATGCTTTGAAAGAGGCTCACGGAGAGTCAAGATGGAGGAGTATGTGCAAGAACCTTGCAAGTTGTGGATGGCTAGGCTGGGCCCTTTAAGATGGGCACCCTAGGTGGTGGGATCTTTCAAGCAATCTGAAGTCTCCAGTGGGAGTCAACCACAGACTACAAGGAACATTTACAGCTACTAAACCCAGAGCTCCACAGTTGGGAGGCAGCTTTGCAGTTTGGGGGGTGTCTGTTTTCCATGATTGACTGACATATGGTTCAAATCATAGGGAAAGATGATCCCTGGAACTCCATCACAAGTGGCGCCTTTAACAGGGGCCATACTGGCAGCGAGAATGGACCCGTGGCCATGGTTGGGTCGGCTGAAACGGGTGGCATTCTTCCACCTTTAATGCACCGTTTCCCAGTTTGCTGAAGCTCCCTCCCAGTTGCCTTCAACACAGTTACCATCCTCACCTTTGGGAGCCTATCGACAATATCAATAGAACTGGTGCCCCAAGATTTAACACAATGATTTTGAAGACCACATTCCAATCTGTTTTTAAAATCATACATGGGGCAACTATGGCCAAATAGGTGATCAGAGGACATTTAGCACTTTTTGCTATTTAAAGGAACATGGAGGGAGGCATTAAAAGATAACACATTTATTTATTCACACTTGGATTGCTTTCGTGAAAAAAACAAATGTCTAATATAAAAAGAAGATATAATAAGTGCTTAAAAGATGAAGCACCAAAGGACAGGTAACAGTGAAGCCTGACCGTCAGCACGTCCTTAGGGACGTCTCTGCCTGGTTTTGTTATACAAACAATATCAACTCCTGGGAATTGAAAAAAAAAAAAAAAAGCTTTGAAAGAGAGGAAAAGGAGGAAATGCATGAGCCTTCAAGAGTTAGAGTGGAGAGACACATCTGGATCAAGCTACACTGAGTGCAGTTTAGCATGTTCATTGAGAAAGGGGTCCCTTCCTCTCCCTCTGCAGAGACATTCCATTAACGGGAGTGCATTGCTTCTGAAATAGTCTCTCCCACTGTTGTTGTTGTTAAGGAGCTCTGGTAGCGTAGTGGTTACGAATTGGGCTGTGAACCACAAGGTCAGCAGTTCAAAACTACCAGCTGTTCCATGGGAGAAAGATGAAGCTATCTGCTCCCATAAAGATTTATAGCCTCAGAAACCCTGTACAGGGTCACTATGAGTCAGAACCGACTCCATGGCACACAACAACTGTTGTTAAGTGCCATCGAGTCTGTTCCAACTCATAGCAACCATGTATAGGGTTTATGAAGTGCAGCTAGTGGGTTTGAACCACTAACCTTGTGGTTCACTGTCCAGTGCTTATCCTACAGCACCACACCAGGCCTTTCCCATTAGATAAGTCTAACTAGTAAAAAGAATCTCCTTATGTTGAATGGAAAACTATCACACTGGAAAGCCTTGCTTCTGAAAAATCTGCTTCATCCTTTTCCAGGACCCTGAATAATGCTTCCCCTCAGTCCTTCCCATAAATCCCCAAGCTCAGTGGGGCCATATTCTTTATTCCCAGTCATGGAAGCCCCTCCCCTGAGCCCTAGACTAGGTCACAGCTACAGGGCTGGTCTGCTGGTTAGGAGTTTGGTAGCTCAAGTAGTTGGAACCCTTGCAATCAGTGCTGAGATTCTGTTAAGGTGGCCCACATATGTACTAGTCAGAAAACACATGAACCACCACTCCTCTGGGGTGAAGTTTTGGAGGGTATTCTTTCATAACTCAAGTATATCATTGTACAGGCCCTCCCCTTGGTCTCCGGGAGAGTAGTTAGTCGGCAGTTGCTCTCTGAGAGACTTAGAAGAAAACCTGAGTGTTCCCAGAGTTACGGTTTGAGTACCACCTTTTCTCTTCAAAGCCCCATCCCTGCAGGCTCTCCCATTGCCTCCATTGATGGCCCTCAGTGCCCCTACTATTTGCTGTTATTGTTAAATGCTGTCAAGTCGGTTTCAGCTCATAGTGGCCCTGTGTAGGGTTTCCAAGGAGCAGCTGGTGAGCTTGAACTACTGACCTTGAGGTTTAAACCAACCATGCAGTCTAACGTATTAACCCATAGCACCACACCAGGACTCCCTACCATTTAACAATCAATGAAGAACAAGTTAACATTGTGTGTTGCTATAAACTATGTTCTATTCAATCTGCTTTGACGCTCACGTGGCCCTACTTTCCTCTTCACCTGAGCAATTAATCATGGAGGTTCAAGTCTTTAAGTGACCACTAACTTTCACCTTGTTCCCCAATCAGAGCCAGAAGCCAACCTTCTTGCAAACTTGTTAACTCTTGGACCTTTATTTCTTAGGGGATAAATATCTGATCTTCAAAGCAATCTGTATAATACCCTACAATCATCTAGGTCATGTGACTGAGTGTTCACAGGATCGGAACACTTTTTTGCATTGTCTTAATTAATCCTCATAATCATTGATTAAATGTTTTGTTCTTGTGTGCCCTCGAGCCTGACTCAGAGTGTCACTATAAGACAGTACACCACTGTCCTATAGTGTTTCCTAGACTGTCACCTATTTGGAAGCAGAGCGCCAGGTCTTTTCTCCAATGGAGCCTCTAGATGTATTCAAACCTATGACCTCTCAGTGACCAGCTGAGTGCTGAATCATTGTGCCACCAGGCCTCTTGATTAAATGCTGGTTGTTGATGGTAGGTATAATGGGGTCAGACTTAGACTGATAACAACCCAAGTTGGCAGAGGCAAACTTCCCCACGGGGTATCGTAGGCTGCAATCTTTACCCGAGCAAGCCGCCCACTCTGCCTTCTGGGAGCCTTTCTGTTAACAGGTGAATGCATAACGGTTGCACCACTAGGGTTAAATGGTTAGTAGGCACCAAAGGGGAGCACAATGGCTCTTTAGGGTAAGCAGAGAACTGTGAACCACAAGGTCAGTAGTTCGAGCTCATCAGCTGTACCCTGGGATCAAGACTTACAACCACCAAAACCCTATACAGGGTTGCTATGATGTGGGTAGCGTCTGTTTATCTCTACCCTCAAGCAAAATACTTGTGCCTTTCAGTATAAAACTTCACAAATACATCTCATCAGAATTCATTTTCCAAGATAAAAAATCCTGAAAAGAACCTGTTTAAAGCCACAGTCTGAATCAAATGATTTCTCTGAAGTGAAATAGGTCCAGTATCCTCATTTTCCCAGAATAATTTTAAAGATGAACGATGTTCTTCTCCCTCCCGTCACCCAACCCCAAGGAGAACTGATCATTTACAAAGATTTATATCTATCATACCCAGGAGTAGCTCTGAGGAGGGGTGGATATTTTTTACATAAGTGTAATTATATGTAAGTGCTATAATTTAATTACCACGATTCCATCTCTATTGATTTCAGATACTCATCGAGACCCTGCAGATACGGTTGTGTGAAGCTGACAGATACCATCTACTGGAATGTTGGTGGGCACTGGAGAGACACAGAAAGGATTACTCATTAAGGAAGAACCAAGAGTTCTGTTCCAGGAAACATTCAGAAAACTGCTCTGGATTAAGTGGCAGGTGTCAGGTAAGCAAGACCTCAGCATCCTGTCCTCATGCACCACCTGAGAACAACGGACATGACAAGACAGGGCGAATAGATCCATATGTAAATTAGATACTCATACAAATGAATCTATGCAATTAAATCCCTGGGACAAAGGGCCAGCAGCAACCATGCCCAACCATGCACGCACATGGAACAGTGGTCAGTGGTCAGTAAGAAATGGAAGACGCTGATTCATTAGAGTCAACATTTTAATTCTGTCTCCAAACACAGTACTCAGAGAGCAAACTGATTAAAGTGTGAGCATTGCATTCTCAGAATAGCCTGTCATTTGGAGAAGCTGAACTTAGTTTAAAAAAACAAAAAACACAAAAAGAAGGTCCTCAGTATTTCCAACAGACAACTGAGGGGTATCAGAAAGGGTAACTGAGCCGACCGTCTTCCAAGGCAAGTATGGCTCAGAATCGTTTGAGGCAGGGGGCATGGGGTATACTGCAGGTTGAGTGGAATGTGCCTTTGGACATAACATTAAATAGGATTTCTTGCTGGGTGAACTATTCATCTCCCGCTGTGGGATAAACACTATAAGCACTACTGTTAACCATGAGGTCGGCAGTTCAAACCCACCAGCTGCTCTTCAGAAGCCCTGGACAGGGTGGCTCCGAATCAGAACCAACTCGATGGGCACTTAGCAACAACAACAACAACAACAAGAACTTAAACTTCCTAAGCACAGAACTTCCATTTGACATGTTCATGGCTATAATCCCAAAGCCAAAATGAAATCAAATGAATAATATATTAATTAATGACAATCATTAATAAATCAGTTAGTCAACGAAATAAAGAGAAACACGTGTAAAATCTGTATAAAGACCTGAGAAAGGGTAAAAAAAAAAAAAAAAAAGAACCAAAACATTTTCAATAAATAGCAACACTTTGCTTTTTGTACTTCACATTATAGAAAAACTTAATAAAAATATTAATTCAATAGAAAAATCTCTCCAAAATTAAGTTAACTAAAGAAAGAGACATGAATGAAGGAACTAACTGTATCATGTGTCCAGTTTGACTGAAGAATGATTTTTTTAGTTTAATTTTATTTTAACTCATTGAGTTTAGGCACATTTTATCCATAGTCAAAAGATATGGAGACTTTCAACTGAGTTAAAGCAATAAATTGTTGGTGCATTTTTGGAGCATGAGCACTGGACTGTAAGCCTCAAAGTCAGCAGTTCAAACCCACCAGTTGCTCTGTAGGAGAGCAATGAGGATTTCTGCTCCTGTGAAGATTTACAGCCTGAGAAATCCTATACAGGATCTCTTAGAGTTGAAAAGCAGTGGGCTTGAGTGAGATTCTCAGTAATGAAAATACTTTAATAAAAATTCTCCTTAAAATTTATTTTTAAAAATTATATTACTATGCAACATTGAAGAATAACAAAGAATCTGTGAAGCACCTTGTAACATGGATGAACCTGGAGGACATTATTCTGATTGAAATTAGCCAATCACTAAAGGGAAAATATTATGAGACCATAATTGTAAAAACTTAAGAAAGGGTTTCCATACTAAAAGAAACATTCTTTGATGGTTACAAGGGGTAGAAGGCAAGAAGGTACACACATGTTAGCTCGAGTGACGGGAAGGGCAATATACAAGAAAGGAGAGGGCAATTCACAAGAAGGTGGGGGGGGTCGGTGGCAGAAGTATAATGAACATCGATGAAGACACAAGGAAGTATGCATGGGCTAAAGGGGACAGAGGTAAACAGTGATCTATACACAACCCTGGAACAACAGTGCTCTGTACATAGATACATGGATTGAGACATAAGCTGAATGGGTAAGGGAGGAAGGTGGGATAGATACGTATTCACATAGTCCACAAATAGAAGAGTTCAAAAGAAGATCTTTGTACGTGAGCATTTACCGTTCATGCAAACACAGCTAGGAATGTGGTAGAGTATATAGCAGGCAAAATGATGAAAACTTCCTAGGCATTATCAAACATTTTAAAGCAATGAGTTGCTGGGGGCTCGGGACTGTAGGCTCAGGGGACATCATGGCCAATTGGCATAGCAGAGTTACAAAGACAACATTCTACATCCTACTTGGGTGAGTAGCGCCTGGGATCATGAAAGCTCACAAGTGACCATCTAAGGTACAGCTTTTGGTCTCTGCATGTGCATAAGAAAGAAGAGTTATAAGAATTAAAGAGACTTGGAATCAATTAGTCCAATGGACTAATGACACATGTGAATATCAGTCTCCACAACTGTGAGACCAGAGGAACTAAACAGTGCCCAGCTACCACAACCAACTGTCTGAAAAAGATCACATTAGAGGGTCCAATATAGAGTAGGAGAAAATGTGGAACTAAGCTCCAAATTATTTAATAAAAGATGCAAAAAAAACAAACAAACAAACAAAAAAAAAAAAACCCAAAAAACGAGGTTTACTGGTCAGAAAGAAACTGGAGGACCTTCAACCATCCTTCAGAGCTGGAAAGAAACTAACACTCATGGCCCAGTCCTCAGCCAGGCAAGTAGATAGGTTTATAGGAGGGTCAGCAACACTAGCAAAGTATGCTCACCATGGAATAGCAAAGCATTCAAAATATAAAGGACAACATTTTCCTAAGGACAAGGTTGAGAAGAGATGGGAAGATGGGTGGAATGTAAATAGGGACCACAGGGAGGAAACGGGATAACTGTTGTTATAGGGAGGGATTGTAAATATGGAGAGGAAACAAAGTATGATTGGTTGAATGTAAAGTTGATGATCTTGTCTGTAAACCTTCACTCAATTCACAATAAAAAGTTAATAAAAGCAAACCAACAATAAAATAAAATAAAGTGAAAACTATTTTCTTCCTCATAAAAATTAAAATACTTCCTGCTGTTTTATTTAAAAAATAATATTGTGCTTTATGTGAAAGTTTTCTCATCAAATTGGGTTCCCATTTGACAATGGGTCAGTGACATAAGTTACAATTCTCTACTGTGTCAACATTTTCTTGCATAGCATTCTGATTGTTGTTTCTGTATCACGAGGTTCTCAAGCTCCCTTATCTTTTCATCTTTGTGTTGACCTTTTGGTATCATAAAGATTGGTTTTCACTGGAGTACCCTACTTACAAATAATAGCCTTTATTTTGTGTGCTAATCTGTTATTCCACCAAAGGAAGATCTCAAGGGATAGTTTTTGCCCAAGGTTTAAAGAAGATCTCAGGATGATATGGTTTAAATCAGGAAAGGTGTGTGCCAGGGTTGTATTCTACACCGTATTTATTCAGTCTCTAATTAATCCAATCTGTTCTCGAGATGAGCTTTAAATTCAGGTAAGATATGTTCAAGATCAGACATCGGCTCTTGTGGACTTGTTTTCATTTTCTTCAGTTTCAGCCTGAACTCGCACATGAGCAATTGATGGTCTGTTCCACAGTCTGCTCCTGGCCTTGTTTTAACTGATAATGTGGAGCTTTTCCACTATCTCTTTCCACAGATGTAGTAAGTTTGATTTCTGTGTATTTCATCTGGTGAGGTCCATGTGTAGTCATCTTTTATGTTGTTTTTAAAAGGTGTTTGTAATGAAGAAGTCATAGGTCTTGAAAAATTATCTTATGCGATCTTCTGTATCATTTTTATCAGAAATATTTTTCAAATACAGACCGTTCCTCATTGTTTCCAACTGTCGGTAAGTATCATTACATCTTGATTTTATGTTTGATCAATTTCAGACTGAAGAAGTTGGCAGAATTCTTCAATTTCATCATCATTAAATTTAATAGTTGATGCTTAAATTTTAATAATATTGTTGTATTAACTGGTCTTCCTCATAGGCATGTGGATAGTATTCGAACACAGACATCATTATACTTCAAGATAGATCTTAAAATGATCTTATTGATGATGAAAGTGACACCATTCCTTCTCAATTTCTCATCCCCAGCGTAGTAAACCATGTGCTTGCCAGATTCAAAATGGCCAATATCAGTCCATTTCAGCTCACTAATGCCTAGCAGATCGATATTTATGCGTTCCATTTCATTTTGGACAACTTCTAAATTTCCCAGATTCACACTTCATACATTCTAGCTTCTGATTATTAATGGATGGTTAGAGCTGTTTCTCTTCATTGTGAGCTGTGCCCCTTCAGCAAATGAAGGTCCTGAAAGCTTTGCTCCATTTGTGTCATCATGGTCAACTCTACTTTGAGGAGGCAGCGCTTCCCCAGTCAGATTTTGGAGTGCCTCCAAACTGAAGAGCTCATCTTCTGACACTGTACCTGACAATGTTCTGGCACTCTTCACCAGCTTTCAATAGTCAATATTCTTGTGCTCTCTGACAACGTTCCACTGCTATTCATGAGTTTTCAGGACTAAACATTTGGAAGGAGTCTGTCTCTCTTTCTTCCCAGTCTGTCTTAGTCTGGAATCTCAGCTAAAACCTGTCCAACATTGGTGGCCCAGCTCTTGTTTTAAATACTGGTGGCATAGCTTCTAACATCACAGCAACATGTAAGCCCCCACAGTATGACATACTGGCAGGAGAGTGGTGGTTTCAGATAATAGAATGAGGGATACAGTCCTCGATCCAATTAATGAAACTACCTACTATAAAAAACAAAACAAGTGTAAAAAAAATACAACCCAATTCTTTCATAACATAGACTCCAAAATACTGAAAAAAAATGTTACTAAAGTAATCTAGTAACTTATAAAAAGGATAATAAGCATTCACAAGAGACCGCAAGGCTGGCTCATCATTTAAAGATCAGCGTAATGTGCCAAACTACAAAAAAAGGGAAGAACAGAAAAACCTCATGTGTATCTCAAGAAATACACAAAAAGCATTTAACAGCTATTTTGATAAAATCCAAGAAACCTGAGAATATTAGAGATGTTCCTATCCGATAGCAATGTCAATATCGTGTATGAAATACAATCATGTTTCTATAAACTATCAAGAAATAATTGAACATTTAAGTTTTTTAAGTATCCTTCAGCGTATTCCCATTCAGAACAGAATGTTTGCATTAAAAGTCTTAACAAAGTGCATGTAGAAATCTATGTGGTAAAGACTATGACTATACAATGCTGATGGGAGCAATCAATTAGGACCTTAAAAAAATGGAGAAACCATGATGTTTTTTTCTTGGAGTAGTTCATTTTCCACTGAACTCAGCAAAGGACTAAAAATAAGTTTATGGCAATGTTTCCAGCATTTAGCTACATTGTAACAGAGAGGCACTTCAGACTATCAAGTCCACTGTAATTCCAGAGCTGGAAGTGCATATTTTATTTCATAAGACAACATGGAGAGCTATTTACAAAAAAAAAAATACAATGTGTCACAGCAACACATGTTTGAATTTTGCTTACAAATTCTACCTTTTGAGTAAATAAAAAAATAACAGTATTGTTTAATCCAATAATTGTATTGCAAAGGTTTACGAGCAAATAGGCATTTAAGCGGATATTAAAAATGTATTGGAAACCCAAAATATTTTCATCTAGTTTTTCACCAATAACATCGTTACTACAATCATGATCACCAATGTCCCCTCCAAATGTGTACTGTTGTTGTTGTTGTTGTTGTTGTTGTTGTAGATGCCTTGGCATCAATACCAACTCATAGTGACCGTATGCACAACAGAACAAAACACTGCCTGGTCCTGGGCCAACCTTAAAATCATTGCTACGTTTGAATCCATCGATGCTGCCACTGTGCCATTCCATCTCGTTGGGGTCTTCCTCTTTTTCTCTGACCCTCCACTTTACCAAACATGATATCCTTCTCCAGTGACTGGTCCCTTCTGACAATATGTCCGGAGTATGAAGGATGAAGTCTGGCCATCTTGGCTTCACAGTAGCACTGTGGCTGCACTTCTTTCAACACACATTCTTTGTTCTTTTGGCAGCCCGCGGCACCTTCCAAGTAAAGAGTGTGGTGGCTCTCTAGGATAAGCACTGAAATGTGAATTATAAGACTGGTGGTTCGAGGCCACCAGACACTCTATGGGAGAAAGATGTAAAGATTTACAGCCTTGGAAACCTGTTATACAGGGTCCCTGTGAGCCGTGACTGATTTCAGAGCACCTAACAACAACAACAATCTATGTGGCGAGTAAATACGAGTGAATACGAGTGACTATGAGTGAATACGAGTAAATACGAGTAAATATACATAAAGGCATGAGAGCAGTGGAGTGCGCTCTGTAGCGAGAATTCAGAAACTTCTCTCTGCTTTCTTGTTTATAAAGATGTGGCTAAGAGTCATGGGGTGATTCAGTTGTAGCTTATGCTTGGGGTTGTTGTTGCTGTTGTTTTGTTAAGTGCCGTTGAGTCGGTTCCGACCCATAGCGACCCTGTACAGGGTTTCCGAGGGTGTAAATCTTTACGGGAGTAGAAAGCCTCATCTTTCTCCCGCGGAGCGGCTGGTAGTTTCGAACCGCTGATCTTAAGGTTCGCAGTCCGATTCGTAACCACTACGCTACCCTTTATAGGGTTTCTGACGTGGAGCTACTGGGTTTAAACAGCCAACCTTGAGAGTAGTAGTCCAGTGCTTATCCTGGAGTGCCACACTAGGTCTCCTCCTATGTCAAGGTTATTGTTGTTAAGTGCCGTCGAGTCAATTCCGACCCATAGCGACCCTGCATAGGATTTCCAAGGAGCAGCTGGTGAGCTTGAACCACTGACCTTGCAGTTCAAACGACTTTGCAGTCTGATGCATTACCCCACAGCGTCACACTTACTATTTGTGATTTCATTCACTTAGAGAAAACTGCGAACATAAACAAACAACTTATTGTCTCTGAGCCACTGACTACCAAACACTTTCACACAATGTCCTGGCAGACCTCTGCAGTTCGGTTCCAGAACACCGCAAAAAAAGCGAGTATCACAACAAAGCGAGTAACACATTTTTCAGCTTCCCAGTGCCTAGAAAGTTCTGCTTACACTTCACTGTAATATACAAAGCGCGCAACAGCATGATGAGGAAATTTGAAAGACTGAAACAATTGGACTCAGACAGCTGTTGGAGAAATGGTGCCCTGAGCCGGGCTTACCACAGCGCTGCCACAAACCTGCCGAGTGTAAAATGCGCAGTGTCTGCAGAACTCAAAACCGCCAGGTCTGCCTGTCAGCGTGTCACCACGGAGTAGAGCACCAAGTCGTCTGGAGGCACAAAGAAGGATGGAGGCGTGGAGCAGCCACAGCAGACTGTGCTGAGGACCCCTTTCAGCGGATGACGGGGATAACTAGCAACTGTTCATGTCTGCTGCCTCATCTCACACAACAAGGCGAAGGGAGGACTGCAGCTTATTTTAGAAATGAGAGAACGGGGAGCTCAGACAATGGAAAAAGTAGTCCACAGTCATATAGATAGGAGCCCTGGCGATGCAGGGGTTAAAACTGCTAACCCAAAGGGAGGTACTTTGATTCCAAAGGCCATTCCCTAGGAGAAGGAGGCAGGGTGCCTCTGTTGAGAGGCCAGCCTCGGAAACCCTTGGGGGCACATGGACTCTGTCCTTCAGCTTGGCTCTGAGTAGGAATCCATTTGACAGCAATGCCTTTGTTTTTATTTGGTTTGGTGTGGCTTTGATCACAGACCCTGGGGTGAACACTGGATTATCCAAGTGCCTTTCTGTAGCTTTGAGAACTCTACTTTTCGTATTTCATCCCAACTGCAAATGTTCCATAACTCTGAGATTTCTTAAATAAATATAAAAGTCACACAAGCTAAGGGCCAACACACAGTACAGCACTAAGAACAGTAGGAGGCTTCCAGGGAGAGAAACACTTCAAAGGAAAGACCTGGAAGGATAAGAAGGCACAGGTGTGGTAGGGGCTGAGCTCAGAATGAAATGGAAACAAGCGGAGAAGAACAACACGTGAAACTGAAAGAAGATTCCATTCCTTTGTCTTGTTTTAAACAGGGGGATCCTTATGGAATCCTGAAACACACATGCATTTAGGAGATTAAAGTATAATCAGAATATCCTGAATTCTGGACTCAAAACTAAGGCGAAACTCTAAAGGGAAATTCAGAAACAGGAAACACACACAGGAAATGAGGCAAGAGGTGTATGGTGGGGATGCAGGCAATGAGATGAAACACCGTGTGTGTGAATCGTCCAATGGAAATCTGATCCACTCTGCACACGTTCACTCAATTCACAACAAGAAGTTCAACAAATGAATAAGTAAAAAGCCAAACATGAATGATTTGCTTAGCCTTGGAAAACCAAGCCGTGTGGGGTTTTTTGTTGTTGTAATAACCTAGACTGGTTTTCTCTTTGAATACACGGAAACCCTTCAGAATGAAGCCACCCTCCTTTCTCCAGCTACCTGGGTCATCCACTTCCATGTGTTCCTGAGTCTTCAAAGCAGGTGTCAAATGATGGAAATCATGACTTAATTTCACTTGACTGTTTAAAAATTGCATGCAGACCTTCTGAGTATAGTAAAGTGATAAAACTGAAACAAAATGAGCGTCATTGGATGAGCTTTTGTGCGGAATGTAGTGAAAGAAAGAGACACCTTTGCAGACAAACACAGTCCTGTTTTGAGGCAATAAATTGTAACCAAAACTGAAAATGGACAGTGGTAATAAAACCCAAGGGAATTCCAGCCACTGGGTATTTTTATCCTATGAAGAAATAACTGTAGTTCTTGGCTGTTATTTCAAGATACAAGTTTTTCTTTATCTTCAATTTGATTTGCTTGTAGCTGCCTCAGTGTTTTACCAGGTGAAGGATGGGCATTCAAGAAACGACCCACCTCGGTTTTATATTTATTACCTCATCATGTGGCTGTGGAAATTCTGATGTTCACACTCTAAAAAGCTCACTGGGAAGAACTCCTCTGCTTGTCCTAGAAAGATGAGTGGACCAAAAGCTAATCCACAGGAACTTGGCAATATTAGGTTTCATAGAAACGGGGGACAACAGATGTCTTCTTATTTTATGAAATCCTTTCTTTATCTCTTCAGCTGTGTTCACAGGGCTATTACAAAGTGATCGGTTGGTTAAAAACTTCATGGAGACCGCTGGAGTCATTACTTTGCGGCCATTGTGCTGTTTGGCATACGTCAGCTGGAGGCAAGAATGTTGTCTCCTGAGAAGTTGAAAATTTTCAGGCGATCGCTTTGATTAGCTGCTGGAGGCATCTGTTGGTGACTATAATTGCCTCTGCAGCTGGAAATGAATATCTGTTTCCCGTGACAAGGACAGGAAGGCGATGTGTGCTTATGGAAAGTTTAGGACCTTACAATGCCATGGAGATGAGACTGAAAACTTATGCTGAGAACCTGTTGCAATAGAGCATCGTTAATTAAAGATGGGTTTTCAAAAACACTGTGCAACTGACAAATGTTCAGGTCAGTCCTTTGAGCAGATTGGCATATACGACTCTTTAAGTCAGTTAAAATGTGCAGTTTAAAATGCTGGTAATTTCAAGACAACTCTGTTTCTTGAAAATATTCAGGCCAACGACAGTCCACATTGAACAGCTTTCACCAGTAATTTGCATAGCCAAGGGTCTTTTAGTCTTTCGTTTCCATCCAGCACCGAATGGGAGAAAGCCAAGGTTGGCTATTACAATACCATACTGTTTTTAGCATTGTGACCCAAACGGGACCAGGGGGCCCTATCCACGTGCAGTTTTGAGAAAATTCAGCGATGCTATTTTATCTCTGGCTGTTTATTCCCATTACCTTCCCAGTGTACTGTTTCACCTTGGCCTCCTTTTTGCCTCTTGCCTTTAAAGAAGTGTTTCTGTCTTCTCACGAAGAGGTAGGACTGAAAGTTCCTGGTTGAGAGACAGTTTAAAGATGCCCTGGCTTCAAACGCCAGCTGTATGTGCATTGAATTATGAATTCCAGAATTAACTAACTCCAGAACTGGCTGGTTGACTAAGTAGCCTCTGGACCCTTTGAGTACTCCCTGGAGTCCAAATGCTTCCAGAAATAGGTGGTTGTGTCAGTATCTGGGGCAGGTGCATGCCATTCTTCTGCCATTTTGACAGTCTTGTTTATTTCTTATCAGCCAGACACCTTATCTTGACCCTAGGTTGTCCTTGTGATTTGGAAGTCAAAAAAGCTATTTACCTTACAAAGAAGCAAGAAGTTACTGGTTTAAACGGTAACAGCCACCCACAAATTATTTTTAAAGCTATGCAACCCATCATGACTATTCAGTTTCTCATTCTAAATAACTATCTGATTTTCCCCTTAGGAATCATAAAAATCAACCTCTGCATTTGAAGTTTTCTTACACCTCAATTATAGCAATATTCTTATTTCATTTTCCCTTTGTAAAAACTATAGGATAACATGCTTTAAAGGAAAAATTTATTTTTTAAAGGAAAAGAAAATAACATTTAAAATGGTATTTCCCTGTTGAAAATGCACAAAGGTTTTGTTTCTTTCTTTTTAATCTTTTGATCCACGTAAAAAGCATTTCAGCAATCATTCTGATAATGTCCCTGCCTTTTCCTTCCTTATCCAGGAAAATAACCTTAGGCATTGTTTGGCATGATATAATAAGCTCTCTGTATTTTGGAAACTTCTCCTAAATTGCATTTGTTTTTATTTTAAAGTAATGTGTGCACATGTTTTAAAAATGAGTCAACTAATACAATAAAGGATTAAATTTGGACAACAAACACCTCTTCTTTTTTTCCATTTGCAATCCCCACCCCCAAGAAGTGCATTACCTTAAGCTATTCTGGTAGCTAATGCCATAGCTAGGTTTAAAATGCATTTCAATATTTATGTATTCATTTCAGATAATGCCTGTTCACTACCTGCTGGAAAAAAATTATATCACATTAGCTCTTTAGTTTCCTCCATTGAATCTTGCTTTGAAAACCATCATTTGTGTTCTTCAGTTGTTGTTGATGTTCCTTGCCACTGAATCAGTTGACTCTGGGCGAACCCATATGTGCACGCACCTAAGTGTTTTCAAGGCTGTGACCTTTTGGAAGAGACAGCCAGGCCTTTCTTCCATGGTACCTCGGGGTGTGTTTGATCCGACAGCTTTTTGCTTAATAATTCAGAGCTTAAGCCTGTGTGCCACCCATGGAATGTTTTCAGTTTAGTATAAAAACTATCTCTAGCCACCTTTGATACACTCATTATACCAATATTGCATCCCAAATAAACCACTTATGACTCTATTATATAGGATGCGGAAGCCTAAACTGCCTCAAACCTTGTCACCACTTCCAACATTGCCAGGTTGTCTTATTAGGTTTTTTCTCAGTTCCAGTGCTTTCAGTATTCTTTGCCAACATCATAATTCAAATGCATAGGTTCTTCTTTGGCTATCCAACTTTCACCTGCTTATGAAACAACAGAAAATACCATGACTTGGGTCAGGCACACTGGAGCCCTTAAACTGACATCTTTTCACTTTTTAAAGAGGTCTTTTGCATTAGATTTGCCTAATGCAACACAACGTCCCATTTCGTGACTGCTGCGTCTATTGAGTGTTGACTGTGGACCCAAGTAAAATAAAGTATTTGACAACTTAAATCTCTTCTTCATTTATCATGATGTTTTATTTATTAGTCTAGCTGTGAGGATTTTTGCTTTCTTAACCTTGAGGTGCAATCCATATTGAAAGGTGTAATCTTTGATCTTCTTCAGTAAGCATTTTAAGTCCTCTTCGCTTCAGCAAGCAAGGTTGTATCACCTGCATATTGCAGGTTGCTAATAAGTCTTCCTCCAATCCTGATGCCACATTCTTCTTTATATAATCCAGTTACTTGGATTATTTGCTCAGCATACAGACTGAATAGTATGGTGAAAGAATAGAACCCAGGTGCTCACCTTTCCTGATTTTAAACCATTCAGTGTCTCCTTATTCTGTTAGAATGACTGACTTTTGTTCTATGGATGCATTCCTCATGAGTACAATTAAGTGTTCTGGAAAGATCAGCTTTTGCAAAACTATCCATAGTTGTCATGTCATGATCCACACAGTCAAAAGCATTTTCATAGTCAGTAAGGCACAGTATAACGTTTGTATTCCATTGTGTCATCTTTCTTTGGAATGGGCACAGATATGGGTCTCTTCCTATGAGTGGCGAGGTTGCTGTCTTCAAATTTCTTGGCATAGACAAGTTAGGACCTCCAGTGCTACATCAGTTGATTGAAGAATTTCAATTTGTATTTCATTAATTCTTTTTTCTCGGTGTGTGAATTGAGTGAGTAGGTCATTAATTTTTGGAGCTTTGTTTTTCACCAGCATATTCAGTGTAACTTAAACTTCTCCCTTCACTACCATTGGTCCTTGATCATGTTCTACCTCTTGAAATGGTTAACAGAGACCAGTTAGTTTCAGTATAGTGACTTGGTACGTTTCTTCATCTTATTTTGACGTATCTAGCCTCATTCAGGATTTTGCTCATGTTGTTGTTGTTAAGGGTTGTCACGTTGGTTCTGGCTCATAGCGTCCCTGTTATAGAGTTTCTGAGGAGGGGCTGGTGATTTTGAACCACTGACCTTGTGGTTAGCAGTCCAGTGCTTATCCTACAGTACCATGCCAGGACTTCATTTTTTCAGTCTTCCAACCAGAGGCTTGAATTGTTTCTTTGGTTCTTTCCCCTTGATAAATGGTGAGTGTAGTCTTTCCTTTTGGTTTTCTAACTCCAATTCTTTGCACATTTCATTATAATACTTAACTTCATCTTCTCTAGCTGCCCTTTGAAATGTTCTGTTCATCTCTTTTATTTCCTCATTTCTTCCAGTTGCCTGACCTTCATTTCTATCACCAAGGCTAAAGTTTCCAACTACTGAAACTTATTCTTTGTGTCCAACATTCGCATTCTAGTCAGCAATAATTATCAGTGCATCTAGATGATGTTTCATTAATTTCAGAATAAAGAAGTTGGTAGAATTATTCAGCTTCACATTCATCATCAGTGACATCGTTATCACAATTGGAATTCTAGTGAGATATTAACTGGTCTGCCTTGTGGTGGTACTGGTGATGTACCATGTAGTTGGAAGCCACTCAAAACAAAACTGAGGAAGAGCTGCCCCCTCAAAGTAGAGTTGACCATGATGATGCCAATGGAGAAAAGCCTTCAGAACCGTCATTTGCTGATGGGCACAACTCACAATGAAAAGAAACAGCTGTAACAACCATTAATAATCGGGAGATGGAATGTCTGAAGTATGAATCTAGCAAATTAGAAATTGTCAAAAAATGAAATAGAATACATAAACATCGATATCCTAGGCATTAGTGAGTTGAAATGGATGGGCTATTGGCCATTTAAAATCAGATACTTTTTGTGCTTTACTGTGCAGGGAATGAAAAATTGAATAGGAATGGCATCGTATTCATCATCAAAAAATAACATATCAAGATCTGTCTTGAAGTACAATGCTTTTGGTGATAGGGTAATATTCATATGCCTACAAGGAAGACCAGTTAATAACATTATAACTCAAATGTACACACCAACCACTAAAGCTTATGATGATGAAATTGAAGAATGTTACCAACTTCTTCAGTCTGAAATTTATCAAACATGCAATTAAGATGATTGATAATTATTGTTGATTGGAAGGCAAAGGTTGGAAACAAAGAGGAAGGATCAGTAGTTGGGAAATATGGCCTTGGTGATAGAAACAATGCTGGAGATAGTATAGATAGACTTTTGCAAGACCAATGTTTTCATTATAAATACTTTTTTAAACAACACAAAAGACAGCTAGCTATACACATGGATCCCACCAGATGGTATACACAAAAATCAAATTGACTACATTTGTGGAATGAGATAGTGGGAA
This sequence comes from Chrysochloris asiatica, assembly GCF_000296735.1. NCBI lineage: Eukaryota > Metazoa > Chordata > Mammalia > Afrosoricida > Chrysochloridae > Chrysochloris > Chrysochloris asiatica. The sequence goes on along the minus strand of NW_006408801.1, from coordinate 1,555,684 downwards.
AACTCCAGATTATCAGCCAAAGCAGGACCAGGGGCAGACTGTAGATCAACGATTGCTCGTATGCAAGGTCAGGCTGAAACAAAAGAAAATTAAAACAAGTCCATGAAAGCCAAAATATTACCTTGAACATATCTCACCTGAATTTTGAAACCATCTCAAGAACAGTTATTATGCATTAGACACTAAAGACCGAAGACCAGAAGAGTTGTGGAATGACATCAAGAACATCATACCAGAGGAGAGCAAAGCGTCATTGAGAAGACAAGAAAGAAGGAAAAGAACAAAATGGATACCAGAAGAGACTCTGCAACTTGCTCTCCAAGGTGGAGTTGCTAAAGCAAATGGAGGAAGTGAGGAGCTAAACAGAAAATGCTAAAGGTCAGCTCAAGAAGATAAAGTCAAATATTATAATGAAATGTGCAAAGACCTGGAGTGAGAGAACCTAAAGGGAAGAACATGCCTAGTTAGCATTTCTCAAGCTGAGAGAACTAAAGAAAGCATTCAAGCCTTGACTTGAGATATTGAAGGATTCTCTGGACAAAATATTGAGTGATGCCAAAAACATTAAAAGAAGATGGGAGGAATACACTGAACCAAAAAGAAATGGTCCATGTTCAATCATTTCAAGAGACAGCACATGATCAAGAGCCAATGATGCCGAAGGAAGAAGTCCAAGGTGCATTGAAGAAATTGACAAAGAACAGGAATTGATGGAACAAAATTTAAATCTGTCAACAAACTGATGTGGCACTGGAGGCACTCACTCATCTGTGTCAAGAAGTTTGGAAGACAACAGCCTGGCCAACTGACTGGAAGAGATCACTATTTGTGCCCATTCCAAAGAGAGGTGACCCAACGGAATGCGGAAATCGTTGGACAATATCGTTGATATCGAATGCAAGTAAAATTTTTCTAAAGATAGTTTAAAAATTGCTGCAACTATACATTGACGGACAAGCTGGATTCAGAAGAGGACATGGAATGAGTGATATCATTGCTGATGTCAAATGGATCTTGGCTGAAAGCAGAAAATACCACAAATATGTTTCCCTGTGCTTTCTTGACTAAGCAAAGGCTTTCGATTGTGTGGATCATAACAATCTCTGAACAACGTTGCGGAAATGAGTATTCCAGAACATTTAATTGTGTTCATGCGGAAGCTGTAAATAGACCAAGAGGCAGTTGTTCAAATAGAACAAGGCAAAACTAAATGGTTTAAAATTAGCAAAGGTATGCGGCAGGGTTGTATTCTTCCACCATACTTATTCAACCTGTATGCTGAGCAAATAATCTGAGAAGATGGATTATATGGGGGGAAACATGGCATCAGGATTGGAGGAAGATTTATTAACAACCTGCAATATGCAGATGATATGATACAACCTTGCTTTCTGAAAACAAAGAGGACTTAAAATACTCACTGATGAAGACCAACAACATAGCCTTCAGTCTAGGTTGCACCTCAATGAAAAGAAAACAAAAATCCTCACACCTGGACCCATAATTTACATTAAGATAAATGGAGAAAGATTGAAATCAAAGATTTCATTTTGCTTGTATCAACCATAAACACCTATGGAAGCTGCAGTCGAGAAGTCAAATGACATATTGCACTGGGCAAATCTACTGACAAGACCTCTTTAAGGTGTTGAAGAGCAAAGCTGTCAGTGTGAGGATTTAGGTTTGCCTGACCGAAGCCATGGTATTTTCAATAACCTCATATGCATGTGAAAATTGGGCAGTGAATAAGAAAGACTGTAAAAGAATTGATGCATTTGAGTTATGGTGTTGGAGAAGAATATTAAAAGTACCAAGGACAGACAAAAGAACAAACCAATCTGTGTTTGAAGAAGTACAGGCAGAATGCTCCTTGGAAGCCAGAAAAGCTAGACTTTGTCTCTCATACTTCGGACATATTATCAGGAGAGATCAGTCCTCGGTGAAGGACATCATGTTTGGTAAAATGGATGTCCAGAGAAAAAGAGGAAGGTCCCAATGAAATAGATTAGCACAGTGACAGCAATCAAGTGCTCCTGTGTAGAAAAAAATTGTAAGGTTGGCACAGAACTGGATAATGGTTCATGCTGGTGTGTTAAGGGTCCCTATGATTCAATATCCAATATCGACTCGATGGCACCTAACACCAGCAATGTCTATAATATGTTTATGTGTTTCTAGGCTTTTTTTTTTTTTTTACAACTTTTCATTATCCCTGATTCATGCTTGTATTTATCATCCATTGTGATTATTAATGGATGTTTACAGTTGTTTCATTTCATTTTGTTGTACCCCACCAGTAAAGGAAGGTCCCAAAGGCTTTACTCCATCCACATCATTAAGGTCGACAGCATTTTCCCAGTTGTATTTTAAGCGCCTTCCAACCTGAGGAGCTCATTTTACAGCACTGTATCAGACAGTGTCCCCTGCCATCCACAAGGTTTTCAGTGGCTGACCATTCAGACGTGGTTTGTCTCAGCTCTAAAGCCTGTTGACATTCACACACAGGTGGTGTAGCTTCCAGAATCACAGCAACACACAAGTTGCCAAACTGATCGGTGAGTGGCAGCTTACAATTTCATCTGTTTCACACCAAAAAGTTTAACGGGTGTTTGTGGGGGCAATTGTGACTCTCTTTCACTAAATCTAGTTTCCTTGAGAGCAAGTGTTTAAAGCATCAAAGTTAAAATAATGTATTTTCTTGCGTGCCATCTGTTGTTCATGGAAAATACCTCTGCGACACTTAACGTGTACCGGTACCCTTCTAAAAGGTTACGTTTGTTCATTTGCTGATTACTGTTACTCACTGTATGCTCAGAGATGAGAACAACGAGACACAGGAAAGGTAGGTTACTGATGCAGGACTACTGGGATCAGTGTTAGAGCTGGAACTCACTGGAAGCAGGTGTTCCAAGTCCGTGCATTCCACCTGATGTTAGCACTGCGGTTAGGAATTTCTCCTTGGGCTCTTCATCCTTCCTGGAGTTTCAAACACATAGTTAAATTGACTCCATGGTCACCAACACAGACATAGAATTTCAAGTCACTTTGTCTTATCTTGTTGACAGTAGAAACCCAGGCGTCGTCCATCTGTATTGAGAGTGTGCACACCCTTAATCAAACTAGCAGACATGGGGCCTAGAGCCCATTCTCACTCATAGCAACCCTGGAGGATACAGTACAATCACCCTTTAGGATTTCCTAGCCGTGGCACTGTAGGATCAGCACTGGACTGCAAACCACAAGGTCGGCAGTTCAAACCCACTAGCTGCTTCTCAGAAACCCTACACAGGGTCAAGTGATTTAGAACCGACTGAATGGCACTTAACAACAACAACAATCTTTATAGAAGCCCATTGCCACATCTTTCTCCTGAGGAGTGGCTGGTGGGTTCAAACCACCAACCATGGGTTAGCAGCTGAGTCCTGATATGGCACTAAAGGATAAGCAATGGACTACAAACCACAAAGTTGATAATTCAAACCCACCAGCTGCTCAGAACTGATTCCACACAACACTTAACAACAGCAACAACACAGTTCAAAGCTACCACCCATCTGTCAATTTGTCAGAATCGACAGATCACTGTGGTGATTTCTGGGTTGCATTGAATTGGGAAGCTATCTACCAGTATTTTAAAAATCCAGCAAGGTCACCCATGATGCACAGGCTTCAGGGGAATTTATACACTAAGACAAACCAGGAGGAAAGAGTGATTCCTTAACTTCTAGAAACTCACCAATTAAATACCCAACGGGTCGCCATAGAATACTGTTGGTTATTGTGTTGGAAGACGACCCCCTAGGTTGGAAGGTACAGAGGCCACAACAGTGACCGTGACCAGGCCCAGGCCCAGGCCACATTCTCTTCTGTTTTACATGGGGTGACCATGAGCTGAGGTCAACTCAGCAGCAGCCACCAACTATCCCTGGAAGTCTTGTCATTAAAACACGTGCATCGAGGACTGTTACATTCTTTCTAATAATTGAACCTTATTTACAGGCATGCATCATTCCTCTGAATCCCTGGTCTCTTCCTTCTTTTGACATTGACATTGTCTGATGTTGTTATAATCACACTTTTATCGGTTGGTTGTTGGTAGTGTGCTGTGGAGTCAGTTCCAACGATAGTGACCCTGCGTAGGGTTTCCAAGGTTGTAAACCTTTACGAGAGCCAAAACCCTCATCTTTGGCCAGTGGATCCGCTGGTAAGTTCAAACTGCTAACCATGAGGTTAGTAGCTGACTCATAACAATTACACTACCAGAGCTCCTTTCATTAGTGTTAATAAAAACATCTTCTTTAATCATTTCGGCCTACCTCTGTCCTTTAAAGTCGATACCATACCGAGCGCAAATAGCTGGATATTTCTGTTTTTTGTTCAATCTGAAAATTGCTGGTTATTCTGTGTTTATATTTAATATCATTATTAATACTGTTGTTTTAAAATCCTCAACTTTTCTTTCTTCTAATTTGTTCTATCAGTTCTTCTTCCTCTAAATCCTTTTCATATGCTTTTGGCTTAAGAATTTCTGATTCGAATTTTGTCTCCATTACTCACTTATGACAACATGTTTAAGATCTTTTTGTGGTTGTCTTAGAGTTTGCAGTCTCCATCTTAAGTTTCTCTGCTTTCAGCCAACAAGATCCATTTGACATCAGCAATGATATCCCTTGTTCCACATCCTCTTCTGAATCTGGCTTGATCCTCTGTATTACTGTTTGTAAAGTTTTATTCGCATGGGATATAAAACATATTGTCCCATGATTTCCGTATTCTGTTGGGCCACCACTCTTTGGAATGGGCACAAATAGGGATCTCTTCCAATCAGTCGGCCAGATAGTTGTCTTTCCAAATTTCTTGACATGGATGAGTGAGTGTCTCCAGTGCCGCCTCACTTTCTTGAAAGATTTCAATTTTTCTTCCATCAATCCCTGGTGCCTTGTTCTTTGCCATTTCCTTCAATGCACCTCGGACTTCCTCCTTCAGGATCATTGGCTCTTGAAGCAGTTG